>NC_052162.1:15747187-16060301 GCF_902713615.1 Scyliorhinus canicula
TACAGAAAGAGCCAGGGTACCACCCAGCCAGGGTACCACTCAGGAGACTCCAATGGCCGGGGAGACCCCCCCCCCCTCCCCCCCCCTCCCCCCCCTCCCCCCCTCCCCCCCCTCCCCCCCCCCCCCTCCCCCTCCCCCCCCCCCCAGTTGCCATTACACCCGGTCCACGTTTGTGTAGCCGAGATAAACGGAGCCCGGCCAAATGGTCGAATATGCTGATCAGATCACATCTTCAGGTTCAGTTGAATCACACGAGATGTCTCAAGTGTTGCAAATCTCACGAGAGGCCTCTCGCTTGATTCAGAGGATCAACCCTGATAAATCACTTCTCGCTTTAACTTAACGCAAAAATAATTCAAACTCACTTGCAAATCTAAATCAACACCAGGTGTATAAATATGCAAGATCTTCAAGTGCCAACTACTTTAATGCAATGTAACGGTGTGTAAATTAGAGACTGTTCCGTCTGATTGAAAAGATCAGTTTATTTTAAAGCAAAAAGCTTTCTGTCACGATCGAAGTTTCTTCAAGTCCCCCAGCGAAACATACGCGTGAGTTTCAATATTGTTATTAATTGAATTATTTCAGGGATGGAAAAGGGGAACTGCAATTATAATATTTATTTGAAGTGCAAAGCAGAAGATTTCAATATTTCAGTCAAAATGAAGTGAGACTATTTTAATCTACAAATTGACTGACATAAGGAGACAAGTTTAATCTAACGCTTGAGGTGGACTGCTGATTTCACAGCTTGCCACGGAATTGGATACAATAATTATTTTAGTCCAAGGACGTGCAGGTTAGGTGGATTGTCCATGATAAATTGCCCTTAGTGACCAAAAAAGGATAGGAGGGGTTATTGGGTAACAGGGATAGAATGAAAGTGAGGGCTTAAGTCGGTCGGTGCAGATTTGATGGGCCGAATGGCCTCCTTCTGCACTGTATGTTCTATGTTCTAGTAACCGCATCCCGCAACTTGACGGTACAAGTGGTGGCAGGCAGGGCAAGAAAATCCCACCCTGAGTTGAAGCTCACTTTGTACCATCGAGGCATGATGCCCATTACTCAAGGGCAGCACGGCAGCATGGTGGTTAGCATAAATGCTTCACAGCTCCAGGGTCCCAGGTTCGATTCCCGGCTGGGTAACTGTCTGTGCGGAGTCTGCACGTCCTCCCCGTGTGTGCGTGGGTTTCCTCCGGGTGCTCCGGTTTCCTCCCACAGTCCAAAGATGTGCGGGTTAGGTGGATTGGCCATGCTAAATTGCCCGTAGTGTCCTAAAAAGTAAAGAGGGGGGGGGGGGGGTTGTTGGGTTACGGGTATAGGGTGGATACATGGGTTTGAGTAGGGTTTTCATTGCTCGGCACAACATCGAGGGCTGAAGGGCCTGTTCTGTGCTGTACTGTTCTATGTTCTATGTTCTATACTCGTTGTTAAACAGCTTCGATAGTTACAAATCTAACGCTTTTCATTGTGCCTAAATCACACTTTAAATTCTCACAAGGCTAAAGCGTCCATTACCCTGACTGGATTGTCTCAAATAACTGCATCTAAATTTTTGGGCTGGATTCTCTGATCCTGCGGCTATGTCCGCAGGATACGCCTGGTCTTACGACCAGAAAATAGGCGCTGCCCCCACCCCGATCCTCTGCCCGGTGGGGGGGGCTAGCAGCCACACAGCCTAAAGCCCCAAGCTTTACCTGTGGATATGGCTGGAGAATGGCCGGGTCTGTGGCCGCGCACACTCACAGCGGCGACCTGCAGCGGCCGCTCCGTGCAATATGGCACCGGCCGCGTGTAGACCCGGCCTGCCAAAAACTAGCCCCCTATAACCAGCCTCGTCACCCCTAGACCACCCCCCACCAGTCCCCCCAGCCCCCGCCAAAGCCACCCCCACGAGCAGAACGGCTCCCCCGTCGGCTGTGGCGTCGCTGGACTCAGTCCGCAGCCGCCACACGAGGTCCCCGAACGGTGTGAACACACGCGAGCGACGTCATCAGGGACTCAGCCTATCAGGGCGGGGCATCAGGGACTCGGCCCATCGGGGACTCGGCCTATCAGGGCGGGGCATCAGGGACTCGGCCCATCGGGGACTTGGCCTATCAGGGCGGGGCATCAGGGACTCGGCCCATCGGGGACTCGGCCTATCGGGGCGGGGCATCAGGGACTTGGCCCATCGGGGACTCTGCCTATCGGGGCGGGCTATCGGGGGAGGGCCTCAGGTGACGTCCTCAGGTGAGCGGCTTAAACTCCCCGAGTACGCCCGTTTTTGAGGGGGCGGAGCATCACAAAAACGGCGACGCCCCTGATTCTGGTGTAAACTGGGATTCTCCGACCGATCGCCATCAAGATTTCAGCGTCGCCGATTGGAGAATCCAGCCCTATGTCTTTGCATAGTGGGCAACATCAGCAATGAATAGCTCATCACTGGTTGCCCTAAGAAAGTGGTGGTGTAGCTTTTCCTTGAACTGCTGCAATCTTTGTGGTTATGGTCCTACCTCAACGGGGTCAGGTCAGGAATTCTGACCTCGCAACAAAACAATGGCAATGTATATAGGTAGGAAATTTAAAAAACAGGTTTTACATTGGAAATTTATCGAGTGGGCTAAAACCAAGGATAAGTTTCAAAATACTGACAACACCACTTAAAATATGAGTTAGGCAGTAGTTCTTAAGATGGCCAAACATTGACATAGATTTTGTAATTTACAAGGTGAAACTATCAGAATCTCGGGAAATAGCCCACTAAATACAATCAGCTAAAATGAATGTAATTGATTTGGGGGATGGGTCTTTCACAGATAGCCAGACAGAATCTGTTGCTCAGGTGGGTGCGGACCATGCCATTAAACCCAATCACTTGGACAAGGGTCTCTGGATGAGAAGGTGGACTCCACTGGCCATGTAATCTAATCACTTTAAACAGTGGAGGTAGAATGCGAGTTCCCCAGCTTGTCATTTGGTAAGGGGCTAGTTTGTGAAAAGAGATTCTGTGATGAGCATGTGGTGAATGTATTCACCTGGATATGAACTGTCTATATAGTACTGTGACCTACGACCTGGAAATGTTAATACGATCTACTTCCAGGTATTGTACTTGAACCATGGTGGGCTCCGCCTCTGGCTCCGCCCTCCCCGGGGCGATATATATAAACCGGCCACCTGTGGGCAGCACTCAGTTGGACAACAGACACTGGCAGGCAAGTTCCTGGATAATAAAGCCTTATATTCACTCGTTCTCACAGTCGCGCAGTGAATTGATGGTATATCAGAGTAGAACTTGTGTTTGAAGAAACTGCTTTTCCAGCATCAGAGGGACAAACCAGAAAGATCATGCGTTTGTAACAATGGGAAGAGTGCTTGCAGTCCCTCTCTCTTTCTATCCAGCCAGTCCGTATCGCTCGTTCTGTCTCCATCCAGCCAGACAGCCAATCTGCAAGCCTCTGCTCTGCTATCTGACCGGTGAATGCTGCAGGCAGTCTCTTCAACACAAACCAACCAGCTGCTGACTTCAGAAGAGCAGATCATTAGCTAACGTTGAAAATGAGCGGCATGGCAGCACAGTGCTTATCACTGTTGCTTCACACCTCCGGGGTCCCGGGTTCGATTCCGGGCTTGGGTCACTGTCTGTGTGGAGTCTGTACGTTCTCCCCATGCCTGTGTGGATTTCCTTCGGGTGCTCCGGTTTCCTCCCACAAGTCCCGCAAGACGTGCAGTTAGGTGAATTGGACGTTCTGAATTCTCCCTCTGTGGGTAGGATTCTGTGATCCTGAGGCTAAGTGTTGATGCCATCGGAAACGTCGTCGCATTTCTCGCCGGCGTCAACACGGTCTCAGGATCATCAATTCTGGCCCCTACAGGGGGCCAGCACGGCACTGGAGCGATCCATGGCACTCCAGCTGCTGATCCTGGCATGAACTAGGGGACATAGCCTCAAAATAAGGGGAAGTAGATTTAGGACTGAGTTTAGGAGGAACTTCTTCACCCAAAGGGTTGTGAATCTATGGAATTCCTTGCCCAGTGAAGCAGTTGAGGCTCCTTCATTACATGTTTTTAAGATAAAGATAGATAGTTTTTTGAAGAATAAAGGGATTAAGGGTTATGGTGTTCGGGCCGGAAAGTGGAGCTGAGTCCACAAAAGATCAGCCATGATCTCACTGAATGGCGGAGCAGGCTCGAGGGGCCAGATGGCCTACTCCTGCTCCTGGTTCTTATGTTCTTATGAACTGAGCGTTGCGGGGTCCATGCATGGGCAGTGGCACCGCCGCCAACACGTGCATGTGCAGTGGAAACAGCGCCAATGCGCGCATGCGCAGTGGATCCTTTCTCCGCGCTGGCCCCAAAGCAACATGCGCAGGGCTACAGGGGCCGGCATGGAAGATTGGATTGGATTGGATTGGATTGGATTTGTTTATTGTCACGTGTACCGAGGTACAGTGAAAAGTATTTTTCTGCAAGCAGCTCAACAGATCATTCAGTACATGGGAAGAAAAGGGAATTAAACAAAATTCAAGAAAATACAAGAAAATACATGAGAATACATAATAGGGCAACACAAGATATACAATGTAACTACATAAGCATTGGCATCGGTTGAAGCATACAGGGTGTAGTGTTAATGAGGTCAGTCAATAGGAGGGTCATTCAGGAGTCTGGTGACAGTGGGGAAGAAGCTGTTTTTGAGTCTGTTCGTGCGAGTTCTCAGACTTCTGTATCTCCTGCCCGATGGAAGAAGTTGGAAAAGTGAGTAAGCCGGGTGGGAGGGATCCTTGATTATGCTGCCTGCTTTCCCCCGGCAGCGGGAGGTGTAGATGGAATCAATGGATGGGATGCCCCCAGCCAGAGAGGCCGGCCCGCTGATCGGTAGGCCCCGATCGTGGGCCAGGCCACATCGGAGCCCCCCCTCGAAGTCGCCCCCCCCCCCTCCCACAGGCCGCCCCTGGACCCTTCCACGTTGAGGTCCCGCCGGCTGAGATGATGTGTGAACGACACGGGTGGGACTCAGATTTTTTACAACGGTCGCTCAGCCCATGTCGGGCCGAGAATCAGCGGGGGCGGGCCGTGTAGCCCCCGACCGGCGCCGCGCCAACCATGCCAACGCCAATGGAGCGGAGAATCACGTCCCGGCGTCGGGGCGGCTTGGCGCAATTCGCAGCGATTCTCTGGCCCGGCCCCGGGCTGAGAAAATCCCACCCTGTGTACCTGAACAGGTGCCGCAGTGTAGCGACTAGGGGATTTTGCAGTGTTAATGAAAGCCTATTTGTGACAATAAAGATTATTATTATTATTATTATTAAAATCATCTCACTGCAGAATCTGTAAAGCCTGAAACCCTCCAAGTCATCAACTGCACGAACCCCTGATAACTTTCTTTTGGAACCCCAAAACAACTTAATCTACCCTCCCTCTATGTAATTTAGGGTGGAATTTTCTGTGGCCACCTGCGACGGGAATAATCGAGGGATGGAAAATCTGACAGACCAACAAAAAGGAAATACTGGTCGACGGGGGGGGGAATGGAAAATCCCAGCCAGCGGTAATGGAAAATCCCAGCCAGCTGGAATGGAAAATCCCACTGTTACCTCAGTGGTGTAAATAACTTAAATATTTGTGAATTGGAGCATTTTTTAAAAAGATATTTGTACATGGGGTGTTACATACAATAAACACCTCTTTTCTTTTTCTTTTAAACCTTACCAGAACCTTACCCGACTGTGCATTTTTTACAGACACAACAGTTAAACACTCACTGGATTAGTAAGATATTTTGTAAAGGTTACACCTGTTGCGGTCAATTGAGTGATGGACAGAGAGAGGAGCCATTCTCCCACTCCTAAACTGGCTATAACAAGCTCTAAAGTCAGGATGATGTGTGAATTGGAGGGGAATGTGGAGGCGATGATGGTCCCACAATATTGGCGCTCTTGTCCTTTTATCAAGTTTAGACAGAAAGGATCCAGGGGGAAGAGTTTTTCTTTGTCAAGCCTATCAAATCCTTTATAATTACCGTGAACGCCTCAATTGGGTCACCTCATACAATCTCTGATATTCAGGAAAATGCAAACCCATCCTCACACATTTAACCATTTTAGCCACAGCCATCAATCTGGTGATGCTGTGTGGAACCCTCTTCAAGGACAACGTGTCCTTCCTGAGGAAATCTCCAGATGGGGATTAACCAAAGCTCTGGATAGCTGTAGGGTAACATCCAACTCTTTGGGATGAAATCTCCACTTCCCGCCGGCGACAGTGAGAATTGCGATCAGGTGGCGAATAGCACGCAATTGCAAAATCGCGATTAACGCCCCAGCGCCGATTCCGACTTTATGCTCCGACCCTCGCTGGAGGTATTAGCGATGTTTGCGCCCCGCGCCGATGGACCCCTGCAAAACCGTAACTTGCATAAATTTAAATCTCATTTGCAGGTTGGACACTTATTTGCTTCACCCCACTACGGTGCTCCACCCACCTGAGGCAGAAGTCACATGACCATGAATTGGTGTAAGTATTTACCAGCAGGGTGCCATGCCTGTTGAGGGATAGCGAGAGTCTAAAAAACTCTCAAAAATTGTCTGCTGGCTGTGTGTGTGTGTGGGTGGGGGGGGGGGGGGGGGGGGGGTGGGGTGGGGGGGGGGGGGGGGGGTGGGAGGCTGCCTGGGTTGGGGGGAGTAGCAGAGAACAACTTGGTGCCAAGTCTGTGAATGTGGAGTGCCATGCTCAGGATTGGGATGACCTGGCTCAACCACCTTTGCTACACTATGTGATTTAAATGCACCCAGTTAGTGCTACTTACAAGCTCCTGGCTGCTCCCTGAGTCCTGTAAATGGTCAGAGAGCCTTTGGTGGTCTGGAGCCCAGCCAGGCCGGCCCTCTGGAATCCCTTGTACACCAACGGTATCATCAAGGAGATGGGCGTGACCATGCTCAATCACTGGCCCAACGGGTGTTGCCACTCCTCAGTGCAATCCTCAGAGGTGCAGCCCCATTGCAGAGGGAGCAGGGGATTAGCCAAGATCACCCCAACCAAAGGACGCCCTTGGGACCCTCCTTGGAATAATGCCCCTCTCAGGGCAGAGACCTCACCAATGACCCCCCCATCCCTCAAAATCACAAGCTGTCTCCTCCTGAAATTGGCAGTACTGACTGCCTCTGCCACCTCCTCCAAAACGCTGTACAAGAGGGCAAGGTTGAGTCCACGTCCCACCCTGGGGAAGAGGGTGTCCCTCCTCTCCTCACTAGCAACGTGAAGTGGGTGCACTTCAGGCTCCCGAAATCAGGGGGCAGGTCTTGACTGAGCCATCTTCATGCCTTGAGGGAGTGTGTGGTGAGTGAAGCACTTCTAAGCAGCTCCGGCTTGTCAGGCTCGTTCGCATTAATTCCGTCCCCAGCGGTTACACTGCCCGCTGGGCTGGGAATTGCTCCCAATTCAAGCTGGCATGCCGGCCCATTTGCGTGTCCCGAATTGGAGGTCCACAATAGGAAACCCCGTTAGCCGGCTGCCGGGACGGAGAATCCCGCCGCCGGCGGAAGGCGTGGCGCCAGAAAACGGGTGCAGCGGGACGGAGAATCCCGCCCAACTGTTGCAGCATATCAGCTCCGAGAGAGCCTGATCAACCCATTTCCTTGCAGAGAGAGGACAATAGGGGGATGGACAAACACAGATCGCAAAAGAGAAGGAACAAGCAGAGGTGTCACAGAAAGCTACCTAAGCTTTCAGCTGAAGGCACTCCCCACCTGCAAAGGGGGTTGGAGGGGGGGAGATTATTCAGTTTATTAATGGATGACAAAGACCATTGAGACATCCTTTGGGTAATATTGAATACAGTGGTGAATGTACATAATAGGGGCCAGCATTCTCTGGTGGGTTGTTTTTACGCTAGTGTAAATTTCCCTTTGGATTATCCACTAGTACCAACCATGACGGATCGGGAAACCCACTGAAGGATGGCGTGAAAGTTTTTTAAAAAATAGATTTAGAGTACCCAATTATTTGGGCGTGATTCTCCGCTCCCATGCCGGGTGGGAGAATCGCGGGAGGGCCGTGTTTTGCGACACGCCGCTCGGAGAATCGCGGGCCTCCGTTTTTCATGGCGCCCTGCATTTTCTCTGACCCGGCTGGGCCGAGCGGCCTGCCGTTCCCGACCGGTTCACGCCAGCGGCAACCACACCTGGTCGCAGCCGGCGTGAACATGGCGCCAGCAGCTGTTTTGTGGCTTGTGGGGGGCAGAGAGGGGAGTGAGCACCACGACCGTGCTCGGGAGGGGACTGGCCCGCGATCGGTGCCCACCGATCGTCGGGCCGGCGTCTCAAAGGGACGCACTCTTTCCCCTCCGCCGCCCCGCAAGATCAAGCTGCCACGTCTTGCGGGGCAGCAGAGGGGAAGACGGCAACCGCACGTGCGCGGGTTTGAGCCGTCACCGTCGTGACGTCAGCCGCGCATGCGCGGGTTGGAGCCAGCCAACCTGCGCATGCGCGGCTGACGTCATTAGGCGTGTTGGCCGCGTCATTCTCGGCGCGCCGGGCCTTGACGCCAGTGACAAGGCCCCGCGGCCAAGATTTACGGCACGGCCCTCCTAGCCCCCCGGGGGGGGGGAGGAATAGGGGGCGAGGAGAGGCCTCCGACGCCGTCGTGAACCTCTCCGGGTTACCCGACAGCGTCGGGCCTTGCGGAGAATTCTGCCCTTTGTTTTCCAATTAAGGAACAATTTAGCCTGGCCAATTCACCGACCCTGCACATCTTTTTGGACTGTGGGGGTGAGACCCATGCAGACACGGGGAGAAAGTGCAAACTCGCCACGGACAATGACCTGGGGTCGGGATCGAACCCGGGTCCTCGGCGCCGTGAGACAGCAGCGCTGGCCACTGCGCCACCGTGCCGCCCTGGCTGGCGTGAACATGATTTGCATCATGCTACTGGGATGCAGATAAAGATCGAACTGGCATTTTCCAACCCACACCGGGTCCTCCGCAATGCCTAGTGAGAAAACAAGCTGGTCCAGAACACTGATGGCAGGATTTAGCTGAACCATGCCTCTTAAATTCGGGATGGTGGCCGCCCACAACACTGGACCCCAGAACATCACAATAGCAGGTGGGGAGAGCATCTAAATATGAATCTTCCAGATTCAGTGTCATCAAGCAGATCCAACTTTTTCAAGAGGTCCACCTTCCTTCTTCAATAGTGAGTCAATAATGTCTGGTGCCTTTTCAACATGGCATGCAGAGGTGATGGCAAAACAAGTGGCATCATGCCCCCCCCCCCCCCCCCCCCCCCCCCCCTCAGGTGCATAATTAATTAGGTCAGGGCTAGATGATATGCCGTGATTTCCTGCTGGCCTCCCCAGCGGGAAACGCTCCCAGTTCCCACCCCCACCACAGGACTTAGTCCCAGATGGGAGAATTACACCCCACCTCTGCAAGACCTCCACAGCAATCCGTGGATTTTCAACAATCTCAGGGCGCCATCGGGCGAAGTCACCATTCAGGTTGGGTGGATGGGGGTTCATCTTTGCGGCCGGGGCACCCGGTGGCGACAATAGTTCCCTCAACGCTGCAACTCTAGGTAACCAATACTTTGGATTTTAACTTACAGAAGATGCTCTCCTCTGGACAGAGCCTCGGCAACAGGACTCCAATTTCACTCAATGGAGTTAATACCTTACATCTGCGCTGCAGGGCGCTGGTCGATGAGGCAGATGTCTGTTCATGTGTATTGGAATGTCCAAGCGTATTAAAACTTAATCCTGTTGTAACCTTCAACTCACTGAAAGTGCTGTCTCTGTGCAGGAAATGGTTTGCTTGAAGCAGGTGTTGTTTAGAGACGTTGGCATGGCTTCGTAACATGGTGAAGCCATGTGCCAACTATACCCTGCAGTGGATTTGAAGATTTGAAGATTTAATAACATTAGAAGTGCCAAGGTCCATAAATGCAAGTCTGGTATGCACTCGGAATATTCTGGAACAAGCATATCTAATTATTCAACAATCATTGCACCAATTGACAACTCATGTGATATGGGAAAGGCTTTACAAGTGTTTTTAGTTACTGAGGACTTTTCTTTTTGCATGTCACAGATGGTGATTCTCAACTGAGGAATGCATAACATTTATAATAAATGGAATAAATATTAGTGAAGCATTTAAACAAAGGTCCAAGTACATTGATGAAGCATCTTGCCAAATATCCTCTTTTTGAAGGACCATACATATTGTTACGGCTGTTGAACCAGAAATAATAACCGTAATGAAAATCTGTAATCACTTTAAAATGTTTGAGGAATTCTTTTCATGGCTTTTGAAATTGTTGGCAAGAGTTGGCAGCAATTGTAAAGGGATCAATTATAATTTTTAAATATGGGAAAAGCTGCCCATATAGGACCTGCCGACACTTGCCGGGAAGTAGTAACCACAGGAAGGGAGTTAAAAGGTCATGTGTCACATAGAACAGAACAGAGAAGCCAAGGGAAAAAAGGAACTGAGAGCCCGGAAGGTTTCAGAAAGAAGAACGCCATAATGTGGAAGGTTTCGTGGGCAGAACCCCATTTTACATGGACACGCTCAGAACTGGATGTGATCCTACAGTTGAGGTTAAACCAGTATTTTATGTGTTCAGCGTAATTTTATTGCTTTTGTATTCTCTCGCTTCTCTTGGGCAGTCCCTCAACATTGAGGTTGACGTGTTTCCACCCCTGGAGGTGGGTTCTGCGGTGCCTGAATCTTGGATCAGCAGGCGCTGCCACAGATTTGGCAGGTGGTGTTTGATGAGGTGGGTGGGATGTTCTGGATTTGGCGCTGCCCTTTCCATTGTTCACGCTTCGCTTCTGCGTACTTCACGCTACGAGGCCCGAGGTGATTGCCACCTTCGTGGATACTTTTCTCCAGTTTGTGCGTTCTAAGGCAAGTGATTCCCCCGTGTCGATGGGGGTGCTCCCCCGTGTCGATGGGGGTGTTTATATAGGGAGACTTTCAGAGTGTCCTCGTAGCGTTCTTTGCCCTCCTAGTGATCGCTTGCCATTGCGGAGCTCGGAGTAGAGCACTTGTTTCAGGACTTTGTGTCAAGCATGCGGACAATGTGGTCGGCCCATCGCTGCTGGGCAAGCTTGACCAGTGGCTCGATACTGGTGATATTGGCCTGGGAGAGGATGCTCTTGTTGGTGTACCTATCTGCCAGTGGATTTCCAGGATTTTGAAGAGCCAATTTTGGTGATACCTGTCCAAGGGTATGAGGTGTCTGCTGTACATTGTTCATGTTTCTGATGCATACACGAAGATGGGAATCACGGCTGCTCTGTAGACCACGAGCTTGGTGCTGGATTTGAGGTCTCGGTCTTCAAACACTGTTCCTTAGGCATCCAAGGACTGCGCTGGTGCATTGTAGTCAATCTGGTTAATGTCTGCTTGCACTGAGAGGAAGTTCCCGAGGTATGGGAAATGATCCACATTGTCCAAGGGTTCACCATGGATCTTCGTGGTCGGGAGGCATTTTTGTGTGGTATCTACCCTATAGCCTTAATAATGCACAAGATACTGTATGCTTTATTAATCATGCTTTCAACCTGCCCTTCCACCATCCCGTCACCCTCTTTAGAATTATGCCCTTAATTTTATATTGCCTCTCCATATTTTCAAAATGTATAATTTCACATTTCACTGCATTAAATTTCATCTGCCACTTGTCTGTCCATTCCCAGGCCTGTCTCTGTCCTCTTGAAGTTTGGCCAATCTATCTACCCTGCACATTGTTGAGTTGTGGGGGTGAAACCCATGCAAACACGGGGAGAATGTACAAACTCCACCCAGCAGTGACCAAGAGCCGGGATCGAACCTGGGACCTCGGCGCTGTGAGGCAGCAATGCTAACCACTGTGCCATCGTGCTGCCCAAATTCACACCTCTTTAACCTGTGATTATCCCTCTCTCCAGTCGCACCATCTGGACCTGTAAAGACTTAATTACCTCCAAAGACTCGCATTCAAAGTATCGTATTGCATCATTGGCTTTGACTATATATGCCGTGTTTGTGTAACCTACCTCTTCACTCACCTGAGGAAGGAGCAGTGCTCCAAAAGCTAGTGATTCCAAATATACCTGTTGGACTTTAACCTGGTGTTGTAAGACTTTTACTGTGCCCACACCAGTCCAATGCCGGCATCTCCACATCATAGGTACACATAGAACATAGAACAGGACAGCACAGAACAGGCCCTTCGGCCCTCGATGTTGTGCCGAACAATGATCGCCCTACTCAAACCCACGTATCCACCCTATACCCGTAACCCAACAGCCCCCCCTTAACCTTACTTTTTAGGACACTACGGGCAATTTAGCATGGCCAATCCACCTAACCCGCACATCTTTGGACAGTGGGAGGAAACCGGAGCACCCGGAGGAAACCCACGCACACACGAGGAGGATGTGCAGTCTCCGCACAGACAGTGGCCCTGCCGGGAACTGAACCTGGGACCTGGGATCCTGGAGCTGTGAAGCATTGACGCTAACCACCATACTACCGTGCTGCCCCATGGGCCGACTTCCATCACTAATATTCATCCTTATCATCATCATCAGAAACATT
Source organism: Scyliorhinus canicula (assembly GCF_902713615.1). NCBI lineage: Eukaryota > Metazoa > Chordata > Chondrichthyes > Carcharhiniformes > Scyliorhinidae > Scyliorhinus > Scyliorhinus canicula. The sequence goes on from NC_052162.1 coordinate 15,759,757, forward strand.
TGTTTCATGAGTTGTCTCAAACACTTGGGGCGGGATTCTCCAGTATCCGGCAGGTGGGCCGTACCGCTGCCAAAGAGTGGCGTGAACCACTCCGGCACCGGGCTGCATGGAAGGTGCGGAACCCTCCGGGCCTTCGGTGGCTAGGCCGGTGCTGGAGGGCCTCTGCCGGCTGGCGCGAGTTGGTGCATGCGCAGGAGCACCAGCGTGTTCCCAGAACCGCTGCCGTGATTCCTGCAAATGCGCAGGTGGTTTCGTCTCTGCGCTAGCCATGGTGCAGCTTTACAGCGGCCGGCGCGGAGGGAAAGAGTGGTCGCACGGCACAGGCCCGCTCACAGATCGGTGGGCCCCGATCGTGAGCCAGGCCATCGTGTGAGGACCCCCCCCCCGGGGATAGATCCCCCCGCGCCCCCCTGAGGACTCCGCATGCCTCCCGCAGAGCCAGGTCCCTCCGGTAAGAACCTTGTGTAATTTACGGCGGCAGGACTGGCCGAAAACGGGCGGTCGCTCAGGCCATCGAGGAGCGGAGAATCGCCGGGGGGGGAGAGCACTGGCAATGACCCCCGACCGGCGCGACATGATTCCTGCCCCCGCCAAAAAAACGGCGTCGGAGAATTTGGCAGCCGCCGTCGGTGCGGCGGGACGACATTCACGCCGCCCCCCGGCGAATCTCCGGCCCGGCGGGGGGTCGGAGAATCCCACCCATGATTCATGACTTCTGGGACAATTATTCCCATCGCAATATTTAAAGTCACATTGGAAGCACTGAGTAATTATTTTCTGTGTATTTCTTGGATTCATTTGCTAAAATCTTTCACCCAAATCTTGGTTTTCATCTTGATCCATAAATCAAGTAAAAACACCTCAGGTCATCTTTGAGCAATCCCTTCTTTGTACAAGTGCCTGCAAAGAAGCTGCCCTTGATTTTGGGAATCAATAGTCATGGAGATCTCCATTCTCTGTCCCACTGCAGAATTTCCAACCTCTGTCGCAAAGGTAATGGTTGTTTTCCTCCTCAAAAATCTTTGGAGCAGCAGTCATTTGTTCAAAGAGAGAGTCCTCACCACAAAAATCCTGCCCCTGATCTCTGTCAGGAAAAGCAGAACAGGACAAGGGAGTTGCAAAGAATAGGCTTCCAAAAGAACAAGATTTGGGAACAGAAAGATTGTCTAAAAACTTTGGAATTAAGTGAACAGAGACCAAAGTATTGTTCAGAAGAATTAAAGGAGGAGTAAACAAAGTGTTTTGAGTTTAAGAGACAACTGCAGTAACTAGATTTAAAGTGGGACAGCAGACTTCAAAGTTAGATTAAATGTTTGGTGTCACTGTAATACAGGAGGGGATTTTCTCAACAGGGTTTGGGTTCAATGAGGAATCGCATCGACAGCAGCAGGACCAGAAACATGCACAGGGGGCATGTCTAGGGGATCCCCTAGTCTGGGGTGTTAATGCAATTGTGAGCAGCTCGCACAGCATTCAAGACAAAGAAATCCTAAAGGGGTTGGTGTAAAATCCTGGACTGGATTTGCTGTTAAAAGTGGAGTGGAAGATTTGTTTGAATGTGTCATTTGTAAAACCTGGACTGGAGTTTGGAATGCAAACCACCAAGGAAAAGCATTATTATGAGAGAAGATTTTAAAGCGTATATTTGGCAGTGGAGTTTGGAAACTCGCCTGCGATTATCATCTGGGGGGATTCAGAGGAGAAAAATCACAGACACTATCTTGGGTTGAGAGTGAAGTGTGTATTTGCCCACAGTCATCTTAAGTGTGCTTAACATCATGTTAATGAGAACATTGTAGCTTAAGATGTACTTTGCAATCCATGTTTGGATTTACATTTGTCACATGTACCGAGATGGAGGTACAGTGAAAAGTATTGTTCTGCATACAGTCCAGGCAGATTGTTCCATACATGAAAACATAGCACAGACGATAAGTACACAATGTAAATACACAGACATCGGGTGAAGCATCTGGAATATCGTGCTACAACTGTAGAGAAGATGCTTAGAAAGATCAGTTCAGTCCATTAGGGGGCCATTCAGGATTCTGGTACCAGAGGAGAAGAAGCCATTTTTGAATCTATTGGTGCGTGTTCTCAAACCTTTGTTTCTTATGCCTGATAGAAGAGATTGGAAGAGAGGATAACCCAGGTGAGAAGGGTCTTTGATTATGCCGCCCACCTTCCCATGGCAATGGGAAGTGTAAACAGAGTCAATGGATGGGAGATGGTTTTGCGTGATGGATTGGGCTGTGTTCCCGGCTCTCTGTAGTTTCTTACTGTCTTGGGTCAAGCAGTTGCCATACCAGCTGTGATGCAGCCAGATAGGGTACTTTCTATGGTACATCTGTAAAAATTGATAAAAGCCATTGTGGACATGCTGAATTTCCATAATTTCCTGAGGAATTATAGGCATTGTTGTGTTTTCTTGGTCATATCTTTCTTGGTCAACATAGGTAAACGAGGAGAGGTTGTTGGTGATTTTTTCACCAAGGAATTTGAAGCTGTCAACCATCTCCACATTGGCACCATTGATACAGACAGGGGCGTGTCCGACATTTCGCTTCCTGAGGTTGATGGCCAGCTCCTTGGATTCACTGCCATTGCGGGAGAGATTGCTTTGATTGCAATGTTAATTTTTAAATCTGTGAAATGTTAATCATTAAATCAATGTGCATTTGTTAAGCTAAAGGGGAGTAAAGGAGCATTGTATTATAATCAAATTTCATGCTTAATAAATGTTTTTTCTTGTTATTAAAACTAATTAGTGGTCCTGTGACCTCCATGTTTTACAAGCAAAAAGTATAAATTACAGACTTTTGAGCCAGGATTCCATTCTGGGATCTTCCCATCCAGTTATCAATTGAGATTGTAACAGTCAGTTACATCCAGTTCCAAAAATACTCTTGGCTAGAGTAATGACCCGAGTCCAAATCTGTACCTTATTCTTCTATTGCTCTTACAGTTCCAATTCTCAAATAATCTGGTGGGAATCATAGTTTCTGGTTTTGAAGCATGACTAGAATTTCACCTTTATTGCGCGACTATGGTTCAGTACACACATTAGTTTCCGCTCTATCCTCTTGATCCTTCTCCCTGTCCAAAAACCACCCCACTGGGGGAAATCCCAGCTCTTAAATACAAGTTTAAATGTGCATCACCTGCTCTCAATTCACTCTGAAGCTCGTCCTTGTTTCGTCTTAAATGCATTTCTAAAACTGATGATTAATGTCAAATAATGCCATGCTTCAAGGAGAGCTTCGGAGTGTTTATGAAGCATCTATTTTTGTCCTGCCCTGGAACAGTGGCTATTTGAAGTCCATGTATACCACATCAACAGTATTACCCTAATCAACCCTCTCTGTTATCACATTAAAAAATGCAAGCAATTCATTTAAACACAATTTTTCCTTTACAAACTTGTGGTAGGTTTCCCTAATTAAGTCACATTTGTCCAAGTCACTATTAATTTGGTTCCGAATTTTTAATTCAATAAACGTCTCACCACCAAGGTTAAACTGACTATTCCATAGTCTTTACATCAACTTTTGACCAAGAGTCTGACATTTTCAATTCTCTATTCCTCTAACACCAAGCCAAAGAAGACGGAAAGATTTGCAGTACCTCTGCAACTTCCACTCTCACTTCCTTCAGCATGCTTGGATACATCTCATCTAGTCCTGGTGCCTTGTCAACTTTAAGTGCTGGTAGAATCCCTACAGTGCAGAAGGAGGCCACTCGGCCCATCTAGTCTGCATTGACCCTCCGAAAGAGCACGCTGCCTGGGCCCACACCCCTGCCCTATTCCCGTAGTCCCATAATCCCAACTAACCTGCATATCTTTGGATACTAGGGGGCAATTTAGCTTGGCCAATTCACCTAACCTAGACATCTTTGGACTGTGGGAGAAAACCGCAGCACCCGGAGGAAACTCACGCACACACGGGGAGAAAGTGCAAAACCCACACAGACACTTACCCAAGGCTGGAATGGATCCCGGGTCTGTGGTGCTGTGAGGCAGTAGTGCTAACCACTGTGCCGTCTTGCCACTCTTGGGTAGTCTATCCATGAACTCCTCCTTATCAATTTCAAACACTTCAAGTATCTAAACTCCCTCTTCTTCCAGTATAACCTGAGCAGCATTTTCTGCCTTTGGTAAAGACAGATGCAAAGTATTCATTTAATACTTCAGTCATGCCTCCTGTCTCCATGCATACGTGTTTGGTCCCTAATCAGCCCGACCTCTCCTTTGACCATCACTATTTATATGCCTAACTTTTGTATTCTATTTTTCTGCCAGTCTCTTTTCATACACTCTCTTTGCTGATGCATTTTTCTTTCTCAATTCCCCTCTGAACCTTCGAAGTTCAGCCTGGTTCTCAATTGTATTCCTACCTGTCGTCTGTAATTTCACTTGCCTTCCTCATCTTTTTTGTAATTAATTTAGTGTACCCAATTAATTTTTTCCAATTTAAGAGGCACTTTAGCATGGTCAATCCACCTACCCTGCACATCTTTGGGTTGTGGGGCTGAAACCCACGCAGACACGGGGAGAATGTGCAAACTCCACACGGTCAGTGACCCAGAGCCAGGATCGAACCTGGGACCTCGGTGCCGGGAGGCAGCAATGCTAACCACTGGGCCACCGTGCTGCCCTGTCTTCTCATCTTAATCCCTGTCTTGTAGTTGGTACACACTGTTGCCACTGAGTGTCCATGGTGGAGGAAGTGAATGTTTAGGTTGGTGGATGGAGTGTCGATCTAACCTGCTGCTTTGTCCTGGATGGCACCGAGCTTCTTGAGTATTAATGGAGTCGCAATCATCCAGGCAAGTGGAGAGTATTCCATTGCACTCCTGACTTATGCCTTGCAGATGGTGGACAGGTTTTGTGGAGTCAGGGGGCGGGATTCTCCCAGCCTGGGGCCAGGCCAGAGAATCCCCGCAACCGGGCCACGCTGCCCCGATGCCGGCACGCGATTCTCCGCTGGGGCCGTTGGCACCGGCGCGTTTGGTGCGGTGCAGCCGTGGGCGGCTGTACGCGGCCGGGGCGCCTGTTCTCCGGCCCAGATGGGCCGTGCGGCCGCTCTAAAAAGGCTGAGTCCCACCGGCGGCGTCCACACCTGGTCACAGCCGGTGCTAACACTGCGCGCAGGGTCGGGTGGGCGGCCTGTTGGGGGGGAGGAGGGGGGGTTCCGACCCCGGGGGGGGGGGCCTCTGATGGGGCCTGGCCCGCAATTGGGGCCCACTGATCGGCGGGTCGGCCTCTCGCTCCACGGGCCTATTTTCTTACGCGCCGTCCCCTGAACTCCCACGCCATGTTGAGCCGGGGCTGGCGCGTTGAGGGAGGCCATCGTGACCACGCGTGTTGTCGAAGGCGCCACTACGCCTGCGCGGATCCCGCGGCGCACAGTTCATGTCGGGATGGGAGGCTGGAGCAGGGTGAACCGCCCCAGCACCGCGCTGACCCCCTGTCGGGGCCAGAATCGGTACTCCCAGCTGTCCAGTCATGAAATGAGACGCCGTTTCCGACGGCGTGGACACTCTGCCGCCGAATGGGAGAATCCTGCCCAGGAAGTGAGTACTTTGTATGGCTAGTCCGATTATGTTTCTTGCCAATGTTAACCTCCAGGGCATTGATAGCGGGGAATTCAGTGATGGTAATGACATTGAATGTCAAGGGGAGATGCTTAGATTGTTCATTTCTGGACATGGTCATTGCCTGGCATTTGTGTGGCACAAATGTAATCACATAGAACTCTAATTCCAGTCCAGCTTCCAATTCAATTAACTTTAAGAAATTTACAGTCAAGGAATGATGACATGTTACGATAAACAATGTATATCCATTCAGAGAGATCCAATGGGAAAAATATGTGTAGATTTGTGTTACTGGTTGCAATCAGATTTCCATTAAGACATAGAATTAGCTGCTCTACTATTACTTTGCAGGATGATTTGTTTCCTTTTTATTTGCTTTTCCCATCTGTATTTTCCAATTCAGGATAAGATAGAGAAAGACTACTTTATTTTCAATGTTTGTGAGCAGCAAACTCAGTGAGATCCACTTAGTTCATTTGCTCCACGCAGTCTTTAATAAGTCATATTCTTGGCTGGAAGGTTCAGTTTTGTGCTTTTGTAACCATCTACAATATACCGTGCAAACATCCATCCGTCATGTTCCATTTCCACGGGCATCTCATTTCTTGCAGTGACATTATTTTAACTTTTGTATTTAATCATCAACACTGAAATTCTCAGCACAAAATCTTCCACATCAGTGGGCAGCGTGCAATTGGCAGTGCAGAATTGTCGAATCATAAAATATTACAGCACAGAGGAGGTCACTCAGTCCATTGTGCGGGTTGGCGAATCGCCGGGGGGGGGGGGCAGCGTGAATCCCGCCCCCGCCGTCCGCCGAATTCTCCGGCACTGGAGATTCGGCGGGGGCGGGAATCACGCCGCACCGGGCGGCGGGCCACACGCTGCGGCCCGCCCGGCGATTCTCCAGCCCGCGATGGGCCGAAATCCCGCTGGTTTTTCGCTGGTCCCGCCGACGTGGATCAGACTCCGTCCCTTACCGGAGGGACCTGGCAGCGTGTGCAGACTCCGGGGTCCTGGGGGGGGGGAGATCTGGCCCCGGGGCGTGCCCCCACGGCGGCCTGGCCAGTGATCAGGGCCCACCGATCCGCGGGCGGGCCTGTGCCATGGGGGAACTTGTTTCCTACGTGTCGGCCGTGTCAGCCACCGCGATGGCCGACGCATAGGTGACCCCCCCCCCGTGCATGCTTGGGGATGTGCTGACGCTCCAGCGCACACACGGACTCTCGCCGGCCGACGGACTCCTTTCAGCCCCGGCTGGCGTGGCGCCAAAGGCCTTCCACACCGGCTGCCGGGGCACAAACCACTCCGGCGTCGGCCCGCCCCAAAGGTGCGGAATCCTCCGCCCGGCCAGGTACGGGAGATTCCCGCCCCACGTGTCATGTAGCGCACTGATGTTATCAGCGAGGGTATCCCAACTTGGAATAGCAGTTCGTGGGGGGTGTATAGGTTTGGTATGAGGAGACATGTGAAACGCCAGTGGGATAACAGCCCAGTAATCAGGTAGCAATTATTGAAGGCCATTCATTAAAGTAAAGAAGAGGCAAATACACACAAACAAAACTGCTCTGGACTCACACAATTTAAGATGTATGAATTATTTAACACACACACACAGTTTCTGTAGAATGTACTTCTTGTTACAAAATATACTTGAGATACCTGTGTAAAACTTCCCTTGTTCCACAAATAATAACCAGTTATAGTTACCTCACAATACAGGGATGATACTCAAATCTGGGGAATTTCTTTTTCCTTGTCCAGCAAAGGTATTTTAATGGGCAGCATGGTAGCACAGTGGTTAGCACTGTTGCTTCAAACCGCCAGGGACCGGCGTTTGATTCCCGGCTTGGGTCACTGTCTATGCGGAGTCTGTATGTTCTCCCCATGTCTGCGTGGGTTTGCCCCAGTTTCCTCTTACAAGTCCCGAAAAATATGCCTGTTAGGTAAATTGGACATTCTGATTCTCCCTCGGTGTTATAAACAGGCGCCATAGTGTGGCGACTGGAGGATTTTCAAAGTAACTTAATTGCAGAGTTAATGTAAACCTACTTGTGACAATAATAAAGAATATTGTTAAAAATATTGCTGCCACAAAGGTTTTCTGCACAGCCTTGACTCTAAGAGAAACATGTCTGCTGTAAACTGGCCTGCCTGCTTTCTGAGACTGCTGGACGGTAACTGCCTCTCGTGCTTCATAGGTTCTGGTCAATTATACCTTTGTTTTTCTTTGATTATGTTTTCTGTGCATTCGATTGCCTGCCCCCATCAACTTCCTTGACAATACATTAACATATGTATACCGTATGGACATTCGCAATCGTCTATATTGTTTCTCTTCCATAAGCCATTCACACTTGATTATTATCTAAGCTGCCACACAAAAACCCGTTATCATGCAAGGCACATACCGATTGAGGCCCTTTGAATGCTGTCGACAGCTGTCTCCAGGCAGATTCATTACATTTGAAAGAGCTATACATTCATGCCACTCCCCTATTCTTTCCACCGCCCCACCCCCCCCCCCCCCCCCAACCCCCAGGCCTTGCTCTGAAATTTGATCCCCCTCAAATATTTATCGAATTCCCTTTTGAAAGTTATAATTGAATTTATTCCCATTCCCCTTCCAGGCAGTGCATACCAATCGCAACAGATCACTGCATAAATAGATTTCTCCTCACCTCAACTCAGGCTCTTTTACCAAGATTCTATGATGTTAGAGAAACTGACTTCAGACTGGATATTGACCAAAGCAAGATGCAGAGGATGAACAGCACTATTCTGAAGAACAGTGCTACTTCAGGAGTGGTCTTTGCAGAAGATGTGGAGGTGTTGAAGTGAAGGAAGGTGCAGAGAATGAACGTTATCTCAGCTGAGTATCAGCCTCTGTCACTTCTTTCCCAGTTAGTATCCTCAATCATTTGAGGATCACTGAACCCTGGGTGCTGGCCAGGTGACAGGAGGAAATATATATTTCTATATCTCGCCATCAGCCAGGCTACTTTATAAAATTATATGTTTCTGCTTTTCAAAATGGACAATTGTTGGGCTGATAAAATGGCTCCAGCTGATCACAGGGTGGCTTCTGGATATTTATGAATGGTTTGAAAGCAAAGAAAGGCTAACGCCCCACAAGCCCTGGACTATAACACTGCCGGCATCATGTAAACATTCTAGAGAAGCCGACGCAATGGATTAGATGGACGAGATGTCTGCCCCAGCCTGGCATTGCTGATGGCAGATTTTGGTGACTTCTAATCTCCAATGTGGTGCTAATGGCCACACCATTACCCTCGCCAAAATAATAATAATCTTTCTTGTCACGAGTAGGCTTACATTAACACTGCAATGAAGTTACTGTGACAATCCCCTAGTCGCCACACTCCGGCGCCTGTTCGGGTACACTGAGGGAGAATTCAGAATGTCCAATTCACCTAACAGCACGTCTTTCGGGATTTGTGGGAGGAAACCGGAGCACCCGGAGGGAACTCAGGCAGACACGGAGAAGGTGCAAACTCCGCACAGACAGTGACCCAAGCCGGGAATCGAAGTCGGCTCCCTGGCGCTGTGAAGCAACAGTGCTAACCACTGTGCTGCTAATTATTATTATTATAGTATTATTATTATTATTTCTGTGTGCCTTTTCCTATTGTGCAAGTCCTCGCTTCCAGAAAGGTAGATCACCCTGCAACAGTCAGCCTGCTATTCTCTGAAGGAATAAACGCTTATATTTGTTGTAGTCTTGCCTTGCACCATTTACCTTTCTTTCACACTCTCTTTATTGTATGAGCGCAAAAGCAGCGGGCGTTGCAAAACCCTGTTCCCATGATTTATATGTGAGTAAAATAAACCGGCCCTCTTATTTTACTTAATCTCAAGTTTGCTGTGAGGGTTATTCATAGAGGATTGGATCACACCAGATTGAGCGTTTGGGGAAAATACACAACCGGTTATAAAAGGGGAAACCAGAAAGCAAAAACACCTTTCTGATTACAGATGGGTACTGAGAGGAGGAATTTAAACTGTTTCATGTGGCCAAGCTGTGATTTGGAAGCAGGGTGATGACGCAGATCCACGTCTGCCTCAGTCTGAACAGGGATCGAACCCCATGCTTCTATCAATAATCTAAATCACACACTCTCTGTCTAGCCAACTGAGATAACCGTGCCCACTCCACCCCTGCCTCTGGGGATACAATTCAGCACTTTTCGTTGGAAGGTCCAGAGATGTTATTTGTAAAAAGCTGGGAGCATCAAAAGTTAATGCAATGCTTGCCATCACACGAGAGTTACCCATCCCTCAGATGTAGTTTGCAGATCCAACAGCAAGTCATTATACAGTTTGGCGATGAGCCTGCTGGCAGCCTTATGGAATCATAGTCACAGGTGCAAACGTCTTTGTTCCTGTTCAAGTACGATTGTTTGGTGATGTGCACATGAAGGGTGAATTGTTAAAAGGGGCAAATTTCTGTGCAGTTTCTCCCATCCATTTGTTTTAATGTTAGCGGAAAAGCCTCAGAATCCCAGGGAATCATTGTGTAATAGGTTGTCACGAACAGGACGTACGGGCGGCCTGTGTTCAGTATGTTTTGTATTGGAAGAGATATGTCTTTACTTATCTCTTTAAATAATTCAGCAACAAGCTTTTCTGTGTTCAAAAAAATAAAGCCGTCTGTTTATTGTCACACTTTTCCACCACATTAAAATACTGGGCGCGATTCTCCACTCCCCACGCCGGGTGGGAGAATCGCGGGAGTGCCCACCGACAAATTTCATGCCCCCCTGTCGGCCCCTGCGATTCCCCCCCCCCCCCGCTCAAAAGAATCGGCGCTTGCCGTTTTTCACGGCGAACGGCGATTCTCCGACCCGGATGGGCCGAGCGGCCTGCCGTTCGCGGCCGTTTCACGACGGCGGCAAACACACCTGGTCGCTGCCGTCGTGAAACGGGAGTGAGAAGCCCGTTTGGGGCTTGTAGGTGGCATAGCAAGGAAAGAGCACAACGACTGTGCTCGGGAGGGGACAGGCCTGCGATCGGTGCCCACCGATCGTCGGGCTGGTGTCCAAATCGGACGCACTACTTCATCTCCGCCGCCCCGCAAGATCAAGCCGCCACGTCTTGCGGGGCGGCTGAAGGGAAAGACGGCCACCGCACATGGCGCGGGTTCGTGCCGTCAGCGTCATGACGTCAGCCACGCATGCGCGGGTTGGAACCGGCCAACCTGCGCATGCGCGGCTGACGTCATTAGGCGTGCCGGCCACGTCATTCTTGGCGCGGCGCCCCCGCGGCCGAGAGTTACGGAGCGCCACTCCTAGTCCCGCCGGGAGGGGAGAATAGGGGGTGAGGAGCTGCCTCCGAGGCCGTCGTGAAACTCGGCCGAGTTCACGACGGCCCTCCCGATTTTTCCCGGGAGCGGAGAATTCCACCCACTGTCTTGCACGTAGAAAGATTATATAGAAGTAAAGTTTGTTCTCTATAACTGATAACAATGAACTCAGTCTCTGGTTTACGATCGCCTGTCTCCCAAAAGGGAGGCTGGTGGTCTTTTGAACGGATTCAATTATTTTAAAGCTGAAGAGAGGGCCTTGCACAGCGAAGAGTGCACAACAGGTGGTCAGCTGTCTTGTGGTCAAATAGCCATATGGTTGGTTTTCAGGTGAATGTTAAACTCGAACAGGTTATATACACTGACTGCCTGGTTTCTTGCATCTTGTTTGCGAGTCTGGTTTACAGACCGGGATGAACTGGTGGTTCAATGCCTCTGGTGGAATTGCCTGCAGATGGCTCTTAGCTGCTCTTTGAAGCAGACCAAGGGAACATTTTTTTTTTTTTAAATTTAGATTAGCCAATTATTTTTTCCAATTAAGGGGCAATTTAGCGTGGCCAATCCACCTACTCTGCACATTTTTGGGTTGTGGGGGCGAAACCCACGCAGACACGGGGAGAATGTGCAAACTCCACACGGACAGTGACCCAGAGCCGGGATCGAACCTGGGACCTCAGCGCCGTGAGGCGGTTGTGCTAACCACTAGGCCACCGTGCTGCCCTGACCAAGGGAACATGACTGTCTCATCATGTGACCTTTCACAAGTTCAAACCCTTTTCTAAATAAAGTGGGAGATTCCTGTTAATGTCACATCCTGGGCTGGATTTCACACCTCTGGCCCATTCACCCCCTCCCATTTCCACCAGGTGTGTTTTCAGGAAGAAATACAGTATATACAAGGGGTGGCAATCCGCCACACCTCCTCGCCAACCCCTGGGCTCACCCCCATAATTCACATTAATTAGCAGCCTGCCTGTCACAGGAAAATAATAATGACAGGCCAATTGAGCTTCCAAACCAACTGATCCCAATGCTACACTGCCATTTACGCATTGTGAGCTGTGGTATTATCATAAGATCTACGAGGGTTAATGCAGTGATTAGAGTAGCCACTAGAGGGAGCTACAGTTAAAGCTATAGAAGGCAGTGTTGCTAAGCCTTGTGGGGAGAGTGTGTGCAGGGGTTAGCTAGAGAGAGTCAGAAGTACAAATAGTGTAAGTGAGAGCAGATCATAGTTCATATCAGTATTAAGATTAGCTGCAGATGAGTGTAGTTAAATGTTACTAATCAACTGTGTATTCTTTAGGAGTACGTGTCAAATCAAAATTAGTGATGCGAATAAATTTATAGCTTTGTTTAAGTTCAAGCTATTTTGTGGTCTTTGTGAACACTAAGCCAACCATCCTCAAATAAGCAACATAAAGAAAGCACAGTGGGAACCCCCCCCCCTCCTGAAAATAGTGCCACACTTCCTCCAGTGCAAAATCTATTCCCCCCCCCCTCCACCCCCACCGCCCTCTAGCCTCCCAACCTAAAGCACCCGATTCCTTCCCTCCCAACATCCTTGATTTATTTGAGTCCAGGATTCTTTGGGGCTTTCATCGTGGACCTGCATGCAGTCCTGGCAGTGCCCACTACTGAGCTCTGGCGCTGCCACACCTGCAAGAGCTGTTTCCATGCCAGTAGCTCGTGAGGGGGTTGGGTCATTCCTCTCAGAGGGCGGTGGGGGGGGGGGGGGGGGGGGGGGAGTCCTGAACTCTGCCCGCTGGGGGCAGAATATTTTTAATGGGGGGGGGGGGGGGGGGGAGGGAACGTTAAGCAGTATATGTCCGACCCCCATAAAATCCAAAACACTGAATTGTGGGTCTACACCTTAGAGGGCTTGAGACATTGTGTTTTGTTTTAGAATAACTCATTCAAATCAGATAAAATCCTTTGACTGGTTTCAGGGAAGGGCACCGGCTCACGTTAGTCTGGAATGGTCCTTTTTCCCACTTGAGACAACAGAGTGGATGTAATCCACAAAAGATTTCAGAGTACCTTGGACAGCCACCTTTTCAAGCCCCTTTGTGTCAAGTTTTCAAACATGAAACCACAACACGAGATGTGAGAACTGGGTATGATTATTTATGGTGCTGTGCCTGGCTTTCTGTGGCTCTTACACTATTTCAATGAGTGGGAGCGCTCCCGTGGAGGTTCAATCCCCAAAGAGTGATTTTTTTTAAAAATTGCAATCTTTTTATTATTTTGTCTGCTCAAGGAGTTAAGTGGATAAATTATGAGTGTAAATATATAACTATTCTATAATACAACTGACTATGGCACTCTTGTCTCTGAATCAGAGACTAATCTATCCGGTTTTAGCCAGAGAATCATTTACAATATCTCTGCTGCTCTGCCCATACCACTGCCTTTAAAGTCCCTCTCTTCGGGGTGGCACGGTGGCGCACTGGTTAGCATTGCTGCCTCACAGCGTCAGGGGCCCTGGTTCAATTCCAGCCTCGGGTGACTGCCTATGTGGAGTTTGCACTTTCTCCCCGTGTCTGCGTGGGTTCCCTTCGGGTGCTCCAGTTTCCTCCCAAAGACCAAAGATGTGCAGGTTAGGTGGATTGGCCATGCTAAATTGCCCTTTAAGGTGGGGTTACAGGGCAGGTGATAGGGCCTAGGTAGGGTGCTCTTTCAAAGGGTCAGTGCAGACTTGATGAGCCGAATGGTCTCCTTCTGTACTGTAGGGATTCTATGATCTATTCTTGGTTGCCTTCCTATTTCTAATCCGCATGTTGTCCTGAACACATGATTGTAGATTGCTGGGATGTGGAGGAGCACAATGGGGTTCTTGCTCCCAATTTTCTACATTGTTGTTTTTGATCTCAGCTGAGTGACCAGGTGGTAGGAGCACTCGATGAGAAATGGAAAGACTTTCACTGTTAAAGCATCTTCCATGACCTCCAAATCGCTTTACAGCCAATTATTTTCTGAAGTCGCTGTTGTGATATCGAAAATGCAGCGAGCAATTTTGCAGACAGCGGGTAGAATTTAATTTATGTTTAGCGGTGGGGGCGGCACGTAATGAACATGGAGGGTGAGGGTCCTGCCACCTTGCTGCCCCCACCAGCGATGGCAGAAAGTCCCGTGAATGACCCGACAATTGAGGCCCTTTGATTGGGCAAATAATGGCCACTTGAGAGCTTTACCCCATTGCTGCTGATATTAACCCAACGGTTAACAGGGCCCCACCACACTGGGGCCATGACTACCCAACCCCTGCAGAGATATTTGCCGAGCTCCAGGGGTGGTCACCTATTCAAACACACTCAGCACCTGACTGAGGAACCCGGCCTTGAGAAGGGTGGGACTGTTGAGTGCCACCCCCATGCCCTTGCTTCGGACCTCCATAACGTTCCGCACCCAGGACTTGCCATTCCACAAACCTCCTCCCGCCACCACACATTTGCGCGCCTGGGTCCATCCACAATCCTCGGCCTTGATTGGCTGTTTTACTGACAGCAGCCACCTGGCAGCACTGCCTCTCAGTAGTTCTGCCGGCCTCTGATTGCTGAAGCTCTCGCCAACTGGGGCCCATCATCCTGGGGAAGACCCGCCGCTGGCCTTTCAAGTGCCAGAGTGACGCTTAATTTGCAGGCCTTCCCTAAAAGAGGTAACATGGGGCTCTCGTCTGCTCTCCAGACAGTGGGTAGACCCCAGTTGCCTCCATTAATTACCGCAAGTTCTCACAAGGACACTCTGCTGCCGAATGGGAGAATCCCCCCCCGACCAGATTAGATGGATTGGCCATGCTCAATTGCTCCGTAGTGTCCAAACGTTAGTTGGGGTTATGAGGGCAGGGTGGGGGAGTGGGCCGAAGTAGGGTGCTCTTTTGGAGGGTCAGTGCAGACTCGATAGGCTGTAGCGATTCTATGGTTCTATGATAAGTCTCGTTTTAAAGACAGATAATTGTGGTACGGTTTTTGAGGAGGCACCGGCCAGGATTCTCCGAAAATGGGGCTACGTCACCATGCCCGCCGGAAATCGGGCGTGAATCACTCCAGACTTTTTTCACTCCAGTTTTAAGAGGGATAGCAGGGCCCCGGCGTACGCCGCCCAGCTCCTGCTGCCGATAGTGGGGCCCTGCACTTTCGTCCGCAGGTCCTGCATGCGCGCTGTGGCCGTTTTCACGCCGACTCCCGCGCAACATGGCGGAGTCACAGAGCGGGCCAGCGCGGAAGAAGATAACCCCCCCCCCCGGATTGTGCACGCCCGCCAATCGGGCATGGGATCTAGAGTTCAGAATCTACTCGCATTGGAGAAAAGCGAACAGTCACCGTGGAAGATCTTTGAACAGAAGTGAAGAAAAAAACAATGAAAGATTTATTCGGAGGTCAATCAGCTCCAAACACAGCTATTCAATGGTGGATAATTCAATATTAATTTCTGATCTCCAGCTCGTGATCACGGCAGCTTCCTCTAATTAGTTTTTAATAACCTATGGAATAGTATGAAACAGGATTATTTTGTTTTCATACTTGCATGAAGCGTAATTAATTAAAAAGAAAATAAAGCAAAGAATCCTTTGTGCACTTGAAATAATTAAATAGCGATCGTAACTTCAGAAGGGCTACGTGACTTTAAATAAATCGCTGAGCAAATTGCTTAAAATATTTGGTCAGAGTAGATAAGGAGCTAATATTGCTTTTCACCCGATATCATTTCCTCCATCACTGCTTTCAGGATCATCTGTATTTGGCATTCCATCCATCATGAGAATGATGAGGATGGGTGTGTGGCATGTAAGGAAAGAGATCTGTAAACAGAAAGTTCAATAAGCCTTTTGAGAGAGACCGACTTGACAGATGTTCAAGGTCACAGACCTTGCAGAAACTTCCAGATTATATTTCTAAAGCACCGTTAATTGCGATGAATTGTCCCACGTTGCATCACAGGTACATCGTAAGGCAAAGCATGACATTGAGCCTCATAAGGAGACATGGGGATGGATTCCGCGGGTCCCCCAGCGCATGTTTCTTTGGGGCGCGCCATTCGCTGGTGGTGGGATTTTCTGTTCCCGACGCTTGTCGATGGGATTTCCCATTGAATTCACCCCACACCGCTGGGAAACCCGTGGGCGGGGGCTCACTGCCAACGGGAAAAGAGAATCCCGCCATGAACTCCGGCCACGACTTGGTCAAGGAGGTAGGATTTAAGAAGCACCCACTGTTCCAGCTATTACATAGAACATAGAACATAGAACAGTACAGCACAGAACAGGCCCTTCGGCCCTCGACGTTGCGCCGAGCAATGATCACCCTACTCAAACCCACGTATCCACCCTATGCCCGTAACCCAACAACCCCCCCTTAACCTTACTTTTAAGGACACTACGGGCAATTTAGCATGGCCAATCCACCTAACCCGCATATCTTTGGACTGTGGGAGGAAACCGGAACACCTGGAGGAAACCCATGCAGACACGGGGAGGACGTGCAGACTCCGCACAGACAGTGACCCAGCCGGGAATCGAACCTGGGACCCTGGAGCTGTGAAGCATTTATGCTAACCACCATGCTACCGTGCTGCCCATATTTCTCCCTCGCTTATGTAGAATCACATTTTTCCCTCTCTTTATTTCTGAAGAACAGTTATACGGACTCCATGGAATCATAGAAATGTTACAGCATAGAAAGAAGTCATTTGGCCCAACTTGTCCATGTCAGTCCGGGGACACCCAGTTACCCTTTCTAATTCCTGCACCTGGTCCATAGCCCTGTAGCTTAGAGAACTTAAGATGCCGATCCAGGTACTTTTCATAAGTGTTTAGTGTCTCTACCTCCACCGCCAACTCAAGCAGCGAATTCCAGACTCCCACTATCCTCGGCGCAAAAAAGTTCTTCCTCATGCTCCCTCTACAACTTTTGCCACTTATCTTGAATCTACGTCCACTGGTTCTCGAATTCTCCGCCTGGGGAGCAATTTTATCCTCTCCACTCTATCTCTTTCCCTCATAATTTTGTACACCTCAATTAAGTCACCCCTCAGCCTTCTTTGTTCCAAGGAAAATAATCCCAACCTATCCGTGTTGTGGACCTCCTCTGCACTCTCTCCAGCACAATAACATCCTTCCTGCAATATGGCGACCAGGACTTCACACAATATTCCAGTTGTGGCCTCACCAGGGGCTGGGTTCTCCGAACCCCCGCCAGGTCGGAGAATCGCCGGGGGCCGGCGTGAATCCCTCCACCGCCGGCCGCCAAATTGTCCGGCACTGGATATTGGGCGGGGGCGGGAATCGTGCCATGCCTGTCGGCCCCCCCCCAGCGATTCTCCAGCCCGCAATGGCCACTGCTGTTATGCCGGTCCCGCCGGCGTGAATCAAACCACCTCCCTTACCGGCGGGGCCAGGCAGCGCGAGCGGGCTCTGTGGTCCTGGGGGGGGGTGCGGGGCGATCTGGCCTCGAGGGGTGCCCCCACGGTGGCCTGGCCCGCTATCGGGGCCCACCGATCCGCGGGCGGGCCTGTGCCATGGGGGCACTCTTTTCCTTCCGCGTCGGTTATCAGCCTCCGCGATGGCTGACGCGGAGGTGACCCCCCCCCCCTGCGCGCATGCATGGGGATTACATCAGCAGCCGCTGACGCTCCCGCGCATGCCCGGACTTCCACCGGCCGGCGAACTCCCTTCGGCCCCGGCTGGCATGGCGCCAAAGGCCTTTCCCATCGGCCGGCGGCACGCCAACCGCTCCGGCGCGGGCCTAGCCCCTAAAGGTTAGGGCTTGGCCCCTAAAGGTGCGGAGGATTCCGCACCTTTGGGGGAGCCCAACGCCAGAGTGGTTCACGCCACTCCATCCCACCGGGATCCCCCGCCCCACCGGGTAGGAGAGAATCCAGCCCCAGTGTTTTATACAATTCCCATATCATATCCTTACTTTATACCTCTGCCAATTAAGGAGAGCATTCCATATGCCTTATCTACTTGCTGCCTTTAGGGACCTGTGTACTTGTACAGCAAGAACTCTCACTACATTTACCCCTCCGAGTATATTCTTATTTATTGTGTACTCCCTACAACTGTTTGATCTCCTTAAATACTTGACCTCACATTTCTCGGCGTTAAAATCCATCTGCCACTTTACCGCCCACTCCACCAACCCATCTGTATCGGTTTGTAGATTATAGCTACAACGGGAAGCACGGCTGCATAGTGGTTAGCACAGTTGCTTCACAGCTCCAGGGTCCCAGGTTTGATTCCCCGCTGGGTCACTGTCTGTGCGTACTCTGCACGTTCTCTCCGTGTCTGCATGGGTTTCCTCCGGGTGCTCTGGTTTCCTCCCACAGTCCAAAGATATGCAGGTTAGGTGGATTGGCCGTGATAAATTGCCCTTGGGTTAGCTGGGGTTACTGGGTTACGGGGATAGGGTGGAGGTATGCGCTTAAGTGGGTGCTCTTTCCAAGAGCCGGTGCAGACTCGATGGGCCGAATGGCCTCCTTCTGCACTGTAAATTCTATGAAATCTAGCTATCCTCTACATAGAATCATAGAATGTACAGTGCACAAGGAGGCTATTCGGCCCATCAAGTCTACACCGGCCCTTGGAAAGAGCACCTTACCGAAGCCCACACCTCCACTATCCCCGTAACCCAATAACCCCAGCTAACCTTTCTTTTTTGGACACTGAGGGCAATTTATCATGGCCAATCCACCTACCCTGCACATCTTTGGACTGTGGGAGGAAACCGGAGCATCCGGAGGAAACCCACAGACACGGGGAGAACATGCAAACTCCGCACAGACAGTGACCCAAGCCGGGAATCGAACATGGGACCCTGGAGCTGTGAAGCAACATTGCTAACCACTGTGCTCTTGTGCCGCGCACAATTATGATGAGGAATACACAAGGGCATTAAATTGAAGAGACACAGGTCTCCTGGATGTTTGTGGGATCGGAGGACATTGGGGAGGGTAAAGGCCAGGGAGGGATTTGAAAACATGGATGTGAATTTGAAAATTAACACCTCCCTTGACTGACAGCCAATGCAGGTGAGCGAGCACAGGGGCGAAGGGGGAATGGGTCTTGCCACTCTGAGGCCCACTCCGGAAGGTCCCCGGGAAAATCTGAGCCTATCGAAGGCAGGCAGAACTGAGGAAAGGATATCAGCTTTTTATTTGAGGTGACAACGAAATCTTGTGGAGAAAAAGGATTGACATTGTGCAATTTGTATGACGCAGAAGTAACAGTGCAACAATCCAAAAAGAGAAAGCGTGAAACAATGAAGAGTGCTCGGTAGCCGTTGAGAAGAAGTATGCGTATTGTGCTAATCAAACCAGCAGCTATAATCAAGGCCATAGTGCATGATTTTCCAGAGCTTCAGTCAGGTGAATCAGTCTCGATTGGAGACCAGAATCAAGAAGTCAAGTTCCTGGAAAAAGCCTTGTAGAGGCTGAAAAGGAAGACACATAAGCGCACTCATATCTACAATACGAAGACCATCAATGGAATGGATTAACGACCTATACTGTCAGGAGGGCAACCTTAAACAGAATCAATCATTCCTGATGATTCACATTCTACTCTACAGAGATTGAGAGAGAACATGGAGAACTTGAATCCGATGCAGCTTCCGAGAGAGCTGAGAACAATGTAGAGGAGATCGATGAAACTACTATGATGCTTATCTCTGTGGGCCAGTGACCAAGGCACTTTGGGGGGGAGGAGTCTGATAGTATGAATTATGTTTTTAATGGAGTCAGATACTTGCGAGAAGATAATGTTTAATATATAACATATAAAGGGTTAATGTTAAATATATAAATGTATAGTCTGCTTTATGAATGACATATGATCACATGACAACTGAGTATGCTGAGAGATAATTCTACGTAGAGCCTCATGTTAAGCCTGCACTGTACATGTTATAATGTTCAAAAAAAGGTCAAGTTTACCTTGCAGTATCTGTAATTCCAGGTCATGGACAACCTGATCGAAGGCCCACAATGATGATAACAGACTTTGTCAGGGTTATAATCCCCAGGGGACCCACGGCGTTGGGCCAATTAGGCTCCCCGTGAGTCTCGTGGAGTATGAGCTTCTCCGTTGAGGGGTGGGGCCCCCTTATCAACGGGAGAGGAAATCAGAGTATTTAAACCCAGCCCGAGTGTGAGCCGGGTGCGGTAGTCCCTGCCGAGACCTGTGTACATAGTCTTTTCATACTCTGAATAGAAACCTTTCATTCCCGGTGCTTCCTGTGTGGCTGCTTCAGTTTACTCAACAGTAAGCAAGCATTCTTTAAAGAGCGAGCAAAAATGCTGCTATCAATAACAAAGAAAATATGTGCAACAGATTTTCACCTCAAAATTACATAATATTGTGCTCGGTTTTCAAGAGCAAAAGAGGTGCCAAATAATTCAGTCAGTACCTGTGCTAATTACACATTAGAAATGCACCAACTGCGATATTAGTAAAGACACAGAGAGGTGCCTGTAGCTCAGGACTGAAACACATGTTGGGCTCTTTCCATATGCGATTGACATCTTAACACACAAACTTCCTCCTTTGTAAAATTTGGGTACGCCGTGTAGTCGAACATACACCCAGTCTAACACATACACACCCACTCTAACACACACACACACAAACACACACAAACAGAGTCTAACACATACACACCCACTCTAACACACACACACAAACACACACACAGAGTCTAACACATACACAACCAGTCTAACACACACACACACACACACACACATACACACCCACTCTAACACACACACACACACAGTCTAACACATTGACACCCAGTCTGACACACACACACACACTCACACTCTGGCACACACACGCACGCGTGCACACTCCTGCACAAATTGAACACAGATAAAGGTGATGCCTTTTTGCATATTCCAATTAGTTCAGTCTCTGACTCCCATGTGAAACGCTTGTGGTTGCTTGAATGGTTTCACTGAACAGAGTCAAAGTGAGAGTCCTGTAATGTGAAGGGCTTATAGCAGGTTGCAAGTTTCCTTGTAGTCAAACATCTGGGAGGTTTGTTCTCAGGTGAACTTTGAAACTGGAACAGAGTAAGTACATTGGGTGCTTAATGACCTGTAGTTAGTCTGAGAGCTTAGTTCTCAGATTAGCTCTACTAATGGCTCTGGTGGGTCTGATTGACAAACCGCTGCGAGCTGATAGTTTAAATAGGCAAAGAAAGCGTGGCTGTCTCACTGTGTGGCTTTTCACAAGTTCAAAGTATTTTCCAAATAATAATAGCTTATTGTCACAGTAGGCTTCAATGAAGTTACTGTGAAAAACCCCTAGTCGCCACATTCCAGCACCTGTTCAGGGAGGCCAGTATGGGAATTGAACCTGCCCTGCTGGCATTGCTCTGCATTACAAGCCAGCTGTTTAGTCCTCTGTGCTAAACAAGCGTCGAAGATGTGGCGTTCATGTTGAACCCACGTCCAGTTTTGTAAGTAACACCTCTGAGTCAAGTTTACATGGTGACGGCCATTGTGATACAATGAGAGATTAATAATGGCTCGTCACTTCCATCTGCTACAAATTGAGTTTCGATCTTCCCTTTTGTCCAGTATGAAACATAGAGACAGGAGGTCTGCAAATTCCAGGGGCAGGATTCTCCGTTGCCAGATGCTGATATCGTAATCGTCCGTCGTTGCAGAGAATCGATTCCGATTCCAGAATCAGGGTCGATGCCAGTTTGACCGAGGTTTTCAAGTCTCCGCCCCCTTTGAAATGGCATCATGGTGACGCGCACCGTGCGCAGTCGCACTGCCATTGGCGCCTCATTGGCCGGCTCACTCGCGATGCTCCGCCCCCCCCCAGGCCGTGATCCTGATACATGTCCTCACACAAATCATGAACCCGACGTGGCGGCTGCAGACTGTGACCAACACCACCACACTTGGCCGGGATCCCTGCGGCTGACCGGGGGGGGGGCTTCAGCGAGGGCTGGGGGGACTGGTGGGAGATGGCCAAGGGATGGAATGTGGGGGTCACAGTTTGCGGGTTGGGTCTGCGCACGGCTGGTGCCATGTTGTACGGCGCAACCACTGCAGTTCGCCAGCCATGCGCATGTGCTGCCCAGTACCCAGCCATTCTCTGGCCGTTTTCGGCACACAAAGCGGGAATATTGGCCTGCGCCGTTGCTAGCCATTGTGTCCATCCCCTGCAGTTTTCCTCTCCAGCCGATGCATCCTAAGTCTTGCCTCATCGCATCATAATTGCCTTTCCCCCAGCTGTAACTCTTGCCCTGCGGTGTATACCTATCCCTTTCCATCGCTAAAGTAAACGGAATCGAATTGTGGTCACTATCACCAAAATGCTCACCTACCTCCAAATCTAACACCTGTCCTGGTTCATTACCCAGTACCAAATCCAATATGGCCTCGCCTCTCGTTGGCCTATCTACATACTGCATCAGGAAACCCTCCTGCACACATTAGACAAAAACGGACCCACCTAAAGTACTCGATCTATAGCGTTTCCAGTCAATATTTGGAAAGTTAAAGTCCCCCATAACAACTACCCTGTTACTTTCGCTCCTATCCAGAATCATCTTTGCAATCCTTTCCTCTACATCTCTGGAACTTTTCAGAGGCCTATAGAAAAGCCCTAACAGGGTGATCTCTCCTTTCCTGTTTTTTAACTCAGCCCATACTACCTCAGTATTCGAGTCCTCATCAAATATCCTCTCAGCCACCGTAATACTGTCCTTGACTAACAATGCCACCCCTCCCCCTCTCTTACCACCTTCCTTGAGCTTACTTAGCCGCAGGAACAGAGAATCCCGCCCCAGAATCTTTTGTGTTGTTCCATTTTTAAACAATGAGATGTGTGAATTCCACAAATGGCTGTGAGGTACCCTGACCCATACGTGTACTTAACTAGGTATGTGCCAGAGACTTGTTACTCTCTGTAGCCCAAAAGTTAAAAGTCACATGATTTGAAGTTTTCATTTTAACAGCTTGTTCCTATCCAATTTGTTAAAATATTGTCTGAAAATTCGTAACATAATATGCTGGTACAGGGCGTGACAGAGCACAGGGGTCAGAGGTCAGTTTCTTCCCCGCGTTCAGTAGGCTAAGGAAACCAATTTCTAGGTCGCTATATCCATGGAGCTTTCCAGGGGCTTTAAGGGCTATGTAGTTGAGGCAGAGAAATTGAATTGAATATAAATCTGCTATTCATTGAGGCATGAGGAGCCTATTCTAATGTTCTTCGATCTCCTATAAAATGTTAACAGAGAAACAAGAGCAAATCCAGTGAAAATCCAATGGACATGATTCTTCGATGAAACCTGGAGACTTAATGATGCTTTTTGTCAAAAAAGCAAAAGCACTCCCGCTCACTAACAATGGAAAAATGAAGCACTACAGCTTTGAAGGAAATAATCCAAGAACATCAATCCCCCCTCTATCACTCCATCTTCCCCCACTCCTAAATTTTCATTCCTCTCCCCAACCACACACCAGCTCCCCCACTCCCAATCCCTTCCTTCCCCATTCCCAATCCCTTACTCCCCTCTACCACTCCCAAACCCCCTCCCCTCTCAATCCCCCACTCCCCCTCCCTTACCCCCAATCCCCTATTCCCACTCCCAATCCCCCACTCCCGCTCCCCTTCTCAATCTCCCACTCCCAATCCCTTACTCCCCTCTACCTCTCCCAAACCCCCTCCCCTTTCAATCCCCCACTCCCCCTCCCTTACCCCTAATCCCCTATTCCCACTCCCAATCCCCCATTCCCTCTCCCCCTCTCAATCTCCCACTCCCAATCCCTTACTCCCCTCTACCTCTCCCAAACCCCTTCCCCTCTCAATCCCCCACCCTCCTTCCCTTACTCCCAATCCCTTATTCCCTCCCCCACTCCCAATCCCTTCCTGCCCCACTCCCAATCCCTTACTCCCCTCTACCATCCCCAAACCCCCTCCGCTCTCAATCCCCCACTCGCCCTCTCTTACCCCCAATCCCCTATTCCCACTCCCAATCCCCCACTCCCGCTCCCCCTCTCAATCTCCCACTCCCAATCCCTTACTCCCCTCTACCTCTCCCAAACCCCCTCCCCTCTCAATCCCCCACTCTCCCTCCTTTGCTCCCAATCCCTTATTCCCTCCCCCACTCCCAAACCCCCACTCCCGCTGCCCCTCTCAATCTCCCACTCCCAATCCTTTACTCCCATCCACCACTCCCAATGCCCCACTCCCAATCTCCCCTCCCCCTCTCCCTACTCCTAATCCCCACTCCCAGTCCCCCCGTTCCCCCTCTCCCACTTCCCCACTGTTCCTTCCCCCCACTCCCCCCCCCCCTCTCAAACCCCCACTCCCAGTCTGTCACTGCCTCTGCTCCACCACATACTGCTTTCCCAGTACACAGGACCAGGATCTCTTCCCTCACTTATTTGCATAGCAAACTGTATCTAACTCCGCTGTCTAACTAACTTCACCTCTAGCTCTGAGGAAGAGTCATGCGGATCGAAGCATTAACCGTTTCCCTTTCCACAGGTGCTGCCAGACCTGCTGAATTTTTACAGCATTTTCTGTTTTATTTCTAACTTGGGGACGCAATCTTCTTGTTTTGTACTCCTCAGACAAAGAACAAGGAAGAATACAGCACAGGAACAGGCCCTTCGGCCCTCCAAGCCTGTACCGGTTATGATACCACCCTTGGCCAAAGCCCTCAAGTACTTCCTTGTGCCATATCCCTCTCTATACCCATCCTATCCATGTGTTTGTTGAGATGCCTTTTGAATGCTGTTTTTACTTGTTCAGCACCCGAGCAACATCATTCAATTTTTCAGTGAAAACGGGGGGGAAACTGATTTGAAAGTTCCCTTAGGTACTTGACAAAGTCATGAACAGTGTATCCGCCATTTCCTAAAGCAGCTTCCAGAAGACAGGGGGATCTGTGCGACAACCAAGTAATGCGAAAAAAGTTGCCCCTTTATGCACTATGGAACATTGCAAGTAACCTTGATGGGGTGAAATTGATATCCAGCAGCATTGCACAATGGGTGATATTGTATCAGCATGTTTTACTTCATGCTGACTCTCATTTCTCGTTTCATTTCATGAACACAGCTTCCATGGCCACCAAGTCTTGGAGTGAGACTTAAGTGCGGAGCTTCTGGCACAGGATCAGGGACATTATCCATGGTGCCACAAGACCTCCCACTTTATGTGGTCATCAATCAAGATTAAAATGATCTGCCATGCCTTTTTTGACTCTTGGAGCTTCATCCTTAATGGTGGGTTCAGTAGTAGAGATGCTCTTTGCCACTGCTGTGTGTGAAATGGGAGGAATGACTCCTTCAAGTTTGAGTTATGAGCACGTGTTCACAGTTTGTTTGTGAAAGGTTCATCTATTGAGGCAATTATCCTTGATCATCCCTCTCATCTAATATATATCTCCTTTCGCGAGAGTCTGTTGCTCATGGAATATGCTCAAAGATCATGCGGTGTGAACATGTGAGGCACACAAGTGATTGAATACTGGGAACAGCAAGATAACCCTGCAATGTTTAACAGTCCTGGGGAAGCAAAACAGCATTTTGGTATGCCGAAGTGGACTAGTCCACAGGGTGATATTCTTGCTTCTGAGTTCAAAGCTTGTGGGTTTAAACCCTAGTCCCTCACTCCATCTCTCTTCAACTTCAATGCATTGCTGACGGGAAGTGCTGCATTGCTGAGGGGGAGTGTTGCATTGCTGAGGGGGAGTGCTGCATTGCTGAGGGGGAGTGCTGCATTGCAGAGGGGGAGTGCTGCATTGCTGAGGGGGAGTGCTGCATTGCTGAGGGGTGTGCTGCATTGCTGAGGGGGAGTGTTGCATTGCTGAGGGGGAGTGCTGCATTGCTGACGGGAAGTGCTGCATTGCTGAGGGGGAGTGTTGCATTGCTGAGGGGGAGTGTTGCATTGCTGAGGGGAAGTGCTGCATTGCTGAGGGGGGTGTTGCATTGCTGAAGGGGAGTGTTGCACTGCTGAGGGGGAGTGCTGCATTGCTGAGGGGGGTGTTGCATTGCTGAGGGGGAGCGTTGCATTGCTGAGGGGGAGCGTTGCATTGCTGAGGGGGAGAATTGCATTGCTGAGGGGGAGCGTTGCATTGCTGAGGGGGAGCGTTGCATTGCTGAGGGGGGTAGCGTTGCATTGCTGAGGGGGAGCATTGCATTGCTGAGGGGGGTAGCGTTGCATTGCTGAGGGGGAGCGTTGCACTGCTGAGGGGGAGCGTTGCATTGCTGAGGGGGGTAGCGTTGCATTGCTGAGGGGGAGCGTTGCATTGCTGAGGGGGAGCATTGCATTGCTGAGAGGGAGCGTTGCATTGCTGAGGGGGAGCGTTGCATTGCTGAGGGGGAGCGTTGCATTGCTGAGGGGGGTAGCGTTGCATTGCTGAGGGGGAGCGTTGCATTGCTGAGGGGGGTAGCATTGCATTGCTGAGGGGGAGCGTTGCATTGCTGAGGGGGGTAGCATTGCATTGCTGAGGGGGGTAGCGTTGCATTGCTGAGGGGAGTAGCGTTGCATTGCTGAGGGGGAGCGTTGCATTGCTGAGGGGGAGCGTTGCAGTGCTGAGGGGGAGCGTTGCATTGCTGAGGGGGGTAGCGTTGCATTGCTGAGGGGGAGCGTTGCATTGCTGAGGGGGAGCGTTGCATTGCTGAGGGGGAGCGTTGCATTGCTGAGGGGGGTAGCGCTGCATTGCTGAGGGGGGTAGCGTTGCATTGCTGAGAGGGAGCGTTGCATTGCTGAGGGGGAGCGTTGCATTGCTGAGGGGGAGCGTTGCAGTGCTGAGGGGGAGCGTTGCATTGCTGAGGGGGGTAGCGTTGCATTGCTGAGGGGGAGCGTTGCATTGCTGAGGGGGGTAGCGTTGCATTGCTGAGGGGGGTAGCGCTGCATTGCTGAGGGGGAGCGTTGGATTGCTGAGGGGGAGCGTTGCATTGCTGAGGGGGAGCGTTGCATTACTGAGGGGGAGCGTTGCATTGCTGAGGGGGAGCGTTGCATTGCTGAGGGGGAGCGTTGGATTGCTGAGGGGGAGCGTTGCATTGCTGAGGGGGAGCGTTGGATTGCTGAGGGGGAGCGTTGCATTGCTGAGGGGGAGCGTTGCACTGCCAAATGTGCTGCCTGTTAGATGCGACGTTAAGCCATCACTTACATATTCTGATAAATGTAAAAGCTCCCATGACATTATTTGAAGAAGCATAAGCAAGGGTTTTCTCCCAGTTGCAGGCTAATATTTATCCAACCAGCAAATTTAGCAAACATTTAGCCAATATAACCAAAGCAGATTAACTGGCCGATTATTTATTGCTCTTTGCAAGTTCTCGCAGTGTGCAAATTGGCTGCATGATCCGCTTACTGTAAGCACTAAATTCCATAAGTGACACATTGTTGGCAAAGCATTTCTGGGTGTGCTGAGGATGTGAAAAGTCGCGTTGAAACAGAATTTTATTCCTTGGATTTGTGACAAGAAAGGACCTGCCACTTGCTCAAAAATTCTCAATATCGATCAGCCTCGCTGGGAGAGTGGGCGCAGACTCCGCACAGTGACCCAAGCCGGGAATCGAACGTGGGACCCCGGAGCTGTGAAGCAACTGTGCTAACCACTGTGCTACCATGGTGTTCCTCACTCCCCAACTGACCAGACAACACTCAGTTCAAGAACTTTATTTCAAGCTGCAGCAGAGGAGCTAAACATCCACTAGATGGCTCGCCGGCTCCTCGAACATCGAAAATACAGAGCAATTAAATATTTATTTATCATAGATTTACAGTGCAGAAGGAGGCCATTCGGTCCATCGAGTCTGCACCGGCCCTTGGAAAGAGCACCCTACCTAGCCCCATGCCTCCATCCAATTTCAGAGAAGGGCATTGTTCTAATTCTAGTAAATATTTGATAACTTTATTACCATGTAATAGCAAACTGTAATTTATAAAATTTCCTGTCACCTCTACTGTGAATCCGGTTCTTACTCCTACTCGGCCCATCGAGTCTGCACTGGCCCTTGGAAAGAGCACCCTAACCAAGCCCACGCCTCCACGCTATTCCCGTAACTCAGTAACCCCACCTCACCTTTTGGATATATCTTCCAACTAAGTAACATATACCAATCAAAAGAGTACATTGGTGCTGGAATTATTTGTATTCAGTCACAACTAATAATTAGGACTACATAATGTATATCATAGGATTATAATTAGCCCAGCATATTTTGGGCACGTATGCTTAATTATAACATCGCCAAGCATGTGTTTGTATCTGCTTACCTAATAACTGCTCGACATGAGTCAGATAAAGCTATGCTTGACCAGTGTGTACCATGCTCCCTTGCTATTGCCACTTGTCTGAGTGGACACACATGACCCGCAACTGTATAATGATCAATTTAATTTTTGTGGGTGAGCTGTGAGACTCCAGCCTCCCTATAATTGATATAGCACTGGCCCTCGCATGCTATCGGTAGTCTGAGCTGAAGCAACAGATTTCTCATCACTCATTTTCTGTCTTGGAGAATTTAGCAGCAAGCGGCTTGTGTGATTTTTAACTTGCATTATTTTTAACCCTTTCCATAGAAAACAGGAGCAGGAACAGGCCACTCAGCTCTTCGAGCTTGCTTCACCATTCAATATGATCACGGCAGATCCTTTAGGTTAAGGAATTTTTTCGTGGAACTTTCAGGCATTCAGCAATGTTGGATACTGCTTCATCGAAGAGTCCTCTCTCTCTCCCGACTCTCTACTTTAGTGGAGGCAGTAACACATTTAAGATAAATGTAAAACTATATTGGGAAAGAATTTCAGACGATTGCGTCACCGTAACACAGTGGTTAACGCTGTTGCTTCACAGCTCCAGGGTCCCGGGTTCGATACCCGGCTTGGGTCACTGTCTGTGCAGAGTCTGCACGTTCCCCTCTGTGTCTGCTTGGGTTTCCTCCGGGTGCTCCGGTTTCCTCCCACAGTCCAAAGTTGTGCAGGTTAGGTCGACTGGCCATGATAAATTTCCCTTAGTTTTCAAAAACGTTAGGTGGGATTACTGGGTTATGGGGATAGGGTGGAGGTGTGGGCTTCATATGGTTGCTCTTTCCAAGGGCTGGTGCAAACTCGATAGGCCAAATGGCCTCCTTCTGCACTGTAAATTCTATGAATATAAATTAATATGAAGCAGCACAGAACAAGGCATGTTTTCTTCCTATTGTGTATCACTCCTCTGCTTGCTGATTTCCTTTTAATCCCAGTCCACCAACGCATCAATTTAAAAATTCTCCCACTCATATTTTAATCCCTGCAGTTCATCACCTCTTTTTATCTCTGTAATCTTCTTCAGCCCTACAGTCATCTGAGGTCGCTGCATTCCTCTTACACTCGCCACTTTCACATTCCGATTTTCATCAATCCAGATTAACGATTTGACTGGTTGGGTTTCACCTTGACATTACAGATCAATCGCAATGAAAGCTCAGAGGCAGATGCTCAAACCTAAGGGAGGAGTTACTGATGACACTGGCCTCTAGGCCATCAACAGGCTCAGCTGGTACAAGTCTTCTCTTTGTGGGTTCTCATTTCAGAAACTCTGACGGGTAATCCAGGCTGGCACTTCACTGCTGCACAGGGGAAGTGCCGCACTGCCAGCGGTACCTTCATTGGATAAACCAAGAACTCATTTGCCCTCTCAGGTGGACTTAGTGATCCTGGCACCCGTTCAAAGAAAAGATGCTGATCTTCTTACCAACAGTTCGGCCTAACTCAACATCCCAAATAAATTTATGGGCCGTTATTTTGTCGCTGTTCACGTGTCCTTGCTGGGCGCAAATTGGTTACTACATTTCCGACATTTCAATACTTCAAAAGTATTTAATTGGCTGTAAAGTTCTTTGGTACACGCTCTTGGTGTGAGGGTGTTTATATGAATTTCTGTTTATCTATAGAAACTGGATGGATTGTGGAAAAGGCAGGGGAATGGCACTGAGTCACGGGCCGTAACGTTCGGTCCATTTTTGGACTTCTGTTGATTGTCCACCACTAATATTAGTGTCCTTGAAGGAGTCAACAGCACCAGTATCAAGACCATTGATCAGGACCATTTGGAAGTGTTGACATAAGGACATGGCGCTGAATGCGACAATAGTAAAGATTACTGTTATTATGCCCGCTGAAAGCGCGCCAATCTTAAACCCCTGGCCTGCATTTTTTTGACTGTTTATAATGAAGCGCTGCGTTGAACATACACTATAAAAATGAATGGGGCAGCGCTAACTTGGCCACTTGCCCCGATGTTAGGTAAGTTTTTAAGCTTCTTTATTCGCACTTTCTTTTTGTTCCAGGATCATCGAGCAGAGGCAGGAGACATCGGGAGTAATTTTTTTTTGACAGGTTAATGTTTTATATTATTAGTATTTAGCATTTATAAATATGTTTAAAATGCAAATAAAGTGAAAGATATATATTTTTTAAAATTTTGGCTTGTCATGCAGCTGCTGATTCCATGAAAGAAACTATAATGGACAGAATGGATTTGGAGTGTATGTAATCTTCGGCGATTCCTCGCTAAAGAAAATCCGTGTTACTGGTCCTTGCCCGTTGCTGATGAGCGTGATCCTAGAGCTGCATCTTTGACTGCACACTTGGCAGGTGTTTCCAGAAGGGGCATTGGTCCTTGGATTCTAGATCGTGGGTATTCCTTTCTGAGGCTCCTTTTCCAGGCCTCCTCGTGTTGTCGAGTGTTCTTGAAGAATTGTGTCCCTTCAATCAGGGGGTTCCTCTAAGTTGGTCTATTCTGAGCAAGGGTCTCCCAGGCATCGAAGCTTTTGTTCTATTTCTTGAGGTAAATCTTCAAGGTGTCATTGAAGAGCATCCTTTCTTCTCTTGTTCGAGATGGATGAAGAAGATTTGCTTTGGCAGTCGGGACTCTGACATCCTAAGCATGCGGGCGGCCCAAGGGAGTTGGTTTCAGATAATAATGGCCTTGATACTAATGCTATTGACTCCTTCAAGGATATGAATGGTAGTTTGCCTTCTCCCAGCTAATTCGGAGCTTTCTAAAAAAAAATTTAGATTACCCAATTATTTTTTCCAATTAAGGGGCCAATTAAGGGGCCAATTAAGTGGCCAATCCACCTATCTGCACATTTTTGGGTTGTGGGGGCGAAACCCACCCAGACACGGGGAGAATGTGCAAACTCCACACGAACAGTGACCCAGAGCCGGGATCGAACCTGGGACCTCAGCGCCGTGAGGCAGCTGTGCTAACCACTAGGCCACCGTGCTGCCCCTGCTAATTCAAGGCTAAGGTTCATTTTGATTTTGCAATGTGTTTTAAACTGTGTTGTTTAAGAGTCTCCCTGATCTATCGTTGATCCTTACAAGCCTCAGTGATTACTTCAAATGCTTTAACAAAGTTTAATGCCTTAGTTGACATATGCAAGCCTGCTGCAAGCTAATGTGAACTATCTCTCTGTCAGGTATTGCAGAATTCAGTGCAGGTTTGAAACCTGTAGTCATGGTTCACCTCCACTGGGGCTTCACACTAACTTGGCTTCTTAAAATCCTTGAACTTCTCTTGAGGCTTTGACGTAGGCTCAGGGATATTTAAAGCATTATCTCTCATTATCTCCAGCTAGTGAAAAAGCAAATAAATTACCCACCCCTGTAAAGATAAAGGACATCTTATGAAATTATGTCAGAGGACATGTCATCCACAAGACTGCTCTTCAACAAGGGACCAATGTGACACCTTTGTGAAATATTAAAGGAAGACCTGAAGCCGAACTCTAACTGCCGCATTGCCTTAACAGTGGAAATGAAACTATCGACAACGCTGAACGTTTTTGCTGGTTTCCCAAAAGTAATCGGAGCTATCAATGGAACACAAGTTGCATTGAAGGAACCAAGAAATGACACTGTTTCATTCATCAACAGGAAGGGGTTCCATTCTTCAATGTGATAATAGTGTGTGATGCACAAATTTACTTACTGTAAATGCAAACAGCCTGGGAAGAGTCCATGACTCATTTGTCCTTGCAAGCTCAATGTTACACCGGTCCATGACAACACCACCAGGAAATAAAGGATGGTTACTGGGTGATAAGGAATACCATTGAGAACATGACTTTATGACACCATTCCGGTGGACCAAAAATTAAGCACAGGAATGACACAACCGTGCGCATGTAGCAACACGTCAGGTAGCGCAGAGGACAATTGGTGTTTTAAAATCACGTTTTCGATGTCTGGACAAGGTCAGGGGCACGTTACAGTATGCACCGGAGACGGTCTTATAGATTGCGCAATCTGTCGCACTGGAGGCCCAAGGCTGCCGCTGAACTGGAAAGTGCGGCGCATGTTTTCTTACAGGTGAGTGAGCAGCTTTCTCTCCAACTATCAGCGGGCCATGGTTTTCCGGCAATACTCGAAAGTTACGGTGATGCTCGTTTGGAGAGCCAGTGCAGACTCAATGGGCCAAATGGCCTCCTTTGTGCTGTACCAATTCTGTGATTGGTTGCAAGCCACATAAACAATGGCTACCTAACAACTGAAACGTTTGCGTCAAATTAGATTGTATCTCTTATGGCATGTTCACTGATCACCCCCATTCTTCTTGACCTCCCAGTGTACCAACACTTTAGATATAACTCTTTAATCCATGTGTACAAATCTGTCTGTGGGATTTCCCCCTCCACTGTCCCATTCTCTGTAGCTTCTTCCAGAACTATAACTAGCCTCAAACTTTCCACTCCTTTTATTCTGTATCGACCATAAACGCTCCCCCGTTCACCCAACCATTGTCAGTTGTGCCTTTATCATCCGAGACCTGTGCTCTCGAATTCCCCGGGAAATGCCTGAGCCTCTCTACCTTGCTCTCCACTTTTGAGCAAGCTTTTGGACTCTTCTTTGACTCTGAGTCAGTTCAATGCTAAATACGTACGGAAATTGTTACCATGATTCATCCATGGATACACTCCCTGCTCCGACCTGTAGTTTTACCATTTACTGTTTAAATAATTCCCATTGCTGATCTATGTACCTATATGCCAGCTTTTCCTTCCATTTGACCTGGTACGATTTTGTAGCAGTTGTTGGTGCTCAATGTGATAGGGTTAGCCTGAGAGCAAGGCATGAAATCCTCACGGTATGTTTTACCTGCCAATTTTCTCCCGGAGAAGACAATGGCTACTCCTTGTGTAGAGAGATTGAATAAGAATAAAGAGGATTGTGCCTTTGATAGCTAATTTGTCATTTGCCTGTTGCTCTCCTCCCCTATCTTCGACTCAAGATCACAGAATTGTTATGAGGAGACCATTGGCCTGCTGTGTCTGCACCAGCTCTCCAAATGAGCATTATGACTTAGTGTGATTCCCCTGCCATTTCCCCATACCCCTGCTTCTGTTTCTCGTCAAATAATTAACTGATGCCTTGAATATCTCGATTGAACCTGCCTCCACCAAAAGCTCCAGGCCGTGCATTCCAGACCCTAACAACTCATTGCGTGAAAAGGTTTTTTTCCCCTCAGATCACTATACTTGCCTGAGGTAAAACACTTACGTCTTGTGGCTGAGATATTTCTGCTGGGGGGGACGGTGTCCCCTGAGTGAATAATGACATCCACCAGGCCCTTGATGGTGACAACCAAAGGACTGGGATCAGCCTGATTTAATTAAAAAGCACAGCTTAATTTAACGTGACGGAACGTAAAACGTGAAGATTTATCCAATATCATGTAAATCCATTTTGCCCTCTTCAAATAAAACCAATGCTTTAGAATACTTACTGGAAAATATTATTGACAATCTGGCTCATCACAACAGGACAACATAAATCTTCCCAAACATGATATCCTTGATCAAACACAAAGCATTGCAGAGGCTGGAAGTTGGATATAAGTAGAAAATGCTGGAAACGCTCAGCTGGGCAGGCAACATCTGCGGAGATGTTTGATCTAATATTGTGTTGTTTCCAATTGCATTCACCCGGGGAAATCTTCCTCGATACACCAGGGGTATAACAAATGGCAAAGCCTTCCTTTATAAAGAGTTTGATGATTTTGTCACATCTTGTTTTTAAATCAAATCCCCCACCCCCACCCCCCCCCGACCCGCCCCCCCTCGTGTTCAAGTAACTTTCTCATGTGTGTTGCGAGCACGGATTTCCTTGTGAATTGCAGCCGTTATTTGCCCCGGAAAACAATTGGCTTTTGATTGTAGGAATCAAAGCTTTGTTTTGAAGCCTGAGTGAGTGAAGGAATGGATTGTTTTCTCATTTTCTTGCACTTGAGGTTGTTGCCAGGTGCAGGAAATCGGACGTTGGAAGGTGGGCAAAGTGTTCCTTTCAAAATTTTCACAGTAACTTCATTGCAGTGTTAGTGTAAGCCTACTTGTGACACTAATAAAGATTATTATAAATATGCGACTTTCTATTATGCTGCCTCCTTCTCCACATCAAACATCATCGCGACCGCTTTGGGTGTGTTTGTATATCTGCACTGAACTATGAGCGGTTCTATCACTGAATGCCCACTGGGAAATTACTTCAGTTATCATAGAATTTACAGTGCAGAAGGAGGCCATTCGGCCCATCGAGTCTGCACCGGCTCTTGGAAAGAGCACCCTACCCAAGGTCAACACCTCCACCTTATCCCCATAACCCAGTAACCCCACCCAACACTAAGGGCAATTTTGGACACTAAGGGCAATTTAGCCTGGCCAATCTACCTAACCTGCACATCTTTGGACTGTGGGAGGAAACCGGAGCACCCGGAGGAAACCCACGCACACACGGGGAGGATGTGCAGACTCCGCACAGACAGTGACCCAAGCCGGAATTGAACCTGGGACCCTGGAGCTGTGAAGCAATTGTGCTAACCACAATGCTACCGTGCTGCCCTACCGTGCAGTTGTTGCTAACTTATTTCATTCAGATGCTTATAGATGGCCACAGATGTAGCATCGGATCTCGGCTGGGGCAGGAATCAAAGGCTAGCGACACAGCATCATTCGACACGCTTAATTCATCAAACTCTGGGCGGCACAGTGGTTAGCACTGCTGCCTCACAGCTCCAGGCTCCAGGTTCAATTCCGGCCTTGGGTGACTGTGCGAAGTTTGCATCTTTTCCCCGCGTCTGCGTGGGTTTCCTCCGGGTGCTCCAGTTGCCTCCCACGGTCCAAAGATGTGCAGGTTGGGTGGATTGGCCATGCTAAATTGCCCCTTAGTGTCAAAAATGCAGGAACTGCAGGAAATTGGGTTTCATTGTACTCGAGCTCCAGAGTGAGATTTCTATCTGAAGACGGCAGTGGCTTCATTAATGGGCAGTTACTGCTCCTGCTTCACAGAAAATACCTGATACTCTTATCAGGAGCGTCAACTCCCCAGTGGGATTTGATTAAAGGATAACTACGTCAGCTCATGTAGAGCGTCCATTGTTATTTCCAACTAGAATTGGCACTGTTGCAACTTTCATTCAAACAGATACAATTTGCTGATGTATCACTGCTGTACTTTCACACGAGTAGTTTTGCAAGCTGGTACAAACCTACATCGCACTATTTGTCAACGTTGGTGGGTTGGGGAATATCAACAGTAATTGTTGAAAATACTCAGGCCGCATCTGTGAAATGTGGATTTGTCTACTGCCAATCAACAACCCCTGCACCACCTCACCACCCCCTCCCTCACAACCCAGCCATCTTAGACTCAGAGGGCGGGATTCTCCGGTCATGTCTACCCGACGACCGAGGTCAATGGCGTTCTTGCGTCGGGCGGGGCGGAAGAATCCAGCCCAGAATCACAGTATGGTTACTGAGCAGAAGGAGGCCATTCCGCCCATCATGTCTGTGCAAGCCCTCCAAACGAGCATTATGACTTTGTGCCATTCTCCTGCTTTTTCGCCGTTCCGCATATGGAAAGGAACTGACCCAGTCAGCATTTCCTGCTCCTCGTTCTCACATGTTGAGAGTTCGGTACTGTAGATCGTGTCTCGAAGTACGTTCCATTTCACTTCTACACTCTGCGTGGGATTGCCAGAGAGCGCCTGTTCAATAGAGTCAAGGAACTGTTGGTTTTTCTCAGGGTAGGCAGTATGGTTGACGATGATTCTGCTTTGAATGAAAGAAACTTCTATTTGAAAGAAAGTTAACATGGATGATTTGGAGTTGGGGACCAAGGGCAATGGGTCCAAGTTTGCAGACGACACTAAGATGAGTGGTAAAGCGAAAAGTGCAGAGGATACTGGAAGTCTGCAGAGGGATTTGGATAGGTTAAGTGAATGGGTTCGGGTCTGGCAGATGGAATACAATGTTGACAAATGTGAGGTTATCCATTTTGGTAGGAATTACAGAAAATGGGATTATTATTTAAATGATAAAATATTAAAACATGCTGCTGTGCAGAGAAACCTGGGTGGGCTAGTGCATGAGTCGCAAAAAGTTGGTTTACAGGTGCAACAGGTGATTAAGAAGACGAATGGAATTTTGTCCTTCATTGCCAGAGGGATGGAGTTTAAGACTAGGGAGGTTATGCTGCAATTGTATAAGGGGCTGGTTTAGCTCACTGAGCTAAATCGCTGGCTTTTAAAGCAGACCCAGCAGCACGGTTCGATTCCCGTACCAGCCTCACCGGATAGGTGCCGGAATGTGGCGACTAGGGGCTTTTCACAGTAACTTCATTGAAGCCTACTCGTGACAATAAGTGATTTTCATTTTTTCATTTTTCAGGTGTTAGTGAGGCCACACCTGGAGTATTGTGTTCAGTTTTGGTCTCCTTACTTGAGAAAGGACATACTGGCACTGGAGAGTGTGCAGAGGAGATTCATTAGGTTAATCCCAGAGCTGAAGGGGTTGGATTACGAGGAGAGGTTGAGTAGACTGGGACTGTACTCGTTGGAATTTAGAAGGATGAGGGGGATCTTATAGAAACATATAAAATTATGAAGGGAATAGATAGGACAGATGTGGGCAGGGTGTTTCCACTGGCGGATGAAAGCATAACTAGGGGGCATAGCTTCAAAATAAGGGGAAGTAGATTTAGGACTGAGTTTAGGAAGAACTTCTTCACCCAAAGGGTTGTGAATCTATGGAATTCCTTGCCCAGTGAAGCAGTAGAAGCTCCTTCATTAAAAGTTTTTAAGATAAAGATAGATAGTTTTTTGAAGAATAAAGGGTTATGGTGTTCGGGCTGGAAAGTGGAGCTGAGTCCACAAAAGATCAGCCATGATCTCATTGAATGGCGGAGCAGGCTCGAGGGGCCAGATGGCCTACTCCTGCTCCTAGTTCTTATGTTCTTATGCTCTTATGTTGAGTTGGGAGGTGATGGGGAGAACATGTTCTGAACCATTTGCGGTGGGAGTTCTGTTATCTAAAGTAGTGAGTTCCTTACAGTGAAACTTACATTTTGTACACGCATTTCTTCTAAACTCTTCCTATATCCAATGAAAATGGAATGTTTTCAGTGATCTGCTCTCAACAAGACTGGTCTCTTGTAAGAAGGTTATGCCAACGTTCAGCCTATTAAGTTCCATGTTGAGCATGGCTGTTTTTGCATGGGTTATTAACCAGCTACAAACTATCCGTCATTCCCGTACATCTTGTCCTGATGTTTCTGCTTGCCATTCGAAGGTCTCTCATCTTCTGCCTTTTTATTTGTTTTCTTTGTTTGCTCCTTGATCAGAGACTCTAAGCTCCAAGTGCCCATTGGAGCAGATGGGCCTTGGCGGGTGAGCACATTGCTAATCAGGGGCTGCCCAATGTGAGGTGGGCAGTGGTCGACCAGTGGGATAGAATGGTCCTTCCCACTGTCAGAGACAGCCTGTAGAACCTGTTCTCCATGCCATTTGAGTTGGGCTTTTCACCCCTAACTGCTGCCTCCTGTTTTATAAACATTCTGCAATGAAACAGGGAAGCAAGACAGAGAAACATTCATGGAGACCCTGGGCTGCCCAAAGGTCAGCGTCCCACTCTTGACCTCCCTAGTTGAGTCCAAAGGGATAAAATGCACAAAGTTTGGCACAGCTTTGTTGCAGGAGTTGCTGGAATATTAACTTGTTTAGATACACAGATACATAGAAGATAGGAGCAGTAAGAAGGCTTTTGGCCCTTCGAGCCTGCTCCACCATTC
This sequence comes from Scyliorhinus canicula, assembly GCF_902713615.1. NCBI lineage: Eukaryota > Metazoa > Chordata > Chondrichthyes > Carcharhiniformes > Scyliorhinidae > Scyliorhinus > Scyliorhinus canicula. The sequence continues at coordinate 15,797,769 of NC_052162.1, forward strand.
ATCACGATCATGGCTGATCATCCAACTCAATAGCCTAATCCTGCTTTCTCCCCATAGCCTTTGATCCCATTCTCCCCAAGTGCTATATCCAGCCACTTTTTGAATATATTCAAAGTTTTAGCATCAACTACTTCCCGTGGTAATGAATTCCACAGGCTCACTACTCTTTGTGTGAAGAAGTGTCTCCTTATCTCTGTCTGAAATGGTTTACCCTGAATCCTCAGGCTGTGACCCCTGGTTCTGGACACACCCATCATTGGTAACATCTTCCCTGCATCTACCCTGTCTAGTCCTGTTAGAATTTTATCAGTCTCTATGAGATCCCCCCTCATTCTTCTGAACTCCAGCGAGAACAATCCCAACCTAGTTAATCTCTTCTCATATGACAGTCCCGCCATCCCTGGAATCAGTCTGGTAAACCTTCCCTGCACTCCCTCGAGAGAAAGAACATCCTTCCTCAGAGAAGGTGACCAAAACTGCACACAGTACCCCAAGTGTGGCCTCACCAAGGCCCTGTACAATTGCAGCAACACATCCCTGCTTCTATACTCAAAACCTTTTACAATGAAGGCCAACATACCATTGGTCTTCTTTACCGCCTGCTGCACCTGCATGCTTACCTTCAGCGAATGGTGCACAAGGACACCCAGGTCCCGCGGCACACTCCCCTCTCTCAATTGACAACCATTCAGGTAGTAATCTGCCTTCCTGTTTTTGCTTCCAAAATTAATAACCTCACACTTATCCAAATTATACTGCATCTGCCATTGGTTTGCCCACTCGCCCAACCTGTCCAGATCTTGCTGTGGGATCCCTGCATCCTCATCACAATTAACCCTCCCACCTAATTTGGTATCATCTGCAAACTTTGAGATGTTACATTTTGTTCCCTCATCCAAATCATTGTGTAAACATTAATATATATTGTGAATAGCTGGGGTCCCAGCACCGATCCCTGTGATACCCCACTGGTTACTGCCTGCCAATTTGAAAAGGACCCATTAATCCCTACTCTTTGTTTCCTCTCTGCCAACCAGTTTTCTATCTACCTCAATACATTTCGCCCAATCCCATGCACTTTAATCTTGCACAATAATCTCTTATGCGGGACTTTGTCAAACGCCTTCTGAAAGTGCAAATATACCACATCGACTGGCTCCCCCTTTTCGAGTGTACTGGTTACATCTTTAAAGAATTCCAACAGATCTGTCAAGCATGATTTTCCCTTCATAAATCCATGCTGACTCTGACTGATCCTGCCACTGCTTTCTCAATGTTCCGCTATAAAGCCCTTGATAATGGATTCAAGCATTTTCCCCACTACCGATGTTAGGCTTACTGGTTTATAATTCCCTGCTTTCTCTCTACCTCCCTTTTTGAATATCGGAGTGACGTGAGCTACCCTCCAATCTGCAGGGACAGTTCCAGAGTCTACAGAATCCCAGAAGATGACCATCAATGCATCCACTATTTCCAGAGCCACCTCCTTAAGCACTCTGGGATGCAGATTCTCAGGCCCTGGGGATTTATCCGCCTTCAATCCCATCAGTTTTCCCAGCACCATTTCTCTACTAATGTTGATCTCCCTCAGTTCTTCCCTCTCACTAAACCTATCATTCTCCAACATTTCTGGGATCTGATCTGTGTCCTCATTTGTGAAGACAGAACCGAAGTATGTATTAATTGCTCAGCCATTCCTTTGTCCCTCATTATGCATTCCCCTCTTTCTGTCTGCAGAGGGCATACATTTCTCTTTACCAATCTCTCTTCACATATCTGTAGAAACTCTTAGTGTCAGTCTTTAGGTTCCCTGCAAGCTTCCTTTCATATTGTACTTTCCCCTTCTTAATCAATCCCTTTGTCCTTCTTTGCTGAATTCTGAACTGCTCCCAATCCTCAAACCTATTATTTTTCTTGGCCAATCTGTGTGCTTCTTCCTTGGATCGGATACTATTTCTAATTTCCTTTGTAAGCCATGGATTGGCCCTCTTACCCCCTTTGCTTTTGTGCCAGACAGGAATGAATAGTTGCTGTAGTTTCTCCATGCGTTACTTGAATGTTTGCCATTGTTTATCCACTGTCATCCCTTTAAGTAACTCTCCCCAATCTATCAAGGCCAACTCACGCCTCATATCCTCATAGTTCCCTTTATTAAGATTCAGCATCCCAGTCTCCGAATCAAATACTTCACTCTCCAGCTTGATAAAAAATTCTATCATGTTATGGTCGCTCATCCCCAAGGGGTCTCGTATAACCAGATTGGCAATGATTCCCTTCTCATTACACAGTACCCAGTCTAAGATGGCCTGCCCTCTAATTGTTTCCTCCACATATTGGTCAAGAAAACCATCCCTTATACACTCCAAGAATTCCTCCTCTACGGCATTGCGGCTAATTTAATTTGCCCAATCTATGTGAAGATTAAAATCACCCATGATCACCGATATTCCCTTATTACATGCATCACTAATTTCTTGTTTAATGCCATTCCCAACCTCACCAGTGCAGTTTGGGGGGTCTATATATGACACCCACTAATGTTTTTTGTCCCTTGGTGTTTCTCAACTCTACCCAGACAGATTCCACATTGTCAGAGCTAATATCCTTTCTCACTATTGTGTTAATTTCCTCTTTAACCAGCAGTGCCACGCCACCACTTTTTCCTTTATGCCTGTCCTTCCTAAATACTGGGACATTCAGTTCCCATCCCTGTTCACCCTGCAGCCATGTCTCTCTAATTCCAATTATATCAGACCCATTTATATCTATCTGCGCGATTAGTTCATCCACTTTATTACAAATGCTCCGTGCATTAAGGCACAGAGCCTTTACGTTTGTCTTTTTCACAATGCTTCTCTTGCTCCCAATATTTTTATCTGTTGCCCTGTTTGAATGTTGTTCTGGTTTCTCCACCTATCACTTTTCTTATTCACTTTTCTATCTTTTGCTTTTGTCCTTGCTCCCTCTTTCTCTGACTCCTTGCGTAAGTTCCCATCCCCCTGGCATTTTAGTTAAAACCCACCCCAACCGCTCTAGCAAATAGCCCCCCTAGGACATCAGTTCCAGTCCTGCCCAGGTGTAACCCGTCCAGTTTGTACAGGTCCCACCTCCCCCAAAACTGGTCCCAATGCCCCAGGAATCTGAAACCCTCCCCCTGGCACCATCTCTTCAGCCACGTATTCATCCTGTATATCCTGTCATTTCTACTCTGGCTCGCACGTGGCACCAGTAGTAATTCTGCGATCACTGCCTTTGAGGTCCGATTTCTTAACTTCCTTCCCAGCTCCCTGTATTCTGCCTTTGGGACCTCATCCCTTTTTTTACCTATGTCGTTTGTACCGATGCGTACCACGACCAGTGGCTGTTCACCCTCCCCCTCCTGAATGTCCTGTACCCGCTCCGAGACATCCTTGCCCCGAGCACCAGAGAGGCAACATACCATCCTGGAGTCTCGTTTAGACACCGGCCTGCCTTTCGACTCCATCCAGCTTTTTGGCCAGGATTTCCTCCCCTCGCTTTCAACTCTCCTGAGGTCTCCACCAGGCATTGGAGCTGTAAAACATTTGGTTCATGTGTGGCAGGACATGTCCACATGTCAATGGGCCTGTGCACTGCATGTCTGGGGAGCTACACCTCCTCTGAGCTCCTATGAAGCTTTAGCCTGCAGTCATAAAGAGTCCAGTTTCCATGTGTTGCCACGAGGGGCACAGCTGAGGACTTGTTGGGGAGGTTATGTACTGACAGGGAGACATTTGTCTCTCTACTTCACATTGCTGCTAGCGTGCGCTGAAATGGAGAAGCAAGTTAGCACACAAAGCATGTTAATTCACTCCACCCACACACTTGGGGCATCAATAACATCAACCTGCTGGGCATATCGAGTCAGCTGATCCTCTGCCTGTAGACCCAGCGCTGGAGGTCGTGCCCCCCTCCCAGCTGGATATTTGTGCCCATTCCATCTGCCTTATGGAGGGACCGCTTGTTGATGAGAAGGCAGCTGGTGTTGCTGCTGGAGCTCGTGCAGTCACGTTGCTTCTACTCTTGTTCCTCATCAGAGGTGGAAGGTGAATCTACACAAGCTGTGGTGAAGGTTGGCAGCAGCGGAGTGCGGCCCAAGGTGAGTGAAGTACTATACAGCTGGATTGACTTGCAAAAGTGGATAATGAACTGTTAAACAGTGATAGCACCCTCTAAGAGAAGTAGTACTTTGTACTGTAGTGTCTCAATGGCGGTGGCTGGAATTCATCAGTGTAACCTATCAAGGTCTTCCCAGCTTGTTAGTTACACTGAAGAAGCTCTCATTGCAGTGCAGACACCACGATGACCCTGGCAAGATGCTGACAGGTCACAAAACAGTTCCATTGCTGCAGAAACCCAGAAGAGGACACAATCTTGTTGGCATCCCAACGCAATATCAATTTCAGGAACAACTTTTTGAAGAGCAGCACCTAACCTTCCAATTAGGCATTGACATTGGCTTCAGACCATGAACTCTTTGCCACGTGCCAGATTGTATCTTGTTTTCATGTCTTTCCTTTCACATAGAGCTGTCCTTTATTCTGCCATTAACACTTACTCTGGACCAATGTTTTGTTTCTTTACTGCAACCATTATAACTCCCATTGCTTTTTGTTCCAGGATACCTTTATCATCTCTCCTGCTGTTTCGCCTGTGCCTGACTATAATAGCCCACACAGGACCTACGGGGTGAGAATGGTTATCTTTCCCGTGTTCCTTGTGGGGTATGAGCTCCCCCACGAGAGGCGGGGGGAATTTCTATTAACCTTTATATAAAAGGTCATCCGGTAAGGCATCGGCCAGAACTGGAACCCAGTCGGGATCTACTGGGCAGTGTACATATTGCATTGTAAATAAAACTGTGTTTCTTTCATTTACACGGTGTGGACACCCCATGTCCTTATTAAACTGACTTTCCTTTTTTTTAACCTGACCCTTCCCCCTTTCTCAAAACCATAAAACCTACCACATTCCTCCCTCTCGTCCGTTCCAAAGAAGTCATACTCAACTGGAAACATTGTGCACGATTTAACGCCCAAAAAACGAGTCCCGTTTTGGGAGGGCGCGATCCAGTTTGCAAGATCCAATGAGATCTCGGAAGGTGTTCCAGGTGGTGCCTACCTTGCGAGAGGCCTCTCGCGAGATTTAACGGCCTGGCCGCGTCACCGAGTTGGGCGCGATGAGGCCGTGCGATCTTCCCATTAACTCTGTTTCTGTCTCTCCACAATTACTGCCGGACTGACAGACATTTCCAGCGCATTGAATTTTTGTAACAATTTCAGGGGATTCAATTTCCCGTCCACAGGCAATTCTGTCTCCTCTTGTCTGGGAAAACACATCCCTCAATGTTTCAGATGTGTCGCCTTTTGTCAGAGTGATGGAATACAGTGATTGATACAAAATTGATCAGCATTCAGAAACATACTGAATAATTAGTTAATTTTTTTTTAAAATAAATTTAGATTACCCAATTATTTTTTCCAATTAAGGGGCAATTTAGCGTGGCCAATCCACCTACTCTGCACATTTTTGGGTTGTGGGGGGCGAAACCCACGCTGACACGGGGAGAATGTGCAAACTCCACACGGACAGTGACCCAGAGCCGGGATCGAACCTGGGACCTCAGCGCCGTGAGGCGGTTGTGCTAACCACTAGGCCACCGTGCTGCCCAATAATGAGTTAATTAAGGCCATCAAAGGGAATTAAATTACTTTGGGATCAGACAGGAATGCACAGCTGAAACCTGAGGTTATCCAAAACTCTGGTGCCCAAATTCCATTCCTCTATCACCACTGTGCTAACTGGCCTCCACCATTTCCCAGCTACACAACATCTTGATTTTAAAGAACTCGGGCAGGATTCTACCCTACCCGGCAGGGCGGGCGTACCGGTGGGACAGAGTGGCGGGAACCAGTCCGGCGTCGGTCTGCCCGAAAAGTGCGGGATCCTCCGCACCTTCACGGGCTAGGCCCGCCCCGGAGTGGTTTGCGCACCGCTGGCCAGCGGGAATGGGGCTAGGCGTCATGCCAACTGGCGCCGAAGGGCCTCTGCCAGCCGGCACGAGTTGGCGCATGCTTGGGAGTGCCAGCATGTGCTGGCGTCATCCCAGCGCACGCGCAGAGGGCTTTGTCTCCGTGCCGGCCATGACGGACCGCTACAACCGCCGGTGCGGAAGAATAGAGTGCCCCCACGACACAGGCCCGCCCGTGGATCGGTGGGCCCCGATCACGGGCCAGGCCACCGTTGGGGTACCTCCCGGGGCCAGATCCCCCTGCACCCTCCCCAAGAACCCCGGAGCCCGCCCGTGCCGCCAGGTCCCGCTCGTAAGGGACCTACTCCAATTTACGCCGGCGGGACTGGCAAAAGACGGGCGGGACTTCAGCCCATCGCGGGCCGGAAAATTCGGGCAACCCCGGCACCCATTGAGTCGCGCCGGACCCCGCCATTCTCCGAGGCTGGCGGCGCGACACAAACCGGGACGGTTTTTGGGGGGCCGGAGAATTACCAGGACGGCGGGATTCACGCCGACCCCCGGCAATTCTCCGACCTGGCGGGGGGCATCTGTGTTTTCAAATCCCTGGGTGGCTTCGCTCCTCCCTATCTCTCCCTACCTCCAGATCCACAACCTTCTGCCATATCTGCACTCCATTAATTCTGGCACCTTGGGCATTCCCAATTTGAATTGCTCCATGCAGGGGGTCTTGTCCTCTCTGGGGTAGGGCCTGAATCCACAATATTCCAACTCAAGGTGGAATCCACTAAACCCCAGGTGCCTAATCCAGATTGCCCTTCTCAAGGGCAATTAGAAGTGGGCAATAAATACTGACCTAGCCAGCGACACCCACAGGAGTAAATGAAAAGATAGCGGGCTGCTTTGTCCTGGATGATGTTGAGCTTCTATGAGTGTTGTTGGAGCTGCACTCATCCAGGCCAGAGGAGAGCATTCCATTACACTCCTGACGTGTGTCTGTGAACAGGCTTTTGAGAGTCAGGAGGTGAGTTATTTGCCTTGGATGATGGTAATGCCATTGAACATCAAAGGAAGATGGTTAGATTGCCCAAGTTGCCTGTTGGGAGCAAACATTAAGCAAGGTTATTGGCATAAAAGGGGGGGTACTGAAGGGAAAGGGGTTCTCCCTACATTCGGAGGTCTCACAGTCCCGGCCCTGAGATGAGTTCTGAATAAACTCGGTGGAGATCAGGAATACAATTGTCAGCAACTAACAAACATGGGAGCCAATCTGGCGTGGTTCCAGCCCCAATCATAACCTGGGATCCCATCGCATGCACACTTTATAATGAGCTACTGCCGCCTTAGATAACAGGGGAGGTGCCACTGAAATCAATTGTAAATATGAATATTACTGTGTGCAATATTAATAGCATGTGTCTGGAAGGACCAGGTCTCTAAGAACGCTAATTGAAGCTTTCAAGATTAAAGTTGGATAAAGCTACAATTGGAAATGTGTCTGGATTGAATTGATGAACCCGGACACATTGGTTTCATAGAATTCAAAATTGAAAAGCAGGAGTTGTTATCAAAACTCCATGTTACATTTTATTATTAATTTCCCGAGAGATCGCAATAGGTTTGGCATACAAAATAAAATTATCTGATAGCCAGAAACACATTGAATATTTTTAAAGAGCATATTGGCTTTGTTACTGGTCGAGTAAACTAGACGCCTGGACTAATAATCAGCAAGTCATAGCTCAAATCCCACCACAGTTTCTGGGGAACTAACAATTAAGTTGCTCAAATACAGCTGAAATTTTAAACAAAAACTAGTATCAGGCATGGTGACCAGATTGTTGGAAAAATCCATTTGCTTCTAATGTCCTTTAGGGAAGGGAATTTTCTGTCCTTACCTGATCTGGGCCGGGATTCTCCCCTACCCGGCGGGGCGGGGGTTCCTGGGGTGATGGAGTGGCATGAACCACTCCGGCATCGGGCCACCCCAAAGGTGCAGAGGTCTCCGCACCTTTAGGGGCCAAGCCCTAACATTGAGGGGCTAGGCCTGCGCCGGAGTGGTTGGCACACCACCAGCTGGCGGGAACGGCCTTTGGCACCATGCCAGCCGGGGCCGAAGGGACTTCGCCGGCTGGCGGAAGTCCGCACATGCGCCGAAGCATCAGCGGCTGCTGACGTCATCCCCGTGCATGCGCTGGGGAGTGGGTCACTTCTGCCTCCGCATCGTGAAGACCATGGCGAAGGCGGAAGGAAAAGGGTGCCCCCACGGCACAGGCCCGCCCGCCGATCGGTGGGCCCCGATCGGGGGTCAGGCCACCGTGGGGGCACCCCCCAGGGCCAGATCGCCCCGTGCCCCCTCCAGGACCCCGGAGCCCGCTCGCGCCGCCTGGTCCCGCTAGTAAGGTAGGTGGTTTGATCCACGCTGCCGGGACCAGCATGACAGCGGCGGGACTTCGGCCCATCGCAGGCTGGAGAATCGCCGGTGGGGGGGGGGGGGGGGGGGGGGGGGGGGAGAGGCGGGGGCAGGCCCGACACCCACACCCGCCGAATCTCCGGTGCCGGAGACTTCGGGACACAGCGGAGGCAGGATTGACGCCCCCAGCGATTCTCCGACCCGGCGGAGGGTCAGAGAATCCCGCCCCTGGTCTGTATTGTATGTACAGCAATGTGGCTGATGTTTAACTGTGCTCTGCAATGGCCTTACAAGCCGCTCAGCTGTACCAACTTTCATGTCCACTGTGGGAAAACCTCGACCACATGGACTGCAGTGGTTCCAAAACATGGAACACAGTCCCTCAAAGACAGTTGGAGATGGAAATACTGGTCTTGTCAATGGCATCCACATCCCGTGAGTAAACAGTGTTGTTTCGCCTTATGTGCACTTGATCTCATCTAAAGCTCTACTGCCTGTGTCCTAAGTTGCAGTGAATCTTGTTCTACCATCAGCCCTGCACTCGCTGATTTATACCGCCCCCCCCCCTCACCCCCCCCCCCCCCCCCCCCCCCCGGCCTACCCCCACCCTGAGAATTGTGAAAGGAATTTTATTTAAAGGACCTTTTTAATAAAAGTACATTGAGAATGCAAGATGACAATAATTGCTTTTTCCAACATCAATGGGTAGAGGTAGTAAAGAGATTGACGATTCAACATTCTAGAACTGGCCCCCATAAAAACTTCTGAAGAGCTGTGAATAATGGCAAGTACCACATCAACTGGTTTGAATCAATGAGCTTGTGCAGTTTCTTCATCTGAGTGCAGACCTCATGCTGGTACATTCCGGTGCAATTTGATTGCCGGTCGTGCTCTCCCAGTATCTCACCTCATTATTAATATTTACAATAACATTCAGAGTCGCCAAACGGTACAATTCATCGACCATTATTTAAAAGGTTCGGGAAAGAGACTCTGAAATGTATTTGCGGCTTCGCCTTGTTGCAAAGGAAATGCCTGCATTTCACGAATATTCACCACTGTCAGAATCCTCTTTTATGTTTTTATGTTTCACTTTAATGGATAAATGCTCGCGTCATTCCAAGTTGCTAGATTACTGCTGGCCAAAGAGAAATAATTAATGGCTGTTTGCCTCGGCTGGCACACCGCTGGAGTTCTCGGGCAGAACCCTGGGGCTGTGAGCGTGACAGTCCTCTGTACCTGTCATCTCTATCTGGCAGGAATGCTCCCTCCTCATAAGACTACCACAATTCTTTTTTCAATGTTCATTCATGGGATGTGGGCAGCGCTGGCTAGGCCAACATTTACCGTCCATCTCTAATTGCCCTTGAGATGGTGGTGGTGAGCTGCCTTCTTGAACCGCTGAAGTTCAAGTGGTGTAGGTACATACCCACAGCGCTGTTCAGGAGGGTGGTAGTGGGCAGTGAGGGGGTGGCTGGTATGGGGATATGGGGGAGTTCCACGTTTGATTTTATAAATTTAGAGTGGCTTGGAGGGGGATGAGCAGAGAGTAGCTTCTTCCAATGACTGTACCATTACCATTACATTTAACATAAGCCCTTTAGAGGGAACGTCAAGAAGCATTTCTTCACACAGCCTAGTCTGGAATTCTCTCTGTTCGATTGAGGATCGACCGACTGAAAATGTCAGCATTGAAATGGATGGATTTTTTTGTTCGGCGAAGGAGTTAAGGGTTAAGGAATCAAAGTGGGGTTAAGCTTCAGATCAACAACAAGCTGATTAACAAGCAGAATTGGCGAGAATTGCTGACGGGCCTCCTTCTGTTCCTATGTTCCTGTGACTGGGGAAGGCACATTACAATAAATGGGAAAAGCTGCGATAATCAAATTTAAGCTGATTACCATAAAAGGCTTTCATTGGAACCTGACAAAATAAAAATCCTGCTTCCACCAGGTAGGTCAGCAAGCAGGGTCCACGGGATTTCAGGAAATTGACAAAAGGAAAGGTGGGGGAGAAATTCACTGATGAATTGATGCCAGAAATTGATATGATATGTCTGAGAGCAAGTGATGGACGCAAATTTGATAATGATTTTCCGAAGGGAATTGGATCTCAATTTAAAAAGGGAAACACTGCGGGAAGATGGTGAAAGAGCAGTAACTCTGGTGGATCCTTTCACGGGCTAGCCACAGACTCAATGGGCCAAATGGCCTCCTCCATGCTGTGCCACTCCATGATTCTATTTTACTTCCAACAATGTTAAAATCTGTTCAGCAAATAAAATGTAACTATTGTATTGTACTTTTATTAAAAGTGGCATGGTCTTTCATTCATGTTTAAAAGTGTTCAGGCTGCAACACTCGGCGTGTAGCACTACTGGCTTCACTGGGCGTGTAGCACTACTGGCTTCAATGCTATGGAAGCCCAGAAGGGATAAAAATGACAGGGATTTCCAGTGTGGTTCATCGATCATCAATGTGAGAAAAGGCGATAGGAGAGGCGCCCCAAGCCTGTGCTGGGTAATAATATAATAATCGCTTATTGTCACAAGTAGGCTTCAATTAAGTTACTGTGAAAAGCCCCGAGTCGCCACATTCCGGCGCCTGTTCAGGGAGGGTGGTACGGGAATTGAACCGTGCTGCTGGCCTTGTTCTGCATTACAAGCCAGCAATTTAGCCCACTGTGCTAAACCAAGTGGAAGCACGCAGAATGGGCAAATCTTTGAGTCACTCAGCTTTGAATGCTGATTTGTTACCCAACCTGCCAATCTGGGACCACGCCAGTCCTGCTGATGCCCTTTCTTAAACATGCACAGCTTGGCGTGCACTTAAGTTGCAGGACACAACTCTCACCCACCTCCATTTAAAGAGATCAGTGTGGGACTCCAGGGTATACTTCCCTTCACAGCTGCAGAGTCGGTGAAAGCATTGTGCACTTTGGAGGAGTTGACACTTTGGAGGAGTTGACACCGCTGGATATTTGCAAAGTAGCTGGATGGATATTGAATATCTCTGAGCCGAACTCTCAATCTCAGTCATGGGGGTTACAGACATCCCCTCTCAGGCTGCAGTGTGACCAGGAGATAGAGAGGGGTATCTGTGCACAGAGGGAGGAGAAGGCCTCTCAACTGAAGGCCATAACCACTGTCACACCAGCCAGGTGCGAGCCGGAATGTTCCTGGGATGGCAGAAGGGATGAGACCCAGGTCCACATATTTCCAGCGGAAGGCTTCAATGAATGGCTTCATTAGGGCTGCCAGCCCTATGGATGGTAATCATTCCGGGAATCAATAGCTCTGCAGCCTTAGCACGGCCATCACCAGCAGTGGCCAGTGCTGAGGGCACATCGATGGCCATGCTTAGTTGGAGTCGGGGGTCATTGGGCACAGTCAGGCTACCCCAGCTATCAGAGGGTGCGGAGGGTCTCTGAGAGCAGGTGGTGCCCTGTCTGCTAGAGTGCCTATTTCCAGAGGAGGGTCCCACCAAGTACCATGGAGATCCCCAAAAGGAGACCCTTCCTGGAGCCTGCATGAAGGCCGGCAGATTTCACTTGACTGTCTCCCAAAGCAGCAGTGAACTGCCACACCCACTGGTAAAATGCTAGTAAGCACGGAGAGGAAATATTTGGCCACTTATGCGGCTCAATTTTTTTCTGGCAGGTGGCTCAACAATCAGGTTTCACACTGCTGGCAAAATGGCAGGCGCACCGCCCACCCACCCCTGATGCCTTCCCGCATCATTTTGTCAGCCTTCCTGTCTCCCAAACTGTCAGCCAGCGGCTGGTAAAATTCATCCTGCAGTGTTTGGCATGGCTACAATTCATCGTGGGGATGTCATTGAACTGTGCCACTTCCTTCAACCAGATCTACTACCACTGAGCAGGCCGAGGATGGCATTGCCATCATTTGAGATTATTCCAGGCTTGGGCTTCGAGATCGCCAACACCTGTTCCTTTTACCTTGCAATGCTGCATCAAAGAGGTCACCAAGATGCAGTAAGAAAGGAAAAGGGAATTTACCCCCTCCCCTCTAAGCAGAGAGAAGCACGAGGAGCAAGTCCATGGCTTTGCCAGGGGAACAGGATTTTCAATATTACAGGGAGCCATTGGCTGCAGACACAGAACATTGAGGACATCCCATCTCAATGGGGAGGGGTACAGGTTTCTCGAAGGATGCCACATCCCCATGAGCAGTTTCCGTGTGACCATGCACAAAGAATCATGTTGGTGAATGCCCATGATCCTCTCAGTTTCTGTCCTGCGCCTGTCAGCCATTTGCCATATCTTTGAGTCACCATATTGTACCCTTAATGACAGAGGCAAGATAAACTTTACATGCGGCTCATGATTCCCACCTTCCACCTAATCACCCATGGACAAGATTCGAACGATAAGAGCCATGCTGGTTACCAGCTGGGGCTGGTTTAGCTCACTGGGCTAAATCGCTGGATTTGAAAGCAGACCAAGCAGGCCAGCAGCACGGTTCGATTCCCGTACCAGCCTCCCCGAACAGGTGCCGGAATGTGGCGACTAGGGGATTTTCACAGTAACTTCATTGAAGCCTACTCGTGACAATAAGCGATTTTCATTTTTCATGTCATGCTGTGCCCAGAAACGTCAAACTGAAATAAAAACAGAACAGTAACTTGATCTCATGTTTTGCTTTCACAGAGTGTTAACCCCTGTTCTGCTATTTAAAAATTCTGCCATGTGATTTTTATGCCACTATTAACACCAGCCTTAGTCCTTAACACTATCATTACCTCTCCCTTTATCTTGTGTCCATCATAACTTTGTCAAATCTCTGAGCTCCCTGTCCTTTTTTGGTCCACCTGCTCCAACCCCTCTCTTCAACAATATAAAGCCCATCACATTTCTCCCCCTTCAGTTCTGAAGAAGCGTCATACAGACTCATACTTTAACTCTGTTTCCCTCGCTACAAATGCTGCCCAACCTGATGCTTCTATCCAGCATTCTCTGTTTTTAGTTCAGGTTTCCAGCATCCACAGTAATTTGATTTTGTGTGATGGGGTAAAACCTTGTTTTTCCTCACACAACGGATCCACTGGCTGTTCAGCCGAGAGGGAACCCTCCAATATTCACTGGAGTATGCAGAGATTTGTTGTGATCTGCTGTCTTCTGCAGACCTTGGCCATCATGAAGCCATTCTTTCCACCAACGCCTGAGAGAGGAGAAGGCCAACACGGTAGCACGGTGGCTAGCACAGTTGCTTCACAGCTCCAGGGTCCCAGGTTCGATTCCTCGCTTGGGTCACTGCCTGTGCAGAGTCTGCACGTTCTTCCTGTGTCTGTGTGGGTTTCCTCTGGGTGCTCTGGTTTCCTCCCACAGGCCAAAGATGTGCAGGTTAGGTGGATTTGCGATGATAAATTGCCCTTAATGTCAAAAAGGTTAGGTGGGGTTGCTGGGTGACAGGGATAGGGTGGAAGTGTGGGCTTGGGTGGGGTCCTCTTTCCTAAGGGCCGGTGTAGACTCGATGGGCCAAATGGCCTCCTTCTGCAATGTAAATTCTATGATTCTATAAGGTAAGCGGGATATCATTGATTCAGATGTCTTATCTGTTAGCAGCTCCTCAAACTCTATTTCCCTTAAAGACATCCCCACATCATCATCGTTCCCTTCCAACCTTCTGTTACAGATAATCAGCTTGCCTTCATGATCAAAACCCTGAAAAAAAAGCCTGCAAAAGAAACCCCAACAACAAATCCAATAATACATACAAAATGGAACTATTTATCCTTGTACTTTCTCTCACTCTCTGTTCTGCAGGTGCGCTTACCTGTGTTATGGGCCAAGGCTTAGAAACTCCAAAGTGTATTATGAAGCCCACCTGACCTATAACCTTTATGTTGAATTTGGCTAGGATGAGCACAAGCGACATCACTTCAGGTGTGATCATCTGACTTCCGAGGCGCTTTTATCAAAATAAAGCTTATCACAGGAATGTACTTAACATATATAAAACACTTAGCAAAAATTTGTTATCAATTACAATTGATGCAGTAATCTACGTATATAACTCATAATTAATCCCCCTTAACTGTTCCAATTCAATACAAAATCTAATAAAACCAAAATCCCTTTCAAGGGCCTGGCCCAGCACACTGTAATCTCCCTTGAATGGGACTGGTCCTTTCCCTGACATTCTGGTCCAGTTTCCAAACAGCAGATTCAAAACTCCTTCCGGAAAGCAACTCTATCTTTAAGATTACCAAGGCAGTTCGCCACACCCAAATGTGCTTTCAGTTCCCTGGAACAGCTTTAAAACAAAACAGAGAAAACGGGGAAACGTCCTGCAGTTTCAGATGGTGATTTTCTCAACACCGTCTCTTCTGCTGCAGTCCAAACCAACAAACCGGAAGTGAAACCCAAAAACCTAAATCCACTCTTACCTGACAGCCACAGCCCAGCTCCACCCACAAAATGACATCACTGAAGGAAGCACTGACATGACACCTGGCTGACTGCTCTGATACATTGACTGCACCAATGTTGGGGAGGGTGCAGCTGTCACTCACCTTGAAGGCCCGAGCTGCACCAGCTTAGCAAGAAGGGGTAACATCCTGGATTGACTAGTTGACAGGCATCAGAGTGGGCACTGACTGTGAGCAGGAATGCTGTCATCCTGTGAGAGGGCAAGTGTTTTGGACCCCACGGTGCAACTGTCAATCCTCTGGCATGGGAGGGCATATTGCCAGACTGGCAAGAGGGCATCTTGACAAATACATGAATAGGATGGGAATAGAGGGATATGGACCCAGGAAGTGTAGAAGATTTTAGTTTAGTCGTGCAGCATGGTCAGCACGGGCTTGGAGGGCTGAAGGGCCTGTTCCTGTGCTGTACTTTTCTTTGTTCTTTGCTGTGAAAGCCTGCGTGCCTCTTTGTTCCCAGTCATTAGATGCTGCAACCCTATAGAATTGTGCCAGGGGAATTAGCCACTATCCCCCACCTCCTTCCATGTTCTGTGCTAAGCCCTGAATGCAGACTCCCCAAGTTATTTAAGAGTGCCTGTGACAGGCTCTGTGACAGGTCTGCCAATGCACAAAGCATTTCCGTGTCACTGCCGTTTTCCTGTATGCTGCCCCATCAATATCTTTATCGGAGTCCTCTGCCACGGCAATCGCCTGTAACTAACACCCGCTCAGACCTACGTGGCCGTGTAACTGTACAGCAACCTCAAAGTACTCAGCCAGGTTGCATATGAGTTGGCTCCCTTTCAGAGGGTCGGTGCAGACTCGATGGTACAAATGGCCTTTTTCTACACTGTGGGGATTCTATGCGTGCGCACTTAAAACAATTGGCCGCACACTCACCATTTGGGCGCCTGGCATATGTGTTACCCTTTCCCCTCTGAGCTGGTGGCAGTCCATTTGTGCCCAGTAACTCACCACATGAAGTTTCAGCCTCTGTACGAGTATCTGCAGCATTCACAGGGCCAATGTCAGATTTGGTGGCCACAAGTGTCAACCAAATGACAGCACTTCTTCGTCAGACCTCTACTCTCGTCATTGGCCGGCTGCAGTGACAGGCCAGGTGGCAGGTCTCGAGGAACTGAGCGTATGAAAGCGCAGGGTGGGGGGCGTGGGGGGGGGGGGGGGGGGCGCGGGTTGGCGTGATGGAAGGGGCAGATGTGGGCAGAAAGCAAGAAGGACTTGGTCACAGCTTGAACTTCATGCCAGAATTCGGTATGAGGGTGAAGTGCATCAGGTGGGAGTGAAGTCCCATCCTGGAGGTTTGCAGCAATGCCTGTTGCATATCCTCAGTGACGGCCGTACCAATAATTCAGAGCACCCCCCTCCTCCAGAGGGCTCAGGAGCTGTGATGCCCCCCCCCCCCCCCAATGCCCCAGATTCGATTCCGGCTTGGGTCACTGTCTGTGCGGAGTCTGCACATCCTCCCCGTGTCTGCGTGGGTTTCCTCCGGGTGCTCAGGTTTCCTCCCACAGTACAAAGATGTGCAGGTTAGGTGGATCGGCCATGATAAACTGCCCTTAGTGTCCAAAATTGCCTTTAGTACTGGGTGGGGTTACTGGGTTATGGGGATAGGGTGAAGGTGTTAACCTTGGGTAGGGTGCTCTTTCCAAGAGCCAGGGCAGACTCGATGGGCTGAATTGCCTCCTTCTGCACTGTAAATTCTATGAAAAGATTAGTTCCATGCTCCAAACACTGCTCTATTCAAATGCTGTGAGGTAGCACGGTAGCACAGTGGTTAGCATTGTCACTTCCCAGCGCCAGGGTCCCAGGTTCGATTCCCACTCGGGCCTGTGCGAGTCTACACATTCTCCCCGTGTCTGCGAGGGGTTCCTCCGGTTGCTCCGATTTCCTCCCACAAGTCCCGAAAGACGTGCTTGTTAGGTGAATTGGACATTCTGAATTCTCCCTCTGTGTACCCGAACAGGCACCGGGGTGTGGCGACGAGGGGATTTTCACAGTAACGTCATTGCAGTGTTAATGTAAGCCTCGTTGTGACAATAATAAAGATTATTATTATGGTGCTAGATAAATTTGGTGCGAGTGTATTTTATTCTGAGCTGGGTTGTCCTCAGTGAGGCAGAACCTTGAAACTGGGCAACCAAAGGCATGGCCACTGATGGTGGAACCAAATGAAATATCAGGGGCGTGCAAGTGAGCAGCATTAATGAGGTCCCAAGATTTCATTGGATTGTAGGGCTGGAGGAGGTTGCAGAAATAGGGAGTGACAACACTTTGAAATTCAGCAAGGTGACCAAGAACTAACATCTCTTCATACAAGAATACAGCAGCAGAGCGAAAGACTCTCATGCATAAGAAGGTTCTAAAATCCAACAAAACAACAGATGAATGTTTGGTGCAAAGCCAACTGCTCTGTAAGTGGCATTTTTTACTGTGCTGGATATAGAAAAAAATACCGCACATTAAACTCTTCCCAGTTATTATGCAATGCAATTATGGTAATGAAACATTTTCAGAATTTTTATATTTTAATTGGTTTTGTTGAAGTATGTCTGGAGTATGTTGAGTTAAATTTAATCTAGACCCCCACCCCCGGTGACAAAGAATCAAATTTGGTCACTGATCTCACTCTCAAAGAAGTCATGGAAGTCAGACAGCATGTAAAACAGTTGGCCAGTCTGATAGGATCAGTCTCCACCAGGCAGCTTCTGATTTAAAGACATATTTATTCCAAAGAACGAGGGGGAAAAGTGGAAGCTTTCAGCCTGTTTTGTCTGCTGAATATTTCCGTGATACTGCCAATGTCACTTGCAATCTCTCTCAAGTGGGTGGGCAGTCTTGCCTTGAAATACTTCACCCATTGTGTATTTCCAAAGGAATTTTTTGGCGTTCTGCCCATGTTTCAATATCCACAACTTTGCATTTTTAAAAATAAATTTAGAGTTCCCAATTTTTTTTTTCCACAATTAAGGGGCAATTTAGCGTGGCCAATCCACCTAACCTGCACATCTTTGGGCTGTGGGGGTGAAACCCACGCAGACATAGGGAGAATGTGCAAACTCCACACAGACAGTGACCCAGGGCCGGGATTCAAACCCAGGTCCTCAGCGCCGCAGTCCCAGTGCTAACCACTGCATCACATTCCGCCCTCAAACTTTGCATTTGTAGTGTCTCTTCTTTAGAGAGCTATGAGTATCAATGTGTGTCACTATTATAGGAAACATCTATCTCTTCACACTTCCCTGTGGGTGATTTGTGTATTCAGCATCTTCGCCTTGGAATGTAGCCTTGCATTTCTAAGCAGTTTGCTCTGTGACAATTCGAATTGAAACATTTCCCATCAGTTTCTATCACAAGGCACAGCAAGAAAGAAAGAAATACATGAATAGGATGGGAATAGAGGGATACGGACCCCGGAATGCAGAAGATTTTAGTTTAGACGGGCAGTGCAGGCTTGGAGGGCCGAAGGGCCTGTTTCTGTGCTGCACTTTTCTTTGTTCCTTTGTAATAGAACAAATTTGCATTTATACATTTGCATTTAATATAAATGTATATAAAAATATATCTAAATAAATGTGAATTTGCATTTGGACCCTTCATGACTTCAGGATATTCAAAAGTGCTTCATGCAGTACTTTTGACGTGTCATCACAGCAGACTTCCGCGAAGAGTGAGCAGATTGAGAACCAGGGAATGAGGGGTAAATGTAAACCATCACTTTGTGCTCGTACATGAACTGGTTTTTCTCAGTTGGCTGGACAACCAACAGTACGGGTTCAATTCCCACACTAGTTGAAGTTATTCATGAAGACCCATTGAAAATCTTGCCAATTTCTGAGTGAGTTCATGTTTAAAACTCTGACACCTGCCAATCTACAGAAACATTCTGCACAAGTAGCTCATTACCTGAGGTGTAAAGAACAGCCGTCAGCCCTTTAAATTGCAGGCAGTCAATGAAAGGTTCTTTCTAATCCCCAGGAGTGAATATTCCTACTTCTTTGTATTAACAATTAAACCTCAAGTTTCATTCTTTGTGGTAAATTGGGGAAAGTTCAAATCTTAAACAGTCAAAATTTTGTAAGGGTTTAAAGTGGTCCTATTCAGCCAAAATCATGGCATTATGCAGATCTGGTTTTTTTTAAATGAATGTTTAATTGGAAGAAACTCCAGGATGCAATGAACTTTGAGATGCGACCAGTCCAAGAGTGCCAGTGCACAACAAACCAGAAATATTCAATGAAAGGGCTGGGTTACATGCTAAATCAAAATCTAAATACTTGCCAATTGACAGTGTCATGTGAGAGTATCTTTAAGAAATGGGTGGTTATGAAATGTACCTTTAAGAAATGAGTGTTTATCAGTGATGTCAGAGTGTGGGTGGAGCTGGGCTGTCTGTCAGCTTTTTACTTTCGTTTTAGGCTGTTTGCTGCAGGGTGTGTTTTAGTTTCGTTTTCAGTGTTGGAGCTGAAGCCAGACCAAGCAGGTGTACTGCTGTTCTCTCTGCCATCAAAAGACTATCTCTTGATCATTTGGTGAATTCAGAATTATAAATGTTCTCAGTAGTGAATGTAAACCTGATGTGCTTCTGTTAAAAGGTGTTTCTTTTGTCTTCTGGATGTTGTTTGGGAAGTTATTAAGCATTACTTAGTGTTGTATTCTTTGGGGGTTGTATTTGAATTAATAGTTGCTAAGATGTTCACTGGATGTTTTAAAAAGGTTAACTTGAGTTCATAGAATAAACATTGTTTTGCTTTAAACAATACTTTTCCAGGCGGCATGTTCGCGGCGGCAGGCAGCGTGCTCGCGGCGGCATGCCGCCTGCCGCCTGCCGCCGCGAGCACGCCGCCTGCCGCCGCGAGCACGCCGCCTGCCGCCGCGAACACGCCGCCTGCCGCCGCGAGCACGCCGCCTGCCGCCGCGAGCACGTCGTCTGCCCGCGCGAGCACGCCGCCTGCCGCCGCGAGCACGCCGCCTGCCGCCGAGAGCACGCCGCCTGCCGCCGCGAGCACGTCGCCTGCCACCGCGAGCACGCCGCCTGCCGCTGCGAGCACGCCGCCTGATGCCGAGAGCACGCCGCCTGCCGCCTGCCGCCGCGAGCACGGCGCCTGCCGCCGAGCGCACGTCGCCTGCCGCCACAAGCACGCCGCCATCCGCCGCGAGCACGCCGCCTGCCGCCGCGAGCACGCCGCCTGCCGCCGAGAGCACGCCGCCTGCC
The DNA here is from genome assembly GCF_902713615.1 of Scyliorhinus canicula. NCBI lineage: Eukaryota > Metazoa > Chordata > Chondrichthyes > Carcharhiniformes > Scyliorhinidae > Scyliorhinus > Scyliorhinus canicula. Next base: position 15,817,832 of record NC_052162.1, read on the forward strand.
GCGGAGCGCACGCCGCCTGCCGCCGAGAGCACGCCGCCTGCCGCCGCGAGCACGCCTCCTGCCGCCGCGAGCACGCCGCCTGCCGCCGCGAGCACGCCGCCTGTCGCCGCGAGCACGCCACCTGCCGGTGAGAGCACGCCGCCTGCCGCTGCGAGCACGCCTCCTGCCGCCGCGAACACGCCACCTGCCGCCGCGAGCACATCGCCTGCCGCCTGCCGCCGCGAGCACGTCGCCTGCCGCCGAGCGCACACCGCCTGCCGCCGCGAGCACGCCTCCTGCCGCCGCGAGCACGTCGCCTGCCGCCGCGAGCACGCCGCCTGCCGCCGCGAGCACGCCGCCTGCCGCCGCGAGCACGTCGCCTGCCGCCGCGAGCACGCCGCCTGTCGCCGCGAGCACGCCGCCTGCCGCCGCGAGCACTCCGCCTGTCGCCGCGAGCACGCCACCTGCTGGTGAGAGCACGCCGCCTGCCGCCAGCCGCCGCGAGCATGCCGCCTGCCGCCGCGAGCACGCCGCCTGCCGCCGCGAGCACGCCGCCTGTCGCCGCGAGCACGCCACCTGCTGGTGAGAGCACGCCGCCTGCCGCCAGCCGCCGCCTGCCGCCGCGAGCACGCCGCCTGCCGCCGAGCGCACACCGCCTGCCGCCGCGAGCACGCCTCCTGCCGCCGCGAGCACGCCGCCTGCCGCCGCGAGCACGCCGCCTGCCGCCGCGAGCACGCCGCCTGCCGCCGCGAGCACGCCACCTGCCGGTGAGAGCACGCCGCCTGCCGCCAGCCGCCGTGAGCACGCCGCCTGCCGCCGAGTGCACACCGCCTGCCGCCGAGAGCACGCCGCCTGCTGCCGCGAGCATGCCTCCTGCCGCCGTGAACACGCCGCCTGCCGCCGCGAGCACACCGCCTGCCGCCTGCCGCCGCGAGCACGCCGCCTGTCGCCGCGAGCACGCCACCTGCCGGTGAGAGCACGCCGCCTGCCGCCAGCCGCCACGAGCACGCCGCCTGCCGCCGCGAGCACGCCGCCTGCCGCCGAGCGCACACCGCCTGCCGCCGAGAGCACGCCGCCTGCTGCCGCGAGCACGCCGCCTGTCGCCGCGAGCACGCCGCCTGCCGCCGCGAGCACACCGCCTGTCGCCGCGAGCACGCCACCTGCCGCCGCGAGCACGCCTCCTGCCGCCGCGAACACGCCGCCTGCCGCCACGAGCACACCGCCTGCCGCCTGCCGCCGCGCGCACGCCGCCTGCCGCTGAGCGCACACCGCCTGCCGCGGCGAACACACCGCCTGCCGCCACGAGCACGCCGCCTGCCGCCGCGAGCACGTCGCCTGCCGCCGCGAGCACGCCGCCTGCCGCCGCGAGCACGTCGCCTGCTGCCGAGAGCACGTCGCCTGCCGCCGCGAGCACGCCGCCTGCCGCCGCGAGCACGCTGCCTGCCGCCGAGAGCACGCCGCCTGCCGCCTGCCGCCGCGAGCACGCCGCCTGCCGCCGAGCGCACACCGCCTGCCGCCGCGAGCACGCCTCCTGCCGCCGCGAGCACACCACCTGCCGCCGCGAGCACACCGCCTGCCGCCTGCCGCTGCGAGCACGCCGCCTGCCGCCGAGCGCACGCCGCCTGCTGCCGCGAACACGCCGCCTGCCGCCGAGAGCATGCCGCCTGCCGCCGCGAGCACGCCGCCTGACGCCGCGAGCACGCCGCCTGCCGCCGCGAGCACGTCGCCTGCCGCCGCGAGCACGCCGCCTGCCGCCGCGGGCACGCCGCCTGCCGCCTGCCACCGCGAGCACGCCGCCTGCCGCCGCGAGCACGCCGCCTGCCGCCGAGAGCATGCCGCCTGCCGCCGCGAGGACGCCGCCTGCCGCCGCGAGCACGCCGCCTGCCGCCACGAGCACGTCGCCTGCCGCCGAGCGCACGCCGCCTGCCGCCGGGAGCCCGCCGCCTGCCGCCGCGGGCACGCCGCCTGCCGCCGCGAGCACGCCGCCTGCCGCCGCGAGCACGCCGCCTGCCGCCGCGAGCACGTCGCCTGCCGCCGAGCGCACGCCGCCTGCCGCCGAGAGCACGCCGCCTGCCGCCTGCCGCCGCGAGCACGCCGCCTGCCGCCGCGAGCACGCCGCCTGCCGCCTGCCGCCGCGAGCACGCCGCCTGCCGCCGCGGGCACGCCGCCTGCCGCCGCGAGCACGCCGCCTGCCGCCGCGAGCACGCCGCCTGCCGCCGCGAGCACGCCGCCTGCTGCCGCGAGCACGCCACCTGCCGCCGCGAGCACGCCGCCTGCCGCCGCGAGCACGCTACCTGCTGCCCCCAAACTAACGGAGCTGCAAAACAGAGCCATGGGTGACTTTTTACATTGTTAATAAAGTTACAGAGAGTTTTCACTCTAAATCCACAGACCTGGGAGTGATGTCTGGAATATGATTAGAACAGTGTGTGCCAATTCCTGGAGTTCAAGGAATGATTCATCCATCTTCAAATCAATAAGCCGGAGCTGCAGGTTTGAGAATGGAAAAAATATCTGTTTGAAGACAAACATCTACTTTAAATAATCTGTTTGCTATTTTTATGCTAATGTTTTGTCCCGCTTACCAATCTTGATTAAAGCAATTCATATGTAACAGGCACAGCTGGTAGCAAAAAGCTGGAAAGCAAAAAGCAAAAGGCTTTGCAATTATATTTAAATGAGAAGCTATTCAGATGTATGGAAGCATTTTTAGTTTATATCCAGATGACTTTGCGTCGTCGATTCAACGTTGTCAATTTCCTCACGTTTCCTTAATGTGACACAGTCCTTAACTTAAGCCACGGCTGCATAACAGGAGGCAGTGTCTCCTTTGGTTGAAGCCATGGTGTGAGACTGCAGTGCTTAATACCCCAAACTAAACACAAGAGAAATATGGCAAGCTGCTTTTGAAAGATAACAATACCCCAAAGCCTCGTACGCCATTGTTTAGGCTTCAGTGACTCACCGTGAAAGATTGGCACTGTTTCACGTCAAATATAGTCTAGACAGACTTGCAGTTAAGCATTTCTGAAAGAGCTTTCATTAAACTGGAAGATTTAAATCCAAATAAAACTTCCAAGAAACTTCACAGATAGAAATAGGGCAGAGGAATGATTGCAAATCGTAATATCGTGGGGGGGGGGGGTATGAGGAGCCATTGCTGGAGAAGCATTGCCCGCATTGTGAGAGGTCGGAGTGGAAACACATGAGCACTGCTCCGAGGTTCTAGTTAGTAGAGATGGGCCTTCCCTTTTCCTCTGAGTTGGTTAGTAGGACGGGGGAAGTACAAGTTTTGTATTAGATTTATATCTTAACTACTGTGATGAATGTATAAATACTGTTAATTCACCAGTATACTGTATTACGTTATACTATGTTATTAACCCTGTGGGCTCCATCTATGGGCCACTGTGTGGCTTCACCCACAGGGGGAGATGTGGAGCATGTATGGGCTCCGCCCCTTATAGGAAGTATAAGAGCAGCAGACCTGCGGGACCGCCTTCAGTATTGTACCGGTCGCAGGCAGGCAAAGTTGTAAGCTGATTAAAACCACTGTTTACTTCGGCACGAGTCTGCGAGTGAATTGATGGTTGCATCAACTACTTAGAGTTTTTGATATAACTAAAGATAACCATTGAATGAAGCCTTTAATTAATTAATTAAATTAGTACAATAGGGCTAATCTGGGATGTAAAAGGGCAGTTTGTGTGATTGGACTGTGGACTGTGGGTGTCTGTGATGCCAAGTCTCCCTTGAACAAGACAATTGGCTCTATCTCAAATCTCTCCGACTCAAAGACATTTGGCTGGATTGTCACAAGCTCAGGGAGAATCAGCAGACCATTGAAAATGACGGATGGGCCCTGATTCCAGGATTCCTGCCCCCATCCCCGGTTCCCAGTGTGGGTAAAAGGTACAACAACCCACTGCCTAATCTTCCATCTTAGCCAGTTTCATTGCTATTCTCTAGCCCCCTCAGAGGGGTCTTGAACAATTGTTTGGATGAGGGAATATCTTGAAAGATATATTGAAAAGGTCTTACCCATGCTCCCCATGTCCCCCACCCATCTCCATTGGTCCTTCATGCCCTCCATACAAACCCATGTCCCAACTTCAAATTACTGGATATACATTCCATGCCAACCAATGTCCCTCCACCTGTCTCTAATGACCCCAAAGACCTTCCATGTCAATCCATGCTGCTTCACCCGCCCCCAGTGGTCCCTCATATATTGCATGCTACATCATAGCATTGCATGGCCGAGCACCCATTATGTACTATATAATAACAATGGCATGTATGGAAATCTATTTTAAAAACTAGATGCTCATAACTTTCTTAAAAACCTGTTGTTCCTACAAGCCAATAAAAGTATCAAGCAACCAACCCCTTAAAGTATCAATAGCAGATATAACAAGCACTTGGCACCTCTTTATTTTGTGTAAATAAATATTGAGCCATTGACAAAATAGGTTGAAGAGAAAAAGTTGTAATCGGACAATGTTTACCCTTGTGCGCACCTGTTTCAACAGATTACAGATGTCTGACATGCCATTTCTACTCCCGCTACCTACCTCTAACATGAAAATCTAGCCCGTTGTGTTGGGGCATGTATTGTTCTTGTAAGGACAAGAAGGTGTTATGAGAGGGAGATAATAGAAAATTGTGTCCAGAAATGGGATCGAAGGTGTAGCAGGCAATTTAGTGGTTGAACAGACTATGGAAAAAAGCTGCTAGTATCAAGCCAGAGGGATATGCCCACACCTGGCATGAGTTAGATTGTCGCATTCAGACTTAAACTCATTAGTGGGGATACACAGGATGGCCCTGTTCAGAAAGGGTGAATCACTCGAGATCCATTGTCAGGACATTCATGTCTGACCAGCTATTAGCCCATTATAGAGCCTGATGGCCTCAGCCCGTCAATGGGAGGTTAGTTGCATATCAATAACATGGCTCTGTTCTTTTGTATAAACCTGAGTGGGCCATCAAACAGTCAAGAAAATGATGATGGGTTCAAGTCTGGAAAAGCCCGGAGAGAACCTTTGTTTGAAGAGCTGGGCGTAGCTTAGTGAGAGAGAGAGAAAGAATACTGTTTTGAGCACGGAGAAGATTTTGGAAAGTGACCAAGAGAGGACGTGAAAGTTGCCACCGAGGCAGGCTTTGGAAAAGGGTTCTGAAATAATTTCCTGAACAGAAGAAAAAATGCAAGTATCACCTTTACCTGTAAGTGGAACAAGAGCTGCATGTTCAGTTCAAGTGTTGTTTAATGGGAACTAGTGTGTTAAGGTTAAGGAACTACATGTAATCTGTTAATGTTAGAGTTAAAGTTTAAAAGGATAAATATTGGTTCAACATTTGTTTTAATAAAGTGTATTTATGAAATAACCAAGCCTTATTTCTTATGATAGCACTCTTGGATTGTATCGATCTTTCCGCATTGCCAAATACTTTAAAAAGAGAGGGCAGCACAGTGGCACAGAGGGTTAGCAATGCTGCCTCACAGCACTGAGGTCCCAGGTACGATCCCGGCCCTGGGTCACTGTCCATGTGGAGTTTGCACATTCTCACTGTGTTTGCATGGGTTTCGCTCCCATGACCCAAAGATGTGCAGGGTAGGTGGATTGGCCATGCTAAAGTGTCCCTTAATTGAAAAAAATGAATTGGGTACTCTAAATTTATTTTTTTAAAAGATGCGGCGTCTGGTCCAGTATCTCTTCCACTGCAGAGAGCTGACCAGGCATCCGTAACAAAGAAAGACTGCAAGGAGGAAAGGCAAAGTTCAGGCCAAGGCACCATGGCTCAAAAGATTGTCCAGTGGGGAAGGAAAATGTAATAGTTATAGGGGACTCTATAATTAGGGGATAGAAGGCATACTTTGCAGCTAAGAATGAGAATCCTGAAGAGTGTGTAGCCTACGCTCTGTCAATATAATAGTATATCTGACGGGCGGCACGGTGGCACAGTGGTTAGCATTGCTGCCTACGGCGCTGAGGACCCGGGTTCGAATCCCGGCCCTGGGTCACTGTCCGTGAGGAGTTTGCACATTCTCCCCGTGTCTGCGTGGGCTTCACTCCCACAACCCAAAGATGTGCAGGATAGGTGGATTGGCTATGCTAAATTGCCCCTTAATTGGAAAAAATAATTGGGTACTCTAAAATTTAAAAAAAAAATGGTATATCTGATGATGGCTGAAGAGGATCTTGGAAAGGGAGGGTTGAATCTAGTTATCGTGGTCAATATCTTGGAACAATCAACAGAGATAGGAACAGGGTGGAAGTCCTGATAAAGGAGAATCAGGATTTAGACTCGGGACCACAAAACAGGACCAAAAACAGAAGCTCGAGAGCAATAATATCTAGGTTGTTGCCCATGCCGCATGCAAATTGACACGGGAGGAGGCAGATCTGGAGAATTAAGACCTGGCTAAAGGACTGGTACAGGACAGAGGGGTTCTTTTGCATGGCACTGGCAGCAGTTCAGGTCAGCAAGGAGCAGAGTCGATGGTATTGTGCCATCTGTACTGGGATGGGACCCATGTCCAGGCAGAAGGGGTATGTCGGGAAATGGTGGAAACTTTAAATTAGTAAGGGGGGGGGTGGGGTCGGTAAGAAGCAAAAACAGCTTAACTGTAAATAGAACAGGTCAGGAGACCAAAGGGAAGGAAAACGTAAGGGAGGACATTGGTGATTGGGGAATAAGCAGAGATACAGAATGGCAATTTAAAAATGTGATTAAGGAATACTGTGTGTCTAGAATTTTTGCTAGAGGCCACAGAGCAAGACTGGAACCCAGAACTGTCTGACCCAGAGGTGAGAGTGCTACTTGCTTCATTGCAACTGGGATTGATGCTGGCAGAATTATTAAAATTTCCTGATTTGCTGTTGTACAGAAACCTGCAAGAGCAGCTTTCTAAGAAGTGTAATTGGGCAGACAGGTTTTGGGTTAGTGCTGGCAATGAGGTTGAACTTGTGAAGATGGTCCCGTTTCACTTTCCACTGGGCCTAATCTTTTTACTCTACGATTCTATGACTGCCTGAGGTAACAATAGAAGTGGGCAGTATGTTTGATCAATCTTCACACCTTCCCAAATTCATTACAAAGAGCAATTGCTTTTAAGCAGGCATTAAGCAGAAACAGCAAGTGGGGCACTGGCTGAATGTCTGAGGCGAGAAATTATTGTCTAGGCTAATGCTGGCAATATTTTACAAGTTACATCAGAGAACATTCTGTTGGCTTTGGACAGAAAATGTCCCTTTCTTCCCTCGGACTCTCTGTAATCATAAGTGAAGCTCCAACCTTTACTCCTGCCAATTCATTCCCCAAAAGTAAGTCTACTCCGTTTAGTGGGAATTCCTTAACCATCCTGAGAACCACTGGATATATGTCCCTTAAGCATCCATGAATCAAAAACGGCAAAAATAATGAAAGAGAAAAAATATGGGCGCGATTTTCCGCTCCCCACGCCGGGTGGGAGAATCGCGGGAGGGCCCCCACTGGCGCCCCCTGCGATTCTCTCCTCCTCCTCCCCCCCCCCCCCCCCCCCCGGCTCGGAAGAATCGGTGCTGGCCGTTTTTCACGGCGAACGGCGATTCTCCGACCCGGATGGGCCGAGCGGCCTGCCGTTCGCGGCCGTTTCATGACAGCGGCAAACACACCTGGTCAGTGCCGTCGTGAAACAGGAGTGAGAAGCCCGTTTGGGGCTTGTAGGTTGCCTAGCAAGGAAAGACCACCACGACTGTGGTCGGGAGGGGACAGGCCCGCGATCGGTGCCCACCGATCGTCAGGCCGGCGTCCAAAACTGACGCACTATTTCCCCTCCGCCGCCCCGCAATATCAAGCCGCCACGTCTTGCGGGGCGGCAGAGGGGAAAGACGGCCACCGTGCATGCGCGGGTTCCTGCCATCAGCGTCATGACGTCAGCCACGCATGCGCGGGTTGGAGCCGGCCAACCTGCGCATGCACGGCTGACGTCATTAGGCGCGACACCCCCGTGGCCGAGAGTTACGGAGTGCCGCTCCTTGTCCCGCCGGGAGGGCAGAATAGGGGGCGAGGAGCGGCCTCCGAGGCCGTCGTGAAACTCGGCCGAGTTGACGACGGCCCTCCCGATTTTTCCCGGGAACGGAGAATTCCGCCCTAAGTCTCTCCCTTGTGTTTTCTCCACTAATGCTGTAAGCTGCAGAGACCTGAATGAATCAACAATGAAAACCATTACAGACTGAGAGACAGAACCCTTGGCCTGAAAGCTAGGTGTGAAGGATAGTGTGCTGGAAACAAACATTTAAAACAAAGACGCTTATCTTTTACTTATTATATTCACCCTTCTATTACCGTTGCTTGCTTGTCTTGTGCATGTGTGTGTGTGTGTATGTGTGTATAGAGGGTGGGGTCAAGTTAAAGTGGGGATTAGGTATTAAATGATAGTTACCCAATTGTGTTTGCAGCATATTTCATTATATGGGGATGCCAGCGTTGGACTGGGGTGGGCACAATAAGAAGTCTCACAACACCAGGTTAAAGTCCAACAGGTTTGTTTTGAATCACTAGCTTTCGGAGCGCAGCTCCTTCAGCAGGTCAGTCAACTCATCGGTGGGGCACTGGCACTGAGAGGCCAATAGCAGATGCATCTAGAACCTTGGCAGACACAGAAAGAAGCTATTCTCAGATCAAAAGGAAGGATTGCCTGTTAATAATAATAATAATAATACTAATCTTTATTGTCACAAGTAGGCTTGCATTAACACTGCAATGAAATTACTGTGAAAAGCCCCTATTCACCACATTCCGACATCTGTTCGGGCACACAGAGGGAGAATTCAGAATGTTCAATTCACCGAACAAGCAATTATCTTTCAGGACTTGTGGGAGGAAACCGGAGCACCCGGAGGAAACCCACGCAGAGACGGGGAGAACGAGCATATTCTGCCCAGACAGTAACCCAACCTGGGAATCGAACCCATGTCCCTGGTGCTATGAAGCAAAAGTGATAACCACTGTGCTACCATGAGTTTGGTGTCCCTCTGCCAGTTTGGCAGGAGATCTTCCATGCGTGTTGGCCCTCGCACAAAGTCAGCTGAGAAATATGTCCCTGCTGGGAAATGTGGCAAAGTAACAGAGACACTGAAGAAACAAAAGAGACATTGAGCAAAATTCAACTGGAAAAAATCCCTGTCCGGTCTTAGTATTGCTCAATGTCAGGGACATGCACGCTGTCAAAAGGATTACTTCTGTGCCGTTGACGTGGAAGAAGTAGCATAAGCATTCAGCACACTGGGTCTGTCCGCCACGTGTACATCATAAGGCTCGAGCTTCCCAAACATGGGAATTTCTGACGCCGAGTTCTCCGCCACTATCTAACCACACTTAGTCATTATTTGGGCCCTTGGGCATTTTCCTTCGGGCAAACTCGCACTCAGAATATATTTCATCACTGGGGAGCTGCATTTGCTGGCCAGACCAGCTCCTCAGAGATCATGCCACCATTTTGAAAGGGTGCCCGATCTCTAACTGAGCACCCCACCCAAGGACAATGTCACCACCCACACACATGGGCATTACCCAACACCCCCCCCCCCCCTCCCCCACCTCCCAAGTGAGCAATGGGGTCGCTGAAGGCCCTGCTTTTCAGGCCTTCAAATGTCCCCTTATGGTTCCCACCCTTCACCCCACAAAATTTATGGAGGCCCCTTCATACCAGCCCTCACCGCCCCACCCTTCATAACCACCATTCCTTCTTTCATGAGCATTGGCAGTGCCACCCTGTCACTCTATCAATCTGGCAGAGCCAACGGGTCCATGTGCCAGAAGGAGAGCCAGAGTTCTAACCTGCCCTGACCTCCTAGGGGCCTCCAATGGCCTGGAAGATCCCCCTGGTGCCGTTCCGCCTGGCCCACATTTGTACAGACCAGTGCTAAATGGAGCCCGGCTGGGGTCTCCTTGGGGAGGTCAATAGATGCCAGAAGCCCATTAGGTCTGGCGTCAGCATGGTTAAGTGGGTTCTTAAACCCATGGTTAGGTCTCAGGTCAATCTGGCTATATCTCGCGAGGGATAATGGCTGTTGGGAAGCCTGGGGGAGACCTCTACCAGCATATACAGGATGTGTCCCGCTCCAATTCTGGCAGTAAATCACGCCCACTGCTTATTGTGTCAGGGACCAGGGTGACACGGCGGCGCGGTGGTTAGCACTGCTGCCTCGCGGTGCTGAGGACCCAGGTTCGATCCCGACCCCGGGCCACTGACCGTGTGGCGTTTACACATTCTCCCCGTGTCTGCGTGGGTCTCACCCCCACAACCCAAAGATGTGCAGGAAAGGTGGATTGACCACGCTAAAATTACCCCTTAATTGGCAAAAATTAATTGAATATTGTAATTTATTTTTAAATATTGTGTCAGGGACCTCTGATTGGAAGGGGAAGGAAATGCTGTATATTCAATGAATAGAAGAGAATAGAATCCCTGCAGTGCAGAAGGAGGCCATTCGGTCCATCGAGTCTGCACCAACCCTCTGAAAGAGAAGCCTACCTTCGCCCAATCCCCCACCCTATCTCCGTAATCCAATCTAGGGGCAATTTTTAATAGCCAATCCACATAACCTGCACATCTTTGGACTGTAGGAGGAAACAAGAGCACCCGGAGGAAACTCACGCAGACACGAGGAGAAAGTGCAAACTCCATACAATCACCTGAGATCGGAACTCAACCTGGGTCTCTGACGCTGTGAGGCAGCAGTGCCTCCTGGAGTGTTTTAAGAGTGTTGAATTGATCAAAAAAATTTGATACATTGAAATCCCTTCAGTAAATATTTAATGAAAACCAACATTTCTGTTCTATGAATATTGTGGGCTGTAAATCGAATTGCTCATTTAATATGTACCTTACAGTGTTGATTTTGGTTCATAAAATCAATAATTGCAGCAAACATCTTATACACACTTTTTCTTTGAACCACTGACTGGAAATTTAATTTAAAGCTCAGCAATGTTAAATCCCTTGACAGCCTTGACAGTTGCAATGCGGTTTGACAATTCCAATGAATTTAGACAGTTCTTTGACAGCTTTGATAGTTCCAGTAAGTTTATTTACTTTGGTTTTTATATAATGAAGTGTAATTTTTTTCCCAGAAATATGAGACTGCTTCAGTACTGTGCTATTTGTCAAGGCAGTTGCACAGTACATTATTTTATTTTCCTTTTTTAAAAATAAATTTAGAGTACCCAATTAATTTTTTCCAGTTGTGGGGGCGAAACCCACGCAAACACGGGGAGAATGTGCAAACTCCATACGGACAGTGACCCAGGGCCGGGGTCGAACCTGGGGCCTCGCCGTCATGAGGCAACATTGTTACCACTGTGCCACCGTGCTGGCCAGCATAATACATTATAACAACAAAGCGGTGTCACTAAATCATGCTCTGTGCAACTCTCCTAATGAAACAGGTGCAGTTGTTCAGTAGTTCAGTAGTGCAACAGCAACAGTAAATTGTATTCTTCCAGCACATTTAACATAGTAAAACAGCCACCTGTGGTTCACAGGAGCATTGTCAAACAGAAATTAACACCAAATACATAAGACGATAGTAGAGCAAGCTTGGCCAAAGAGGTAGGCTTTAAGTAAAGACTTAAAGGGTGGAAAAGAGTAACAGAGGTGAAGGGGTTTATCGCGGAAATTCCCGAGCCGGAGCCTAGGCATTTGAAAAACCAGCCTCAATGATGGACTGATTAAAATCAGGGCTGTTCCAGCGGCCAGTATTGGTTGAATGCAGATATTATGGAGGGTTGAGGAGCTGGAGGAGGTTACAGACATAGGGAGAACATAAGAACTAGGAGCAGGAGTAGGCCACCTGGCCCCTCGAGCCTGCTCCGCCATTCAATGAGATCATGGCTGATCTTTTGTGGACTCAGCTCCACTTTCTGGCCCGAACACCATAATCCTTAATCCATTTATTCTTCAAAAAATTATCTATCTTTATCTTAAAAACTTTTAATGAAGGAGCCTCAACTGCTTCACTGGGCAAGGAATTCCATAGATTCACAACCATTTGGGTGAAGAAGTTCCTCCTAAACTCAGTCCTAAATCTACATCCCCTTATTTTGAGGCTATGCCCCCTAGTTCTGCTTTCACCCGCCAGTGGAAACAACCTCCCAGCCTCCCCGCATCTATCCTATCTATTTCCTTCATAATTTTAAATGTTTCTATAAGATCCCCCCTCATCCTTCTAAATTCCAAGGAGTACAGCCCCAGTCTATTCAACCTCTCCTCGTAATCCAAACCCTTCAGCTCTGGGATTAACCTAGTGAATCTCCTCTGCACAGGAGGGGCGAGGCACTGGAGGGATTTGAAAATCAAAGTTTTAAAATGGACGTGTTGCTTAAACTGGAGCCAATGTCCATCAGCATGGTGTGGAGCGATGGGTGATTGGGACTGTGTACAAGCTAGGATATGGGCAGTAGAGTTGTGGATGACCATGGGCGGGATTCTCCAAAGCGGTATTCTCCGTTTTTCTGGCACCCCGGGGGTTTCCCGACGACGTGGGGCTGCCCCACAATGGGAAACCCATTGACTGGCCGGCGTAACAGAGAATCACGCCGGCGGGTCAGGGCAGAAATGTGGCGCGGCGGAGAATCTAGCCCCATATGTTTTTGGAGAGCAGCTGGCAGCACATTGGAATAGTCAAGATAATAGAGGCATGAGTGAGAGGGCGAGCAGCAGTCAATGTTACAGAGGTGAAAATTGGTGTGGAAATATGGTCAGAAACTCATACCGGGGTCAAGTGTAACACCAAGGTCACAAACAGTCTGGATCAGCCTCCGACAGTTTCCAGGAAGAGGGATGGAGTTAGCAGCAAGGGAAAAACGTTTGTATTGGGGACTGAAGACAATCGGTTCCGTTTTCCCACTATTTAATTTGAGCAAATCTTTACGCATCCGACACTGGATGTCGGACAAGCAATCAAACACATTAGAGACAGTGGAGGGGTTGAGAGCGGTGATAGTGAGGTAGAGCTGGGTGTCACCAATGTACATATGGAAACTGACGCTGTGTTTTCGGATGTTGACACCAAGGGCAGCATGTAGGGAGGGGGGTAAGGTGTGATCCTTGGGGAATCCCTGAGGTAACAGTATGGGAGCAGGTAGAGAAACCATAACAGCTGATTGGCTGGCAATGTATAAACAGTATAGGTCTCATGTTTATACTCAACTGTATTTCTCTAGAGATCCCCATTGAGAAATGTATTGGATTTCTATTCAATTTCTCCTCTGCACTCTAGGGAACATTTTGATTTAATATATATGTGCTAACATTATATTCAGCTGAATCTATTCCCTGATTTATATTCCTTTCTCATTTCCCTGCAAGTTTATTTCTTAACTTGCACAAAAAGTATCAACTCAGGGAGCTGGGGCGTCCAGTCAAGCCACCTGCCCATTCAGTGCAGGAGGGTGAGAATGACTTGTATTGAGGAGTGGCCTGTGATGCTCCTCAGAGTTACTGCGAATACCTGCGTCCAGTCTGTCTGATGCCAGCTCGCAGATTCCCTGCGGCTTGGGCCATTTCAGAGCGATAATCCACGGAGTCACTCGTCTCTTCTGATGCAGTCTCGGTGGACTGGGGGGGGTTTGGATCAATGATTTCCTGATCCTGCTATTGTGAGTGAAACACTTACACTGAGATGACATCGCCGCAGAGATGGAGGCACTGTCAGTCCTAATGCATTCCGAAAGTAAAAAACGCCACTCAACTCGAAATCAGTGGAGATCGGGCAGCCAAAAGTGGTGAACAAAAGTGAGATCTAATACAGTTACAGATAATATTAAAACAATAGTATCCAAAAGATCAAAGTACCGGACATCACTCGTGCCCGCACTGCACACCTACAATTTCGTAACCTTCTTAACCCTCCCACTGGGTCGAGGTGTGCCCCCAGGATCCACATCAGAGCTTGAGGTTGCCTGTTAGCTCCCACATTCTGTTCCTGAGATGTTATTGCTGGGTGTCCTCTGGCGGGATCGGACCTGGAGGGCCATGTGCCACCCTGTTCTGTTCGCTGTGCCTGAGGTGCCCCGGTGTCTGGAAGGGGAGTGTCAGATGGACTGGACTCTCCCAAGGGCCACTGAGTGGAGGCCCCAGGTTATGCACCAACTGATCCTCTTCCCCCCTTTGGGTGTACGTGGGCCCCTGGGTCACTCCATGGGATGGAGGGGCAGCTGGGTCGAGACTCAGAAGCCCCGACATCCTCTGGCGCTGGCACCCGTGTTTGCACCATGTAGTTGGTGCCCTGAACCATGGGGTTCATGGCCTAAGCCATGATTTAGACATAGAACATAGAACATAGAACAGTACAGCACAGAACAGGCCCTTCGGCCCTCGATATTGTGCCGAGCCATGACCACCCCACTCAAACCCACGTATCCACCCTATACCCGTAACCCAACAACCCCCCCCCCCCCTAACCTTACTTTTTTTAGGACACTACGGGCAATTTAACATGGCCAATCCACCTAACCCGCACATCTTTGGACTGTGGGAGGAAACCGGAGCACCCGGAGGAAACCCACGCACACAGGGGGAGGATGTGCAGACTCCACACAGACAGTGACCCAGTCGGGAATCGAACCTGGGACCCTGGAGCTGTGAAGCATTTATGCTAACCACCATGCTACCCTGCTGCCCCAAACTGCCCCGAGACATCTCTCATCAATGATCTGATGTCGAGCCCCAAGCTCTCCACTCCGGACGCTACCCGTGCAGTGTCGATCTGGGTGCATTGCATTGCCGGCACCAGCTCCTGCGAGAGAGTGCTTTGTGACTTCTCCAGTATGCCGGGCAATTGACGGAGTGTCGCTGACACCCCTTCCTGGAATTTCCGGCTCTGACATTGCCTGTCCAGCAGCTGAAGCATGAACAATGCCAGAGGCACGCCGCTAGGCTGCGGCACAGCTGAGTCCTGGGATCCTGCAGACCTCCGCCTGTCCAATCCCTGGCACGCCCCTGCCACCACCTGATGTGCATCAGCAACACTGTGGTGTTCACCAGACCATGACACAGAAGCCTGCCTGCTGTGATTCCCCCACCGTTGTGTGTCTCTTCACTGGCGGAGGGTGCAAGTGACAACTGTGATGCATCATCAGTGTCCTCCAATGACATCTCCTCAGAACTCTGCTCCAGGCTTGGTGTAGGAATCCTTCAGGTGGAAAGGGCTAGACTGCTCGGTAATGTTCCTGCAAGGGCAGGGACATGGTATTCATGCATGGCTAGTGGAAAGTTCAGGGAGAGACAGAACTCATGTGATTATGGGCAGATGGATGAGATGCAGGGGCTCCTCACTTTTCTCTCTCCTTCACATCTTGTTCTCTGATCAGACCCACATTTCTTATCCCCTGTGAGCTCCAGTTCTCTCCCCTCGTAAGGAGTCAGCATCCTCCGCTGTGCCATGCCTGTCTTTCCTCGCCGCCAAAGTTCTGAGCAAGCGTCTCCCGCAGGGAGGCCGACTGGGAGGTTGTGAGCAGGCTGTACGCTGGATCGGATGGCAATGATGCCTGGCATGTGCGGGCGCTACGTGTGGGGCAGGGATGAATGAGGAGGGGAGGAGTCCGAGGGGCAATGAGGAAGAGGAGGTGGGGTGGTGTCACCCAGTGAGGTGGCAGTAAGTGGGGTCCAGGTGGCATGGTGAGGGGTGTCTGAGAGGGAGAGCGATAAAGCAAGAAGCACTCACCCTGGCAGCTCGGAGGAGGTCAATCATTTTCTGTACTGTACCCTATCCTCTTGTGGAGGGCGCTGGCCCTTATCAGTGCAGCCACACTATGCGGGTTTGGTGATATGCCTGCCTACAGCTACATGGTAGCCCTTTCTCCCCTCCACGGCCCTCAACATTTGTGTCAGGGCCCCCTTCGTAAAGCATGGAGCTGGCATCTTAGCTGCCATCCTCTTGAGCTGACTGTGATCAAGTGCTGTGGTCGCATTTAAACACCGTTCCCACTGGATTGAACTACTCAGGTGACCCCGGGAGCAATGCGTCATGGGTGCGGCATTTTTCACACGGGGAATTATTTTTCCCCCCCAAGTGTCTAACTATTGCGGTCCAGATCTTGCCAACAGAACCGACGAGTTTGCACTGGTTTTCGTGCCGGAAGTGACACTTGGCTTGAGTTGGGGAAACTTCTGCCGAGTGTGTGAGGAAAAAGTACTGCCCACGCGATGATGTCAGGGAGAGTCACATGACTAAGAGCTGAGAAGGAGAAAGCTCATAGCTTAGACTGAGTCATACTTGTAGCCTTAGAACCATAGAATCCCGACAGTGCAGAAGGAGGCCATTTGGCCCATCGAGTCTGCACCGAATCGCTGAAAGAGCACCCTACCTAGGCCCACTCCCCCGCCCTATCTCTGTTACTCCATAACCCCACCATCCTGCATATCTTTGGACATTAAGGGTCAATTTTAACATGACCAATCCACCTTCTACATCTTTATATTTGTGTGTATATTTATGATCTTACAATAAACTAGTTATTGTTCAGACACATCTACGTCTCCACAATTAGTCTTTAACCAGTCACAGCCGACATACAACACTTTCAAAGTGCCCAGTGGCATTTCTTGTGAGAATTCAATGTAAATGACAACATAAATTGAACAGAGGAAGAAAATTGCCATCCATTCCATGTTAATTCAAATATCAACACCTTGCTCAACGTGACAGATCTGTTTGTGTTGTTCTCACATGGATGCATACAAGTAACTGAAGCCATTCTAACGTTGTAGCATGCTGAAAGGGGTGGACTTTACCCCAAAGGGCAAGACTCAGGCCAGTTTCCCAATCTGGCAAAATAGATTCGGGCAGCTGCCAAAAGCCCTACTGCAAGGCCCAGGCGGCTCTTAGAACATAGAACATTACAGCGCAGTACGGGCCCTTCGGCCCTCGATGTTGCGCCAACCCGTGAAACCATCTGAAGCCTATCTGACCTACACTATTCCATTTTCATCCATATGTCTATCCAGTGACCACTTAAATGCCCTTAAATTTGGCGAGCCTACTACTGTTGCAGGCAGGGCGTTCCACACCCCTACTACTCTCTGAGTAAAGAAACTGCCTCTGACATCTGTCCTATATCTACCACCCCTCAATTTAAAGCTATGTCCCCTCGTGTTGGTCATCGCCATCCTAGGAAAAAGACTCTCACTGTCCACCCTATCTAACTCTCTGACTATCTTACATGTCTCTATTAAGTCACCTCTCAGCCTTCTCCTCTCTAACGAAAACAACCTCAAGTCCCTGAGCCTTTCCTCGTAAGACCTTCCCTCCATACCAGGCAACATCCTAGTAAATCTCCTCTGAACCCTTTCCAAAGCTTCCACATCCTCCCTATAATGTGGTGACCAGAACTGCACGCAGTACTCCAGGAGCGGCCGCACCAGAGTTATACAGCTGCAGCATGACCTCGTGGCTCCGAAACTCAATCCCCCTACTGATAAAGGCTAGCACACCATATGCCTTCTTAACAGCCCTATTAACCTGGGTGGCAACTTTCAGGGATTTATGTACCTGGATGCTGAGATATGGGCATCTTTCACATCAGGCCTCAGGCATGACATCAAGGGCAGTCAGGCAAAGCGTCCAGCAATGATGGCGTTATTAGAGAAAGTACGTTCTGTAGTGGCCCAAGAGGGCACCAGGGGCATAATGAAGAGATTCTTACCTTTCAAACCCGCTTCATCCCAGATGCTGGTTGGAGCTTGTGCGGAGAATAAACTGGATAGACAATAGGTCTTTTCCCCAGAGCTCATAAAAATAATAATACAAACCCTTCGACCTCTTTATTTACAGTCGTGTCATATCTGAGGCCCATCAGTTAGGCCACCCAATGCGTAGTACAAATGGACCATGTGCGCACAGGGTATGTTCCATGCCCCGAAATGGTACCCGGGTTTTAATCAGGGTCCTCTATTTTCATATTGGAGGAGTTCATTTGCAGGCCCACCTGAATTTTGAGTCAAGCGAGGCCACTAATGTCAAAAGGGCCGTGATGCAGTACTCCCTCAGGAAAAATGGGCTGGTCTTCCAGGCACAAAGCGGGCAGCCGTGAGTTGAATGTTTTTTCTACCCACACCCCACCACCCTGACCCTCAGTGGGCAAAGTTTGAATGTTAAACCCAATAATTAAAGCAGAAACAAGGCTGAAAGGGAATAATCGTTTCCTGTCACAGATTCTAAAATGTGCAGACCTAACCTTTATTTCTCTGCCTTTCTTCTCGCCGCCTGACAGAGAAAGTCCGAATAAGTTGTCATGGATGGAGTTATAGCACCAAGTGGGTGGTGTTGAGAATGAGCACAGCACAGCAGGGCCACCACTCATAACTCGGCACAAAAAACAAGGCCGTCTGAAATCCGAGGCCAGTGTCTAAGTTACCATGGATACAACACTTGAGCCACAGATCAAAGACTGTTTAACGGAGTCAATGCCATTGCAATGCCTCCATTACTTTAAGATATATTCATTTAGGTATGGCAGTTACAAAAAATGACTGCCAACAGCGTCCAAGTTCTTTCCCTGGTGAGCACACCGACGTGCGGCTCCCCGGCCTTTATTACCAAAGACTGCAGCACTTCGAGGAAGAAAATGTTTCCGGGTTGTCTGGCACTGCTTCGCTGGCGCAGTGGGAGCTGATCGAGCTGGCAACTCCGGCAAAGGCTCCCACCCGCTCCAACTGCGTTTGAAGAAATACTTCCCCCTGACCCCACAGATACGGGGCCCTGCCCCTTAATAAGGACTGGGACAACCCCCCCCCCCAACCCCAACACATACAATGGAGCTCCCCAGTGGGTCTGCCACTGACAGTGCCACCCTGGCAGGTTGCTTGCGAGCAATGCCCTGCATGTCTCCCCCCCCCCCCCCCCCCCCCTGCCTCCCGCCTCCCGCCCAGGGGCTATACTTAGCTGGGCGCCCCTGCGGGTTCTCCACGACTGTTTCACGTTTTTCAAAAGCAGTTGTCAACCTCATCACCGTGGTAATTATAAATGTGGAGGGAACATGTGGCAGGAATGCCTGATAACTATATTTAAAACTATTAAAATGTATTTAAATGTGGTTCCTGTCAAGAGAGGGCAAGGGCAAACACCCAGAAAATCGGAAAATGAGACCTCATCTGCAGGACACTCAATTACCGATTCTCACTAAATCTTGAGCCATTCGCATTCACAGTTAATATGGACACAAAACCGCTTGCCTTAAAATAATGTCAGTGAGCTCCTCCCTGAATAATGATAATAATCTTTATTATCACAAATAGGCTTACATTAACACTGCAATGAATTAACTGTGCAAATCCCCCTAGTCGCCACTTTCCGGCACCTGTTCGGGTACACTGAGGGAGAATTCAGAATATCCAATTCACCCAACAGCATATCTTTTGGGACTTGTGGGAGGAAACCAGAGCGCCCGGAGGAAACCCACGCAGACACGGGGGGAATGTGCAGACTCCGCACAGACAGTGACCCAAGCCAGGAATCGAACCTGGGACCCTGGAACTGTTAAGCCAACAGTGCTAACCACTGTGCTCCTGTGCCGCCCTGAGTGCATATCCTCATGATGCATCAACTCCTGTGGATGGTTCTTATAGAGAATTTGAGGGATTGATTTGTCCTGCATCTGAGAGATTGTAGCGTTTTATGTGTTTTGCAGCAACACTGGGATAGGGGGAGATTCTTAGTGTTCTACGTGCAACAGAATTCTTTGAGAGCAGATTTCGACAAGAGAGAACTGCTCATCAAATATGCTTCTTCCCAGGTTCATTGCTGTAGTTTTCAAACCATTTGTCCCTGGATCCCTGAGGTGGGACAAAGGAAGCCATGGACAAAATGTCACTCCTACCTGCCAGCCCAAAGAAATCTATCTCATCAGAATTAAAGGTGCTGCTTCTGATCAGATATTATTGAGGTGATGTGTGGTTTCATGCTGGAGAATTTCAGTCTCACGTTAAATCCATACTCAGCTGGTTCCCCTGCTTTGTTTTCAGCCCCACAGGTGGGGAAAATCTGACCTCACAGTTGTATTTCGTAACAGTAACATAAACATTGCCCACATCAAAGAGATGTAAGTGCACTAAGTGCATTCCAATCCCTCAAGCTTGTGAATTTTACCTCTCTTCCTCTCTTTGATGTGGTTAATGTTTATAAACATTAGGGATTCACCACTTAGGCCACTGAAGCGGGAAGGGATATGAATTCATCAAAGCATGCAGTTGATGTTTACAGCCTGTTAATCACAAACCACTACCCAAGACAGTGGATCTGTGGGAACCAGACACATGCACAGCTGTTCTTCTTCTTACAGGAATAGAAAAAACAATGAATAATAGTCACTCATTGATACTGAATCTTTATTTAATCTCAGACAAAGCAAAATGCAGCAGATGCTGGAAACCTGAAATAAAAAGAGAAAATTCTGTTAATACTCAACAGCTCTGGCAGCATCTGAGGAGCGTGAAACAGAGTTAACTATTCAAATCAACGACCTTTTGTCAGATTGGATTATCTCCTTCAGTGCTTCACAAATCCCATTTGCAAATTCACAAAAAAATGATTTCATTCATCGTAAACCAATAACACCATCGACATGTAATTAAATATTAATCCCCTTTGTGAAAAACAGGAATCAGAATGCCTGTAACTGCCGAGTATCGATGGAAAGCCTCGCCGATACTGGAAGAGGAAACAACGAACTTATATACGTTCAGAAATTGAGACAAACCTTCCTGCTTCAGCGGCAGCCTCTGGCCTCCAGCGGGCTAGTCTGCGCAGGCTCCAGCGTGGCGCAGTTTTGATGTAGCACACCCATTTTTGACGCAGCAGCGATAGGAGCGCCCTTTGAGGTCAAGCATTTAAACTGCAGGTTTATATTGAAGGCCACAAGCTTTACAAGTGTTTTAAAGCTATGTAGAGGTTTTGTTAATAGTTTTAATTTTGCTCTTTCTTTTGTACAGGGATTGCTATTGTTATTGGTTCTTTTAAAGTAATTTTTAAATTTAATTTTATGATTCAAGGTTATTATTATTTATTGATGGACATAGCTTTGGTTATTTGTTTTAAATCTGTGGAACTATTTAAATCCACATCATGCTATTATATAATTTTATGGGCGGCACGCTTAAAAGTGTTTGAACGTTTTAATTTAGATTATGGTCATAAGATAGTAAAAGCGCCCCAGGGTTTTCAAACACCAGCCTCAAGGCCTAAAAAGTGCGATCTGTATCGAGCCGCCGGGGACGGTGAGAATCACGCTGATTTTCACGCCGAAAATGGCACTTGGTCATTTTTTGGAAAATTCCACACATGGGCTTGAGACATTGGGTGAGATTTTCACGGACCGGAAGGTCCCGCTGCTGGACAATGCCGGGCCACGTCTGCCGCCACGATACACGCTGTGGGATCTGCGGAACATCCTGCCCATTAACTGTGTTTTTCTCTCTCTCCAGATGCTGCCAGGTTCACTGAGGTTTTCTAGTATTTTCTGTTTTTATTTCAGGTTTCCAGGATCCGTGCGTCGTATTTTTCTTTTATTAAAGGATTAACCAGTCACTGACCCCCAACGTGGGGTCACCTTCAAGGATGGAGGTTGGGTGTGGGCAGCAGTGTCTGCTGTGTCTGGCAAGGGCCGCAACGGCCACACTGGCGCACCGTGTTTTCAATGTCCTTGCCTATGCCTGGCTACCAGGTGTAGCTACGAGCGAGCATTTTCATTTTTGTCTGGCCCGGGTGGGCCACGATGTAATTCTTGCAACAAGGCTTCTCGGGCTGAGGGAGACACTATCACTCGGGATTCCCAGAGTCTGGCTCCAGCCTCACAACTGAGTTCGCCCGTAGGAGGAAGTCACCCTCTCAATTGGTCAGATTTATTGTGGTGCCACCTGGTCAAAATCATCTGCTTCACCTTGGCCACGTCTGGGTCCTGTTGTGTCCAATTCTTCACGTGGCCAGCCGAATGTAGCACATTCTGACAGGCACAACCTGCCTGGATATGGTCCTTCCTATTGCACCAAAAACTAATAAATTCTCTGCAGCAGCACGATTCCTAGGGTGGTCCTGATGGTTAATTAGGGCAGCACGGTGTAGCCATCTGGGATGGCCACTTTCGTATACAAAATGGACACTCGCAGAGCCTATAGGGAAATATGGACAATACTGAGCAACAAGCAGGCACAGAGCCTGAACGTCTATTTGGAAAGCAGTCAGCAGATGGAATCGAAACTCTGGGGCGATTTACATATTGATGGCCCATCTCCGAGGAACAAAGGACTAATACTCAGGGAGCCAATACTGTCTCAGACATCCCGGCGCCACTACCCCAAACAGAAGACACAAACAAAGCAAGGCCAACAGCCACCTAGGACACGCCCAGCCATCAGGGCACCCGCCCCTTTATTGGTTTAGATCGATGACAATGATCAAGAAGCTGCCCAATTAATTGGGGCCAAGTTTAAGGCCCGCCTAAAAGCTCGCAAAGCCCTTCCAAGTATAAGAAGGAACCCCCGCCAAAGATTCAGCCTCTTGGATTCAGCTCTCAAGCGGAGAGACCAATTCACCAGCATCACCAGAAGCAATTAAGTTCAAGTTCAACGCTCGGTCCCAGATGGACGACCTTAGCTGTACTCCTGTTACCTCTTCAAACCCAACAGCCTCAGATCCAAACAACGGCCATTGTTCCTCTGACCTAAGTGGGCACCCGAAGTTAAGTACAGGTGTTAGTGATAGATATAGTTTAGCCTGTAGTGTTATTGTGCATGAGTAGACCTTACTGTGTGTGAATAAAGTAGTATTGACTTTGAACTAACTAACTGGTACATTGGCTCTTTGATCAGTATTCGGGTTGAACCTTGTGGCGGTATCGAGAGATACCTGGCGACTCCGAAAGTATACTCATAATTAGGATTAGGAAAGGCGACCTTACTGACCGCTATCTTTATAGCAAGTAAACAGAGCAACAACGGTAGCACACGTGGCGAGCACTGTGGCTTCACAGCACCAGGGTCCCAGGTTCGATTCCCCGCTGGGCCACTGCTCCGGTTTCCTCCCACAGTCCAAAGATGTTAGGTTAGGTGGATTGGCCATGCTAAATTGCCCTTAGTGTTCAAAAAGGTTAGGAGGGGTTATTGGGTTATGGGAATAGGGTTGAAGTGAGGGCTTAAGTGGGTCGGTGCAGACTCGATGGGCCGAATGGCCTCCTTCTGCACTGTATGTTCTATGTATCTATGTAGGCTGGCGAGCATGAGTCTCTGGAATGTTAGAGGACAAAATTGCTTTCTGCTTCAGGGAGTGGCAGAGCTAATAGGCACCCTTCTTACCCAGGCTGCATCATTCCGAGATCTCATTGATGTCATGCCTCTACACTTCAGCTTCCTGGATGGCTACTAATGAATTTGAGAACCCCCTCCATCCGCACCCAGGATGGGCACTGCATTGCCATCTCTTTCGGAGCCTTATCCGCCCATCCCATTAGGCACAGCTCCTTGACTCTCATCACACCCCACCCCCACCCCACGGGCACCTGCAGCTACCCTCACCCTATACTCCCACACCACAGACTGCAGACATTCACAGCAGTAAAAGGTCACTCAAACAACAGACAGCAGACTCCAGGACCACCCACACCAAACACGACCACCAACCTGCCCCATAGGTGGAGCTTTATGCCTCCAACAGCTGCCCTCCTCTTTCTCTCACCCCTCCCCCACCCCCCAAAGCCCCTCCAATACCCCAAGCCCTCCCCGGACACCCCCACCTCCCCCTCTCCGGAGTTGGCCAGTCGGCCCTGTCACCTTGGACTCCCTGGGACTTGGTGGCGACATGGCTTTCATCTTCCTCCCTCAGGGAGGTCGCGGAAAAAGCAGTAGTAATTTGCGCTGGGGGGATGGGAAGTTTCGATAAGGGCTGAAGATGCGACTTTAGCCACACTCAGCATATGGTGATAGTTCAAATTCATGAAATTCAGGTTTGCGCCCTTACTGGGCATGAACCTGATCATATCATCGGGGAGGGCCCAGGAAGATCGCGATCATAAATATCTCCGCTGCAAATCTCACTTTTTTGCCTCTCGCGAGATTTAGCAGCCACTATGGGACTTGCACCCGCGACTAACGGGTCCAGTAAATCCCGTCTGAAGACATTGGGCAGATTTCTCCGTTTCTCCGGCTACATGCCGATGCCGGTGTGGGACCCATGGTGTTTCTCAACCGGCAAATCGGCGTGAACCTCTCACCTGTGAGGGACCAGCACCGGCGCCACGTGAAACACCCGTGGATCACGCCGAAAACGGCCAGAGAATGGCCGGGTCCCAGGCCGCGCATGCGCAGGGCTGATGACCGCACCAGTCATGCCCTCCCACATGCGTGGTCTTGCGGGACCTCAACCCGCTATCTGCAACTCCACAGCCCACCCACTGGCCACCCCCCACCAGTCCCCCCAGCCTAGCAGAAGCTCCCCCCCCCCCCCCCGCCCCGGCAGGCGGCACAGATCCAGGTGTCGCGGCACTAGACACAGTCCCTAGCCGGCAAGGCCACATTCCCGCACGGTTGGGATCACACGTGGCCTGCGCCATTGGGGGTGGAGCATTATGGATGGGCCGGCCAATGATGCGCCAACACCGTTGAAACGGAGGCGACGCGCATCACGGTGACGCTAGTTTGGAGGGGGCGGAGCATGGCAGACTGACGTCAAACCGGCGACGGCCCCGATTTCAGCGTGGAAATCCAATCTCCGCCCCGTCACCGAACACAATTCCGGTGTCGGGCGACGGAGAATCCAGCCCCTTGTTTAAAAAGTACAATCACCAAGAACTCTGAAGAGTTCTTTTTGATTGTTTTGCTACAATTCACATCCAGTTTCTCTTCCCCACGACACACCATGCAGACACTGAAAGAAACATCAAATGCTTGAATAGATTATTTACAGCTCCCTTCAAATTTCTGCGTTATCCTTTTACTGAAAACATCATGTCAATTTGTTCTAGCCGAGATTCAGCCAGTCTTGTGATTGCCACCAGATTGGCTTATCAACGCTGCAGCACAGTGCTGCAATTTTCCATTGACTGCCTGTGGATAATGTGGTTTTGCGGACACATTTTGTATTTTTAATCATCGGAGCCATGTTACTTTTCAGAAGCACCAGGGAAATAGAAAGTGCAATGTAAAAATGGCTTGTGCAATTCTGGAGCACGGTTACGAACCCGCTTGCACCTTTTCTTTCACTCTGTTCACGGCTGTATGGGCAGCGCTGGCTCTGCCAGCAGTAACGGCTCGACCAAAGTCCGAGCACGTTTCACGGAATGGGAAACTTTTCAGGTGTTTGCTTCAAGACGCTTTGAGATAAATACAAAGATATTTATTTAAAAGGGCAAGCTGATATCCTGCGGTGCTGCTCAGAGATAGTCTGATATCTGTGACGTGCTCTTATCATTTCGCTGTCAATCCTAGACTGTCCCTTTAAAGGCGGCAGCTAAGATTAACAGCTAAGATTAACTGTCCCCTACTCCACAGGGAAATGTTCTGACTGAATCCTGAAGTTGTTTCCATATTCATTTCTGCAAATGAGAAACATTGTCAGGTTATTCCACAAGCAACAGTTAAACAGTAATAAAAACGGAAAATGCTGGAAAAACCCAGAGCTGAAAAAGGTTCATGCGCAAAAAAAATGGAATGGCTGTCCGGGAGTCTGAAGTGTGATGTGTTGGGCTGGCTGGGTCGATGTGGACGGCATTTGATGCAGTGTAGCGAGAGACAGACTTCCAACACTTGATGAGATGCAACACGATTTTATTTATTTATTTATTTTATTTTTTTATTTTTATTTTTTTTAAATTTAGATTAGCCAATTATTTTTTTCCAATTAAGGGGCAATTTAACGTGGCCAATCCACCTACTCTGCACATTTTTGGGTTGTGGGGGTGAAACTCACGCAGACACGGGGAGAATGTGCAAACTCCACACGGACAGTGACCCAGAGCCGGGATCGAACCTGGGACCTCAGCGCCGTAAGGCGGTTGTGCTAACCACTAGGCCACCGTGCTGCCCTTACACGATTTTATTTAACATCTAAACTATAATACATGTTCAACTGTGGGTTGACACTATGCTGACTTGACTGGAGACCTGATACTAGCCTGACCAGACTTACTAGCTACCACATGGTGTTTTCACTGGCTAACTCACGAGCTCCAACTGTCTCAGAGGCTGGGTCCCGAGAGAGCGGGAAAACTGGTGCCCTCTGGCTTTATAGTGGTCGTGTCCTGTCTGGTGATTGGCTGCTGTGTTCTGTGGGCTCACTGGTCATCCTGTGTGTCAATCATTGCCTGTCTGCATGGATGTATATTATGACATCTCCTCCCTTTTTTTTTTACAGTGTTTGTTCAGATAATAAATAGTAAGGTGCATGTGCGTGTGTACATGTATATGTGCGTGACTATATACAGAATGTGTTAAAATGATCTTATATACATAGGAAGGTGTCACTGGTGCAGTTTTAGGGCAGATGAAATGGTAGAAATGATAGTTCAGTCTATAAGTTTAGTCTTTGCGGTGGGCGACAAATTCTGGTTTACCGAACGAGCACTTGGCCCTGTTGAGTCGGAGGCCATGCTCGTAGATTCTGTGGAATACCTGCTTGAGGTGATCGATGTGTTCTTGGGGAGCTGTAGACCAGATTATGACATTGTCAACATACACGCGCACCCCCTCGATACCCTCCATCATCTGTTCCATGATGCGGTGAAATACCTCTGAGGCAGAGATGATGCCAAAAGGCATCCGGTTGTAGCAGTAGCGACCGAACGGGGTATTGAATGTGCACAGCTTGCGACTGGATGCATCCAGCTGTATTTGTCAGAACCCCTTGGAGGCGTCCAGCTTCGTAAAGAATTTGGCATGAGTCATCTCGCTGGTCAACTCTTCCCGTTTTGGTATTGGGTAATGTTCCCTCATGATGTTGCGGTTTAGATCCTTGGGGTCGATGCAGATTCGAAGCTCCCCTGACGGCTTCATGACGCGGACCATGGAGCTGACCCAGCCGGGGGTTCTGTGACCTTTGACATGATGCCCTGGTCCTGGAGGTCCTGTAACTGCTGCTTGAGGCGATCCTTGAGAGGTGCCGGCACCCGACGCAGTGCGTGAACCACAGGGGTGGCGTTTGGTTTGAGCAGGATTTCTGTAACGGTTTGGGAGTGTGCCCATTCCGACGAACACACTGTGGTATTGCGTGATGATGTCATCAATTTCAGCTTGGAAGTTTTCATCAGGTGAGGCCGTCGCCTGTGAGGATGACATGGTGCGGACTCGCTGAACCAGGTTCAGGAGTTTGCAGGCCCGAGCACCAAGCAGGGAAGCTCTGTCAGGCCCGAGCAGGGAAGCTCTGTCAGGCCCGAGCAGGGAAGCTCTGTCAGGCCCGAGCAGGGAAGCTCTGTCAGGCCCGAGCAGGGAAGCTCTGTCAGGCCCGAGCAGGGAAGCTCTGTCAGGCCCGAGCAGGGAAGCTCTGTCAGGCCCGAGCAGGGAAGCTCTGTCAGGCCCGAGCACCGAGCAGCGATGCTCTGTCAGGTCCTACAATCTCAAATCGCAGTGTTGCTTTAAATGATTTATTGGAAACTCCGAGTTGGCATGAGCCACTGACAGCTATGGCACTGCCATTGTAGTCAAGGAGCTGGCAGGCCGGTGGAAGAATACTTGGTCTGATGCGGGTGGTGTCGAGATCGGATTTCGAGATGAGGTTCGCCGATGCGCCGGTGTCCAGCTTGAACCGGATGCGAGCCTTGTTGACTGTGAGGACAGCACACCACTCGTCGTCGGGATCCACGCTGAGGATCGGGAGGTGCTTCACTATCTTGGAGAACGCGCATGCGTTGAACGACGTACGTACCTGCGCAGGCTGATCTTCTGCCTCGCCGTCCCCTTGGTCGTGGCGCATATGCGCAGGGGCCCGGGAAAAGCGCGCAAAATGGCCACTCTCATCAATTTGTATGCCCTGCATTTGTGCGATGGCCTGTACCCGTTCCACCTTGTGGGAGGTTAGCTTTGCCGTTTCTGCTGCCCTGATGTGGGAGTACCGATTGTTAACATGTTTGTGGAGAACGAACATTTCGATGGCGATGGTGAGGGTGAGCTGCTTGACTTTCAGGAGCTGCTGGTGAAGGGAATCGGAGTGGACCCTGAAAATGATCTGATCCCGGATCATGGAATCAGTTGTGGAGTCATAGCTACATGACTGCACGAGGATGCGGAGATGGGTCAAAAAGGATTGAAAAGGTTCATCCTTATCCTGAAGCCTCTGCTGGAAAACGTACCGTTCAAAGCTCTCATTCACCTCAATGTCGTAATGGCTGTCGAACTTCAGCAAGACTGTTTTAAATTTCGTCTTGTCTTCGCCTTGGGCGAATGTAAGGGAGTTGTAGATGTGGATGGCGTGGTCCTCGGCCATGGAGAGCAATGGTGCGATCTTCCTGGCGTCCGATGCAGCCTCAAAGTCGGTGGCTTCGAGATAGAGTTGGAACTTTTGTTTGAAGATCTTCCAATTTGCACCGAGGTTGCAGGCGATGCGGAGCTGCGGAGGAGGACGGACGTTTTTAATGTCACTTGATGGCTGTTTGTTGGTCAACGCTGATTAACTCAAGATAGGTCTGTCAATTTTCAGCATCCAAACCTGATACCATGATGTGTTAGGCTGGCTGGGTCGATGTGGACTGCACTTGATGCAGTGTAGCGAGAGACAGATCTCAGAGACACTTGATGAGATGCAACACGATTTTATTTAACATCTAAACTATAATACATATTCAACTGTGGGTTGACACTATGCTGACTTGAATGGAGACCTGACACCAGCCTGACCAGACTTACTAGCTACCACATGGTATTTGCACTGACTAGCTCACGAACTCTGACTGCCTCAGTGGCTGGATCCCGAGAGAGCGGGAAAACTGGTGCCCTCTGGCTTTATAGTGGTCGTGTCCTGTCTGGTGATTGGCTGCTGTGTTCTGTGTGCTTACTGGTCATCCTGTGTCAATCACTGCCTGTCTGCACTCCATTATATACATAGATGTATATTATGACAAAGTGTAAAGGCCTGAATCTCGGAATTATGCAGCCTGAGGAAGGACGATGCCAATTAGCTTTGCAGGTGACTGCTACAGCGTAGGATCGGGGAATAGGCCAGACCTGCGCCACGTACAAAAACACAGGTCCAGGACTACGTGCTAAGGGATGCACTCAAGCTTGGGGCAGCTGCTGCCAAAGCGCAATGGGGAAAGGCCACAATGTAAGGTCTTCCAGCAAATGTACACTGAGGGGCTGGTAACCATGTGAATAGCCTTGGGCTGTGTGTATAAAACTATTGAAGCACCGCAGGCTGTTACATGACTAATGTAATTATTTTGGAAAGAATTGTAATGCAGACATTGAAATGTGTGTAAAGTCATTATTGAATTGTAGAAAGTCAAGTAAATCTGGAACTCTGGAGAAAATGTAAATATTAGCGAACTTTACAGTTATGTCAATTTGAAATGTTTTTGTAGTTATTTAGAGATTTTATGAATAAAGTATATTTTTGGAAAAAAATAATTGGCCATCATTGTTAACCCTTAACAATGTCCGCTGCCGGACGTCCAGTAGCAGCCATGGAGTAGGAGGTCGGACATTTGATAGCTCCCGCTTGTGACGGAGCTTTTGGACCTTTTCTCCCGATTTTGGAGGCCGAGGTGGGGCTGATGAAAGACTGCAGGAGAAGGTGGAGGATTTGGAGAACAGGTCCAGGACACAGAACCTGACGATTGTAGGCTTCCCGAAGGGCAGTGAGGGATCGGACTTGAGGGCATATGTGGCAAGTATGCCGGAAAAACTGATGGGAGAGGGGACGTTCACTCGACCCTCGGAGATGGACTGATCGCAGAGAGTGCTTGTGAGGAAGCCGCGAGCGATCAAACTGGCGAAGGCGATGGTGGTGAGGATGGACCGGTTCCTGGACAAGGAACAGATTTTGCGGTGGGCCAAGCAGATACGGAGCTGCAAGTGGGAGAATTGTGAGTTGCGCATCTACCAGGACCTGGGCAAGGAACTGGCCAAAAGGCGAGACAGTTTTAATAGGGCACAATCGGCCCTCTTCAAGAAGGGGGTGAAGTTCGGGATGTTATATACAGCGCGTCTGTGGGTCACTTTTGAGGGCCAGGAACATTACTTTGAATCGCCGGACGAAGCGATGAACTTTATCAAGGACAAAAGGCTGGCAGGGGCTATTGACACTGAACATTGGGGGAGGGCTTTGCGGTGTCGATTTGGCTTAAAGTCATTTATGTGAGGTTCTGGATATGCAGCACTGTCTGCAACAAGGGATTCTTCTTGTTTTTTTGCCCCTTCCTTTTTCTTTGGTTTTCGTTTTGTTCAGATGTTTGAGGAGTTGCTCAGAAATCTAATATAACTCTGATCTGGTGGGTGATGGGTGGAGGGATTTTTTTCTACTGTTTGTTTACTGGGGACTGTGATGCTCTGAATATGTATGGCCGAGCGCCGGGGAGTAGGAGGAGGGAGAACAATAGGGAGATAGGGTGTCTGGCGCCATGGGTGGGAGCTACCAGGCTAGCCTAGGTGAGCTAGTTCACAGAAGCGCAGTGGGGGGTGAGCAGTTGATAAGCTTGTTTTGGAGGGTTGGGATTGTGGTGCTGCTAATAGAGGGGGGAAGGATCGGGGGGAACTGCTTTGCTGACATGGGAGTTACTGTTGCTAGGGGTCAAAAGGGAGGTCAAGCACGGTGAATGCCCGAGGGCGGACCTGAGGCGGCGAGGGACGCGAGCTGGAGGCTGGCCGAAGAAGGGTGATGGCTGATCGGCAGGGGGAGGGGGGGGATGCCCCCCGACTAGGCTGATCATTTAGAACGTCTCAGTGCCTAAATAGGCCAGTTAAGTGGGCTCGTGTGTTCCCACATCTGAGGGGTCTGAAGGCGGACGTGGCAATGTTACAAGAGACACACCTGAAGGTTATAGGCCAGACCTGACTGAGGAAGGGGTGGGTCAGCCAAGTATTTCATTCAGGGCTGGACTTTAAGACCAGGGGGATCGCGATCCTGATCAAAAAATGGGTGGCATTCAAGGCAGGGGGAATTGTGTTGGACGCGGGGGGCAGGTATATCATGGTGAGTGTGAAGCTTGAGGGGATGCGGGTGGTATTTGTGAATATATATGCAGCAAATTGGGACGATGTGGAATTTATGAGGCGGGTGTTAGGGAAGATCCCGGACCTAGAGTCACTGATCATGGGGGGAGATTTTAATACGGTCAATGACCCAGGTTTGGACGGGTCAAAATCTAGGACATGTGCACAAAGTATATTCTCGGATCAACTTTTTTATCCTGAGCAGGGCGTTACTGGCGGGGGTGGTTGAGACCGAGTATTCGGCCATCGCTGTGTAGGACTATGCCCCACATTGGGTGGATTTATGGGTGAGTAAGGAGAGAGGGCAGCGCCCGCTATGGAGGTTGGATGTGGGTCTATTAGCAGATGAGGGGGTCTGTGGGCGGGTGAGCAAGTCCATCCAGAACTATTTGGAAATAAATGATACGGGGGAAGTCGCGGCAGCAACGGTCTGGCAAGCTCTGAAGGCAGTGGTTAGGGAGGGAGGTAATCGATACGAGTCCATAGAGAAAAGATGGAACGAGCAGAGATGGATAGGCTGGTTGCAGAGATACTCCAGGTGGACAGGAGATATTCGGAGGCCCCGGAGGCGGGGTTACTGAAGGAGCAGCGGAGGCCTCAGGTGGAGTTTGGACTTATCTACAAGGAAGGCAGTGGAGCAATTGAGGAAGGTGAGGGGGGCGGTATATAAGTCTGGGGAGAAGGCCAGTAGGATGCTAGCACATCAGCTGAGGAAAAGGGAGGCGGCCAGGGAGATAGGGAGAGTAAAAGACAGAAGTGGGAACGCGGTCTTGGACCCAGTAGGGGTGACTGGGGTGTTTAAGGAGTTTTATAGCAAGCTATATGAGTCAGAACTCCGGGCTGGGTTGGAGGGGATGAGGCAGTACCTGGGTCAGTTGAATAATAATAATAATAATAATAATCGCTTATTGTCACGAGTAGGCTTCAATGAAGTTACTGTGAAAAGCCTCTAATTGCCACATTCCGGCACCTGTTCGGGGAGGCTGGTAGGGGAACTGAACCCGCGCTGCTGGCCTTGTTCTGCATTACAAGCCAGCTGTTTAGCCCACTGTGCTAAACCAGCTCCAGTTCGCGAAGGTGGAGGAAGGACTGGTGGAAGGGTTGGGGGCCCCAATTGAAATTGAGGAAATAATGGAGGGGCTGGAGGCCATGCAGTCGGGTAAAACCCCGGGACCGGACGGCTACCCAGTGGAATTTTACAAGAAGTTCTCGGAGATGTTGGGCGGTGAGGGCGGTTAATGAGGCGAAGGGGCGGGGTGTCCTTCCTCCAACAATGTCGCAGGCCTCGATCTCATTGATTCTGAAGCGGGAGAAGGGCCCTGAGCAATTCGGGTCATTCAGCCCAATCTCCCTATTGAATGTGGTCGCCAAACTGCTGTTAACCCTATGGCCACAAGGACAGAGGACTGTGTTCCGGAGATGATAGCGGAAGACCAAATGAGGTTTGTGAGGGGCAGGCAACTTACGGCCAATGTTAGAAGGGGATGGCCTCAGAGGGGGAGGGGATGGAGGTGGTGGTTGCAATGGACACGGAGAAGGCCTTTGATCGGGTGGAGTGGAATTATTCGTGGGAGGTGTTAGGAAGGTTCGGGTTTGGACAGGGCTTCATTAATTGGGTGTGGTTGCTGTACCAGGAACCAGTAGCAAGCGTGCGAACGAATCGGCTGATGTTGGGCTATTTTGAGCTGCACCGGGGGACAAGGCAAGGGTGTCCCCTCTCCCCACTCTGGCCATAGAGCCATTTGCGATGGCGTTATGAGCTTCTAGGAATTGGAAGGGTTGGTCCAGGGAGGGGGAGTGGAACATCGGGTCTCGCTTTACGCAGCCAACCTGCTCCTGTATATCTTTGACCCGTTAGGGGGGATGGGGGAGATTATGCGGATCCCAGGGAAATTCAGTCGGTTTTCGGGGTATAAATTGAACATGGGGAAAAATTAGATGTTCGAGACCCAGTCGAGGGGGCAGGAGAGGAGACTGCGAGAGCTGCTGTTTAGAGTGGTGGGAGGGCGCTTTCCCTATCTGGGAATCCAGGTTGCACAGGAATGGGAGACATTGCACAACTTAAACTTGTCCCGACTTATTGAGAAAATGAAGGAGGACTTTAGGAGATGGGACATGCTCCCGCTGTCACTGGCTGGAAGGGTACAGACCGTAAAATGACAGTCCTCCCCAAATTTCTGTTTGTTTTTCAGTGACTCCCCATCTTTATCCCGAGGGCCATTTTTCAACGGGTTAATTGGGGATTTTGGGCTTTTAGTGGGCGGATAAAACCCCGCGATGAAGAAAGTGTTGCTGGAGCGTAGCCAGGGGGGAGGGTGGGTTGGCACTGCCAAACTTTTGTAACTACTACTGGGCGGCAAATATGGCCATGATTAGGAAGTGGGTAGTGGGGGGGGGGGGGGGGCGGTTGCTGTGGGAGCCTGCAGAGGTGGCATCGTGCAAGGGCACAAGTCTGGGGGCACTGATAACGGCACCTCTGCCGTTCTCACCGGCCCGGTACTCCACAGGCCCGGAGGTGGTGGCGGCCCTGAGAGTCTGGGGACAGTGGAGGAAATATAGGAGAGTGGAGGGAGCATCGGTCTGGGCCCCAGTTTACAATAACCCTCGGTTCGTACCGGGAAGGCTGGAATTAGGGTTTCGGAGATGGCAGAGAGCAGGGATCAAGAGGATGGGAGATTTATTTATAGATGGGAGCTTCCCCTGTTTGAAGGATTTGGAGGAGAAATTTGAACTGCCAACAGGTTTAGGTATCTGCAGGTACGGGATTTTTTGAGAAGACAGGTTCCGACCTTTCCGCTCCTGCCACCAGGGAACACAGGACAGGGTAGTTTCCAGAACGGTGGTGGGAGAGGGGAAGGTATCGGATATCTACAAAGAGCTTATGGAGTCGGAGGAAACTCAGATAAAAGAGCTAAAGAGCAAGTGGGAAGATGAGCTAGGGGGAGTGATAGAGGCAGGTTTGTGGGCGGATGTCTTCGGCAGGTTTAACACATCCTCATCATGTGCCAGGCTCAGCCTGATACAGTTCAAGGTTGTCCACCGGGCACACGTGACGGTGGCCCGGAAGAACAAGTTGTTTGGGATAGAGGACAGGTGTGCGAGGTGCGCGGGAGGGCCAGCAAATCATGTCCACATGTTTTAGGCATGCCCGAAACTTAGAGGATTTTGGCAAGGATTCACTGATGTCATGTCCATGGTGCTTAAAACAATGTCCGCTGCCCACAGTCTCAAAGTCAAGGAATGGGTTGAATACTCTGGGTTCAGGGCTAAACGCTTGGCTACACAGGATTAGGAGGCACTGGGCTTGTTTATGTGCCGGACCCCAGCGCCTGCCATTGAGGATCCATTAGTCTTCAAGGCAGGCATTGCCATCCAGTGGGCCCTGCCCATGAGGGAGGGGCGACCGTGTAAACCTCCTGTCAGAATCCCCCTGTTATAATAATCTTTATTGTCACAAGTAGGCTTACATTAACACTGCAATGAAGTTACTGTGAAAAGTCCCAAGTCGCCACATTCTGGCGCCTGTTTGGGTACACGGAGGGAGAATTCAGAATGCCCATTTCACCTAACAGCACATCTTTCGGGACTTGTGGGAGGAAACCGGAGCATCCGGAGAAAACCCACGCTGACACGGGGAGAAGGTGCAAGACAGTGACCTGAGCTGGGAATCGAACCTGGGTCCCTGGCGCTGTGAAGCAACAGTGGTAACCACTGTGCCACCGTGCCACCCATTTACTGAGAAAAAGGGTGGAAGGAACCAGCTGGGAGGGTAAAAGTGACTATTCAGGGGCGAGGGCATAGGCCGTGGACAGTCACCGTGGTGTGGGATGGCACCTGAGCTGGGAGTGAGTGAAAGGCTCCTAATTAGGTTTGGAACTAGTGCCTTTCAGGCCCAGGAGGCCAATGAGTCTGGGAAGGTAATGATGTTCTGCAGCTACGGCCCCAACCTGACTGCCTCTCTCTCTCTCTCTCTCTCATCCCTCACAGGTCCCCGAGCGATATTGGTATTGGAGCCAGTGGAGCTGACTCTTAGCACAGAGCTGGAGGCACACAGACTCTAGCAGCAACGAGCAACAGCACCCCGGGAAGGCCCAGTACCAGGAGACCAGGGCGTCACAGGGCAGGCTAAAGGGCCGGAGGCCGCACCAGCTGAACAGGGTCACGATGGCTCCTCCATTTGGCCTTGCAGTCACAGGAGTGTCACTGACAACCCCGCCTGTTACTCCCAGCTCTGCCTTTGCAACTGCAGCACCTGAGGGACGAACATATCCAAAGGTATTCCGCCTGTCTGGGGCACTGCTGTGTCCTGCGATCTAGCAGACCTCCAGCTGTCCTCTCCCTGGGAAGCTCCTACCTCCACCCGATCTGCATCAGACGCTGTGTGATGCTTACCAGAAAGTGGCTCTGAAACTTGCCTGCCAGGTCCGCCCACCGAGGTCTGTGTCTCTGGGATGGTGGATAGTGCGAGTGATAGCTGTGACGCTAGCTGTACCCTCCTCCGAGGTCTCCTCCAGGGTGGTGTCAGGGGTGGCTGGTGAGACACTGCAGGTAGACAGGCCAGCGTTAAGGTTCATTTTCTTGCAAAGCAAAGGACATGGTTTTAGTATAGGGTTTTCAAAGGGCAGGTGGTGACCCCCAAGTAGATGATGGACGGATATCAGGTGGGTCAAGGAGCGATCGGTCGCGCTGTTCCCGCGGTGGCCCCGGTTGTAGAAGAAACGCCCAACAGCTGCTACCTGCTTTTACGTCAAGAATGTCAGCCCTTTCAATGGACATAAATGAGTCTGTGTGGACTCTTCAGGCCAGAAGTGGTAGCAGACAGCAGGCCAAGTGCCCTCCACGCTGCTTGACATCAAGCGTCTTCCAGGTACGTACTTTTAGGGTTAAATAACGGAGCAGTGTTGCTTCCATTTTCCAGCTGCTGGCAAGCAAGGCAAATGAACTGTGAAGATGAATGGATTTCTTAACCGTGAGAGATGGCCAGAGATTCAAATCGACAGTTTACCTATTGGATAGGATCTCACAACACAATGTGCTGGAGAGAGCTGTTCAGGAGATTCCTGGGCAGGACAGAGAGTTGCTAATGTCAGCTCTGTACAGAGCTTCAGGGTCTTTGGTTAACCGCCTACAAAGAAGAAACTTAACTCGGAACCAAAGCAGTATAAAGATGATTTCTTGAGGTATGGTTTTGCCAATTGTGCCAATGCAAATACGGATACAAAGCCATGTGTGTTATATGTAGGGAAATGAGAGGACAGGCTTCAGATTTTGAAAGAGCAGTGGTGGGTCAAAAATTCCTTTTGAGTTTGAGAACCCAGAGTCAGACTGCAAATGAAAAGAATCTGCTGATGTAGCTGACTTGTAACACTGCATTTAAAACACACCAAAAGTCCATGAGGCTGTCAGCATTCTGGTGCAGCATCTCCCAGGAGTATCCAATGCTGAGTAAAACATGCATTTTGTTACTATTACCCTTCACGGCGACCTACATGTGTGAAGTTGGGTTTTCCATTGGCACAAAGAACTGGCCCTCTGTGAACCTGATCCAAATTGTTCTAGATCAATATGGAAAACATCTTCAAATCTGATGTCAACGAAGTCAACTTGTAAATCTAAGGATTTAACTTCTGTTTTTGCTGGGTCAGGCAATCTGCGATGTGTATCTATTTGGAGCATTAAACTTACCTTGTTTGTACCTAATTTCACAGTCGCAAGCTTGAATCATTCTTCTAAGCCATTAATATAGATTGTAAATAGTTGAGGCGCTGGCACTGATCCCTGTGGCACTCCATGAGTTACAGTTTACCAACCTTTATGGGCAGCACTGTAGCACAAGTGGATAGCACTGTGGCTTCACAACGCCAGGGTCCCAGGTTCGATTCCCTGCTGGGTCACTGTCTGTGCAGAGTCTGCACGTTCTCCCCGTGTCTGCGTGGGTTTCCTCCGGGTGCTCCGGTTTCCTCCCACAGTCCAAAGACGCGCAGGTTAGGTGGATTGGCCATGATAAATTGTCCTTAGTGACCAAAAAGGTTAGGAGGGGGTTATTGGGTTACGGGGATAGGGTGGAAGTGAGGGCTTAAGTAGGTCGGTGCAGACTCGATGGGCCGAATGGCCTCCTTCTGCACTGTATGTTCTATGTACGATGTAATATGTAACCTTAAAATGACCCATTTATCCTGAATCTGTTTCCTGTTAATTAAACATTCCTCCTTACACCCTCAACACCATAAGCTCTTATCTTGTGCAGTGGCTTTTATTGGCACCTAATTGAATGTGTTTGGAAATACAGATACACTACATCTACAGGTTCCCCTTTCTCCAACTTGTTTGTTAAATCCTCAATTTGTCAAACCCGATTCCCTTCCACAAAATCAAGTTGACTCTGCTTGATTGCGTAATGGCTTTCTAAATGTCCTGTTGCTACCTCCCTAGTAATGGAGTCTAGCAATTTCCCAATGACAGGAAGTAGGCTAATTGGTGTACAGTTTCCTGCTCTCTGTCTCCCTCCTTTCTTGAACAAGCAGATTATATTTGCAGTTTTCCAATTCGCTGGGGTCTTTCACAAATCTTGGGAATTTTGGAAGATTACAGTCAAAGCATCCAATCTCTGGGAATCTACCCCAGAATACTGAAGGAGGCACATTGCTGGGGCCTTGGCACAAATCCTTGTATCCTCATTGGCTCCAGGTCCCAAAGGACTGGAGAATAGCCAATGTTGTTCCTTTGTTTAAGAAGGGTAGCAGGGACAAACCAGGAAAGTATAGGCGGTAAGCCTTACCTCAATGATAGGAAAATTATTGGAAAAGTTTCCTCGGGACAGGATTTACTCACATTTGGAAGCAAATGGACATATCAAGGTAGGCAGCATGGTTTTGTGAAGGGAAAGTCATGGCTCACTAACTTAATTAGGCTTTTGAAAAGTGATGAAGATGATTGATGAAGGAAAGGCATGGATATTGTCTACATGGACTTCAGTAAAGCCTTTGACACGGTTCCTCATAGCAGACTGGTACAAAAGGTGAAATCACACGGGATCAGAGATGATCTGGCAAGATGGACACAGATCTGGCTCGGTTATAGAAGACAGAGGGTAGCGGTGGACGGATGCTTTTCCGAATGGAAGGCTGTGATTCTTGGTGTTCCACAGGGGTCAGTGCTCGGATCTTTGCTGTTTGTAGTATATATAAATGATTTGGAGCTGGCCTAATTTGTATGTATGCAGATGACACAAAGATTGGTGGTGTTGTGGATAGAGAAGAGGATTGTCTGAGGATGCAGCAGGATATAGATCGGCTGGAGACTTGGGCGGAACATTAGCTGTCCATCAGTCCACCAGTCCTCTGGCTCTGCACCTTTGCCTGAAAAACATTGAACAATTGTATTAATGCCTCTTCTACCTCTTCCCTTCATTCTTCTAAAATATGTCGATGCAATCAATCTGGGCCAAGAGTTCCATCCTCTTTAAATTTATTCAACCTGTTCAATATATTCCCTTTTTATTTTAAACGCACTTATTTCATTATTTGTCATATTTCAAAATCATGTCTACTTATTCTCTCTCCTTGATTAGTAACAAAGCAAAATGATTACTAAAAATTTCTGCCAGTCTCTGTTGTTACCTGTGGCATTATGCTATCTATCCCTTAATCGTCTATTCCCATACAGCCTTCCTTTATTGATGATCTGTAAAATATTTTATAATTTGTTTTATGTTGCTTTATGTTAATTTAACCTCACACTTCCTCTTGGCTTTCTAATTTTTTTAATTTCTCTCCCAGTATCTTTATATTCCCGCTAATCCTGCACTCTTCTCCTGTGTACGTACTTAATATATGCCTATTTCCTAAGCCTCAATTGTTTGGCTTGTGCTTTTTTGAGAGGAACACATTTTCCTGCACTCTTTATCTTTTATTCTTTCTCAGGATATGGGCATTGCTGACTCGACCAGCATTTATTACCCATTTCTACTTGGCTCTTGGGAAGGTTGTGGTGAGCTGTCTGCTGATCATAGAATTTACAGTGCAGAAGGAGGCCATTCAGCCCATCGAGTCTGCACCGGCTCCTGGAAAGAGCACCCTACCCAAGGTCAACACCTCCACCCTATCCCCATAACCCAGTAACCCCACCCAACACTAAGGGCAATTTATCATGGCCAATCCACCGAACCTGCACATCTTTGGACTGTGTCACCCTGGATGTGCCAGGGTGGAATGTGAACACATATCTCTGGATCTCTGGTCCGGTAACATCACCACTATTCTACCGTAGCCCTTTATATGACTGGAACAATGCCTGCTTTCATTCATTGCAAATTCCATAAAGAATATATTATTGCTCATCATAACTAATGGTAATTAGCTTGGATTTTGGAATAAGTGATGACTTTGAAAAGCGATCACAGAGCAGTTTAAAGTATAGATTCATTGTGGGAATCACTGGCGAGACCAGAATGCCCCTAATTGCCCTTGAGAAGGTGTCGGTGCGCTGCCTTCTTGAACTGTTACAGTCCAGACTTAAATATAGGAAAGCTGCCACTTAACCAAACCAATTAACGGAAATAATGTAGTTGTAATGGGAGTCAATAACATGTGTCTGGTGAGATTAAGTCATCAAGTGACTTCTTAATAGAACAATTAGGAGGCAATCAGTGAACAGATCTGGCTATTCACATTTGCTAAAATTTAGTGGGAAGTGTTTGTTCCTGGTTCATTCAACAGGGGCAAAATTAATATTATTATCCCTCCCCACAATTAGAATGCACAAAGTCAATTCTGCTTTCTATTATTAAAGATGTTTACCTACTTAGAGCTGCGCCAGAGCTTTAAGTTTGTGAATCAAATAAAATGTTGCATTTTAAATTCAACACTCCGCTGGTGCAAAAAGCTACACAATTGGAGCTCTGTATGTGTTGACATCTGATTAAGGTTCTTTCAACAGGAAAAACATGATTGACCGATTTTAGTAATAGAACGTTGGAAATGATACTTTTTCTAAGTAGTCAGTCTTGTGGATTGCATGTGTAATGAATTAGCTGGGAAGCTGAACTGTCCCTTTTAAGTATCCCCTCTGGGTCTGCGTCGGTAAATCCAATTAGTTGTGTCTGCTGTGAAACTCCTCAACATAGGAACAGCAGTAGAGCATTCAGCCCCTCCAGCTTGTTCTGCCAATCACTTTGATTATGACTGTTTTGTATCTTAATTTGATCTGCCAGCCTTGGTTCCGCAACCCTTAATATCCTCGTCTAACAAAAATGGCTTCGTCTTGGTGCTGAGATTTTCAATTGAACATCAGTCTCAGCGGCTTTTTGAGGGAAGACTTCCTGAATGACCATTTATGTGGAGGAGCATGTCATGACATCACCCTTGAATGGGCTATCTTTAATTTTAAGATTATGGTCCCTTGTTCTGGGTACCCGTACTAGAGGAAATAGTTTCTCTCTATCCACCCTATCAAATTCTATAGTTACCTGAAATACTTCAGTTAACGGCACGGTGGCACAGTGGTTAGCATTGCTGCCTCACAACGCCAGGGACCCTTGGGTGACTGTGTGGAGTTTACACGTTCTCCCCATGTCTGCACGGAAGGAGAAATGGAGGCATGGAATATTTTCTAAATGGGGAGATGCTTAGGAAATCAGAAGCACAAAGGGACTTGGGAGTCCTTGTTCACGAGCCTCTTGAGGTTAACGTGCAGGTTCAGTCGGCAGTTAGGAAGGCAAATGCTATGTTAGAATTCATGGTGAGAGGACTAAAATACAAGGATGTACTTCTGAGACTATATAAGGCTCTGGTCAGACCCCATTTGGAGTATTGTGAGCAGTTTTGGGCCCCGTATCTAAGGAAGGATGTGCTGGCCTTGGAAAGGATCCAGAAGAGGTTCACAAGAATGATCCCTGGAATGAAGAGCTTATCCTATGAGGAACGGTTGAGTTCGCTGGGTCTGTATTCATTGGAATTTAGATGGATGAAGGGGGATCTTATTGGAACTTACAGGATACTGTGATGCCAGGATAGAGTGGACGTGGAGAGGATGTTTCCACTTGTAGGAAAAACTGGAAGCAGAGGACACAATCTCAGACTAAAT
This sequence comes from Scyliorhinus canicula, assembly GCF_902713615.1. Taxonomy (NCBI): domain Eukaryota; kingdom Metazoa; phylum Chordata; class Chondrichthyes; order Carcharhiniformes; family Scyliorhinidae; genus Scyliorhinus; species Scyliorhinus canicula. Next base: position 15,859,068 of record NC_052162.1, read on the forward strand.
GGACAATCCCTTTAAACAGAGATGAGGAGGAATTTCTTCAGCTAGAGGGTGGTGAATCTGTGGAACACTTTGCCGCAGAAGGCTGTGGAGGCCAAATCACTGTGTCTTTAAGACAGAGATAGATAGGTTCTTGATTAATAAGGGGATCAGGCAGGAGAATGGGAATGAGAAAAATATCAACCATGTTTGAATGGCGGAGGAGACTCGATGGGCCGAGTGGTCTAATTCTGCTCCTATGTCTTATGGTCTTATGGTTTCCTCCAGGTACTCTAGTTTCTTCCCAAAGTCCAAAGATATGCAGATTAGGTGGATTGGCCACGCTGAATTGCCTCTAGTGTTCAAAGTTGTGCAGTTTAGGTCATGATCAATGTGTTTCAGGAATAGGGTGGGGGAGTGGGTTCCTTGCCCTTTCGGGGTATGTCTAGGTGTTGTATTCCACCAAATACTTTTTTCAACACCTTTCTCTGTTCATGGGTCATTTCGTCCATGAACAATTCTGCAAACTGTAGTCAACGCTTGCCTCAAATCAATCCATTAATATTGCTTACGAACCTCTGCCTCCAGGTATTAAATCCGGCTCGCCTTTTGACCAGTTCCGTGCCCAGGTCCTGGTAGAACTTTGTGTGAAATAGTATGTGAGATATTCAAGAGTAAAGTGTGCATATATACATTATTTAATGAAAATGTACTTGGAGTAGTCGGGTGTTTTCTTCAGATCAGGCAATCTGAAAGACAAAATGGTCCAAAGCTGAAAAATGGAGGGAAGGGGGAAGGAATGATCCGGAGGGAAGAAAAGGAAACGAGAGGCATAAAGAGGGGGATCAGGATGGCTGGAATAGGAGAGAGGTGGAGATGGGCGAGTGGAAGGGATTGGGAAAATGAGGAAGGATGATGTTGGAGAAACTATCTCCATGGGGGAAGGGGTTTGAACGTGCCTCACTGGGAGGTGATGGAGAACTTACACAGTGGGAAGGGGGACCAATAATGCCAGAAGGAACAATTGGTAACGGACCTCAAGATGGGTAGAGAAAACACCGCAAAACGGTTAGGGATTGGAAAGCACCTGAGAATTGGAGGGGAGAGAAGTTGAAAAAGCACCTCATTAGGATTCAGGGTTAAAAGATCCATCATTAGGATGAGAAGTTCAGAAATCAGGGGCTTGGAAAAGCACCTCAACAGAAGCCAGTGGGAGAAAAAACCTCAACAAGTGAATTTCAGATTTTCCAATGAATCACAAGGTTGGGCGGCACGGTAGCACAGTAGTTAGCACTGTCGCTTCACAGCACCAGGGTCTCAGGTTCAATTCCCGGCTTGGGTGACTGTCTGTGCAGAGGCTACACTCCCTCTCCGTGTCTGTGTGGGTTTCCTCTGGGCTCTCCAGTTTCCTCCCACAAGTCCCGAAAGGCGTGCTGTTATTCTGAAATCTCCCTCCGTGTACCCGAACAGGTGCCGGAGTGTGACGACTCGGGGCTTTTCACAGTAACGTCATGACAGCGTTAATGTAAGACTACTTGTGACAATACAGATTTTTATTAATATTATTATTGGGGTAACTATCATAGAAGATGTTCTGTTATTTTAAATTAAATGTAAATAGTCCTCAGTATTTTGCAGAAAAAAACAAGTTCCAATACTTCAAATATTTTCCAAAGCTAAGGAGGACTTAACTGTACTGGCAAAATGTTTTAATTTCTGAACAGGCTTCCTGTATTCAGACTTTATTAATGTTAGCTCAGCTTAACATCAAAATCCCCCAAACGAGGCACCACCTCCAGGTGTGACATGTCGTGCAGTTAAATTTGAACACATTTGCAATAGAGTAACGGTGGCTGGGTGGTGGCGGTCGCTGAGAGTACCATGGCGGACTCCGGGGGTGATTCGGTCCGAGCTTCGTACCCGAGTGGTTCGACTGGTGACGAGGAGCACTGGAAACCCATAGGCGCAGGGGCACGGAGCACGGGCAGTGAACCTGCAGGCGTGGGGGCGTCGGGTGCAGGTGGGGTTTAGTGTGAGGGGCACCTCGGCGGTAGTTGTGTCGGAGTTGGATCCTGCAGGCGCCAGGTCCCGGAGGGAAACAGTGTCCTGACGGCCGTCAGGGTATTCGATGAACGCGTATTGGGGGTTTGAGTGGAGTAGGAGCACTCTCTCCATGAGTGGGTCTGTTTTGTGGGTCCGGACGTGCTTCCAGAGGAGAACCGGGCCCGGTGTCTTCAACCATGCTGGGAGCAAAACCCCCGTGGTAGTGCCCCTGGAAAAAAACAAATAGCCGCTTGTGAGGGGTCTGATTGGTGGCAGTACATAGGAGGGACCTAATAGCATGGAGCGCATCGGGGAGGACTTCCTGCCAATGGGAGGTTGGGAGCTTCCTGGACCGGAGGGTCAGTAGGATGGTCTTCCAGACCGTCGCGTTCTCCCTCTCCACCTGCCCATTCCCCCTGGGGTTGTAGCTGGTAGTCCTGCTCGAGGCAATGCCCTTGTCGAGCAGGTACTGACGCAGCTCGTTGCTCATAAAGGACGAACCCCTGTCGCTGTGTACGTAGCTGGGGAAACCAAACAGGGTGAAGATGCTGTGCAGGGCTCTAATGACTGTGTGGGAGGTCACATCGGGGCACGGGATAGCAAAGGGGAAGCGGAAGAACTCGTCTATGACGTTTAAGAAGTACACATTCCGATTGGTCGAGGGGAGTGGCCCTTTGAAATCAATGCTCAGGTGTTCAAAGGGCCGGGAGGCCTTTACCAGGTGGGCCCTGTCTGGTCTATAGAAGTGTGGTTTGCACTCCGCACAGATCGGGCAACCCCTGGTGATGGCTTTTACCTCCTCGGTGAAGAAAGGAAGATTTCGGGCTTTGACGTAGTGGGCGAGCCGGGTGACCCCTGGGTGGCAGAGGTCATTGTGGATAGCTTTCAGGCGGTCGTTCTGCGTGCTGGTGCACGTGCCGCGGGACAGGGCATCTGGGGGCTCGTTGAGCTTCCCTGGTCGGTACATGATATCGTATGTAGGTGGAGAGTTCGATCCTCCACCTCAGGATTTTATCATTTTTAATTTTGCCCCTTTGCGAGTTGTCAAACATGAAGGCAACCAATCTTTGGTCGGTGATGAGAGTGAACCTTCTACCTGCGAGGTAGTGCCTCCAGTGACGTACAGCCTCCACAATGGCTTGTGCTTCCTTTTTGACCGAGGAGTGTCGAAGTTCTGAAGCGGAGAGGGTTCGGGAGAAAAAGGCGACTGGTCTCCCTGCCTGATTCAATGTGGCTGCAAGAGCGACCTCTGAGGCATCGCTCTCAACCTGAAAAGGGACGGATTCATCCACCGCCTGCATGGCCGCTTTGGCGATGTCCTCCTTGATCCGAGTGAAGGCCTGGTGAGCCTCATCTGATAGAGGGAAGAGTGTGGCCTTAAATAGTGGGCGGACTTTGTCCGCATATTAAGGGACCCACTGGGCATAATACGAGAAGAATCCCAGGCACCGTTTGAGGGCCCTGGGACAATGAGGGAGAGGGAGTTCTAAGGATCGAACTCTCCACCTACATACGATATCATGTACCGACCAGGGAAGCTCAACGAGCCCCCAGATGCCCTGTCCCGCGGCACGTGCACCAGCACGCATACGGTCCGGGTTGGGGCCCAGGACTCCGTTTTCCACGACATAGCCGAGGATGGCTAGCCTGGTCGTGCGGTAAACGCATTTCACCGTGTTATACGTGAGGTTGAGTTTCTGGGCAGTCTGGAGAAATCGATGGAGGTTAGCGTCGTGGTCCTGGTGGTCATAGCCGCAGATGGTGACGTTCGCCAAGTACGGAAACGTGGCCCGCAGCCCATACTGGTCCACCATTCGGCCCATTGCTCGTTGGAACACCGAGACCCCATTCATGACACCAAAGGGAACCCGGAGGAAGTGGAAGAGGCGGCCGTCGGCCTCGAACGCCATGAAGTGGCGGTCCTCCGGGCGGATTGGGAGCTGGTGGTATGCAGACTTCAGATCCACCGTGGAGAAGACGTGATAATGGGCGATCTGATTCACCATGTCTGCAATCCTGGGGAGGGGGTACGCATCGAGGAGCGTGAACCGATTAATGGTCTGACTATAGTCCACTACCATTCGGAATTTTTCCCCGGTCTTGACGACCACTACCTGAACTCTCCAGAGGCTATTACTGGCCTCTATGATCCCCTCACGTAGAAGCCTATGGACCTCGGTTCTGATAAACACTCTGTCCTGCAGGCTGTATCGCCTGCTGCGAGTGGCTACGGGTTTGCAGTCCGGCGTGAGATTGGCAAAGAGTGGAGGGGGTTCGATTTTTAGCGTAGCGAGGCTGCAGATAGTGAGTGGGGCAAGGGCCCGCCGAAGCTGAGTGTGAGGCTTTTGAGGTTGCACTGGAAGTCGAGTCCCAGTAAGAGTGGGGTGTAGAGTTCGGGGAGTACGTATAGCTGGAAATTCAAGTAGCTCGTGCCCTGGATCATTAGGGTCGTGACGGTGCGCCCTTGGAGGTGAACAGAGTGAGAGCCCGAAGCGAGGGAGATAGTTTGCCGTGCAGGGAAGATAGGGAGCGAACAGCGTCTTACCATATCTGGGTGTACGAAGCTCCCGGCGTTCCCGGAGTCAAAGAGGCACGGTGTCCTGTACCCGTTGATTTTAACGGTCATCATTGAACGCGTCTGGTCCAACGTGACCGCGCTGAGTTGCGGGTAGTCAGTGGCTCGATCAGCTGTGCTGGAGTGGCCCAATGATGACTGCCCTCTGAGTTCGTAGTCTTTGAGGTGACTTTCAGAGTTTGAAGAGGATGGATCCCAAGATGGCCGCCCCCGTGGATCGTACGTGGTGGGCGGCGAGGAAGATGGTGCCCAAGATGGCAACCCCCATGAGTTGCACGTGGCCGGCCGCGTGGAGGGGGGTTGCCAAGATGGCAGCCCCCATGAGTCGCACGTGTCGGGGGTGGGGGCGGAGTCGGAGTACAGGCCGCAGCATTTCGGGTCCTGCGGGCCTGTGAGTTTTGGAAATGAGTGCTCTGGGCTGCGGAAGAGTTTGGAGAGGGGGATTTCTTCGCCAGGCAGACCCGACATAGTGTCCTTTGCAACCGCAGCTGCTGCAGGTTGCGTTGCGGGCCGGGCAGTGCTGCCGTGGGTGCTGGGGCTGTCCGCAAAAATGTCACACTGGGGCTGCGTAGTGGGTGGGTGGCTGCGCGGCGCAGGCCTGGGGCAGTCGCTGGTCGGGGGCCCAGAATGGGGTCGCTTGGTCCGCGGGGAATGAGGTGAGGCTGCGGAATGAGACCTCCATGGTAGTAGCCAATTCTACAGTGTCCTCCAAGTTCTGAGCCCCTTTTTCAAGGAACCGCTGGCGCACATAGTTTGACCTGAGCCCTGCCAAGTACACATCTCGGACAGCGAGCTCCATATGCTGTTCGGCTGATACAGCTTGGTAATTACAGTCCCGAGCTAAAGCTTTTAAATCCCGCAGGAATTCATCCAACGACTCCGCGGGGCGCTGGCGGCGGGTCGTAAAAATGTGGCGCGGGTAGACCTTGTTGATGGGCCTCACGTACATTCAATCTAGCAAGGCTAGGGCCTCCGTATACGAGGTAATAGTGTTAAGTTGAGTAGAGATACGGTGGCTCACCCTTGCGTGCAGTAGGCTGAGTTTCTGCTCCTCTGTAGTTTCTGATGTGCTTGATTCAGCCAGGTAGGCCTTGAAACATCTGAGCCAGTGTTGAAAGATTTCTTTCGCCTCTGCAGCCTGCGGGTCGAGTTCTAGTCGATCAGGTTTGAGGGCTGATTCCATAGTCGTTTTCTTCATTTTCCTAAGACTATTAAATTGATGAGACCATCAATTCACAAGACACGTGGTTGGAAGTGAACAGTGGTTTTAATAGTCTTACAACTGAGCCTGCCTGCGACGAGATGAACTGGCAGCAGGCTCACAACTGCAGATCTCTATACTTCCAGTTAGTGGGAGGAGCCATGGGCGGAACCATGGGCGGAGCCAAGGGTGGAGCCCAGTACAAACTCCTCATCTCCCCCTATGGGCAGAGCCGTGCAACTGCTCGTATACCGAGCTTACAAAGACACAACACATACAATATAACACAGTGTGAATTACTAGGTTTGTGATTCACCACATTGTTGTTTGACTCGGGGGAGTCCCTGGGGAGTTAATTTGTTTTCAGTTTAGGGAGATGATGTTATTGTTCGGTGGAGCTGAGACATTCAGATATTTTGAGAAAGATTTGGAAAGATCTGGCTACACAGAGGGTGGGGGTGGAGGAGGGAACCGATTATTTTGTTAAAATTCTTCAAAGGGTCGGAAGGAATGGGAAGTTTTATCGTTGGGGGCCACACTTTCCAGACCATGTGTTGGCGCCCCAGCGATAGAACCTCCTCTGCCATTTCTTCCTAGTGGCCTGCCACCCTTAACCCGTCATTCCCCTGACCCTTCCCCAGCCTGCCCATACCGAAGGATCTATCTGTTTCCCGGGTGGTAAAATAGGACTGAGTCAGCACGGCTTTGTCAAAGGGAGGTTGTGTCTAACAAATCTGTTAGAGTTCTTTGAGGAGGTACCAAGCAAGTTAGACAAAGGAGAATTAGTGAATGTGATTTATTTAGATTTCCAGAAGGCCTTTGACAAGGTGCCACATAGGAGACTGTTAAATAAGTTAAAAGCCCATGGTGTTAAGGGTAAGATCCCGGCATGGATAGAGGATTGGCTGACTGGCAGAAGGCAGAGAGTGGGGATAAAGGGGTCTTTTTCAGGATGACAGCCGGTGACTAATGGTTGCCTCAGGGGTCTGTGCTGGGACCACGACTTTTCACAATATATGTTAATGATCTGGAAGAAGATACTGAAGGCACTGTTGCTAAGTTTGCAGATGATACAAAGATCTGTAGAGGGACAGGTAGTATTGAGGAAGCAAGGGGGCTGCAGTAGGATTTGGACAAGCTAGGAGAGTGGGCAGTGAAGTGGCAAATGAAATACAATGTGGAAAAGTGTGAGGCTAAGCACTTTGGAAGGAGGAATTTAGGCGTAGACTATTTTCTAAATGAGGAAATACTTAGAAAATCAGAAGCACAAAGGGACTCAGGAGTCCTTGTTCACAATTCCCTTAAGGTTAATGTGCAGGTTCAGTTGGCAGTTAAGGAGGCAAATACAATGTTAGCATTCATGTCAAGAGGGCTACAATACAAGACCAGGGATGTACTTCTGAGGTTGTATAAGGCTCTGGTCTGACCCCATTTGGAGTATTGTGAGCAGTTTTGGGCCCCGTATCTAAGGAAGGATGTGCTGGCCTTGGAAAGGGTCCAGAGGAGGTTCACAAGAATGATCCCTGGAATGAAGAACTTGTCGTATGAGGAAAGGTTGAGGACTCTGGGTCTGTACTCGTTGGAGTTTAGAAGGATGAGGGAGGATCTTGTTGAAACTTAGAGGATACTGTGAGGCCTGGATAGAGTGGACGTGGAGAGGATGTTTCCACTTGTAGGAAAATATAGAACCAGAGGACACCATCTCAGACGAAAGGGATGATCCTTTAAATCAGAGATGAGGAGGAGTTTCTTCAGCCAGAGGGTGATGAATCTGTGGAACTCTTTGCCGCAGAAGGCTGTGGAAGCCAAATCACTGAGTGTCTTCAAGACAGAGATAATAAGGGGATCAGGGGTTATGGGGAGAAGGCAGGAAAATGGGGATGAGAAAATATCAGCCATGATTGAATGGCGGAGCAGACTCGATGGGCCGAGTGGCCTAAATCTGCTCCTTTAACAGTTTCCTTGTGGTGTCAAAGATTCTCTTCTTCTGACTGCAACCAGCTTTTCAATTTATCACAAGTGTCACACATTGATTATCTGCCCCTTGGTACTCATCACATTGCTGGCCTCATCATTTGGTATGTGAGTTGTTGTCCGTTTTAAGTAGAGACTAGCTTCACCACAACTTAATATTTAATTGCATATCATGGGCATTTAACTAAAAGGTCTCAGATTTGTTCAACAAGGTGCCACTGAAGAACCTCATTCACTTACCTCAGCTGGATTGGCAATGAAGATGAATGGTTTTCAATAATAGAACACAATGTGCCTCACATTCTCGACACACTACCTATCCGTGCTATCATTGCCAGGATATAGTAAAAAGGTTTTGCCCTCAAACCATCCCTTTTACTCGATGCCAAGAACAGACATCTGCTTGTGTCTGACATATTTCGAATGCTGACGATAGAGTCATGCAGCACAGAAGGGCTTTTGGCCCATCATGCCCGTGATAGCTCTTTGAAAGTGCTAGCTAATTGAAATGAAATGAAAATCGCTTGTTGTCACGAGTAGGCTTCAATGAAGTTACTGTGAAAAGCCCCTAGTCGCCACATTCCGGCGCCTGTCCGGGGAGGCTGGTACGGGAATCGAACCGTGCTGCTGGCCTGCTTGGTCTGCTTTATAAGCCAGCGATTTAGCCTTGTGAGCTAAACCAGTCGCACTCCACCTGCTCTCCCCACTTAGCATGGAAATTTTGCTTTCTTTTCGAGTGGAGTGCCAATTCTCTTTCGAAAGTTATTGTCACATCTGTTTCCACCGACTTTTCAGGCTGAGTATCCCAGATCATAACAGCTCGTCTCACAATGAAATTCTTCTCATCTCATCCTGGTTCTTTTGCAATTTTCTTAAATCAATTTCCTCTGGTTAGTGGCCCACCTGCCAGTGGGAGAAAGTTCTCGCCAAGTTGCTGCATCAAATTTTATCTTCACTGTTTATTTCACTCTTTCTCGGGGAAGAGAGGGATTTCCAATTAAAGTGGAAAATTGATGTAAGCATAAATAGATGTTTATTGTCAATCACGGTATGCAGGTTTCCTGCAGTCTAAATCTGTTACAATGCTGAAAGAAAATTGTTAATTTAATAGCTTATTGTATATGGGAACAGGGCCGGGATTCTCCCCTACCCGGGGGGCGGGGGGGTCCCGGCGGGATGGAGTGGTGTGAACCACTCCGATGTCAGGCCGCCTCAAAGGTGCGGACGTCTCCGCACCTTTAGGGGACAAGCCCTAACATTGAGGGGCTAGACCCGCGCCGGAGTGGTTGGCGCTCCGCCGGCTGGCGTGGACGGCCTTTGGCACCACGCCAGCCGGGGCCGAAGGGACTTCGCCAGCCGGCGGAGGTCCGCACATGCGCCGGAGCGTCAGCGGCTGCTGACGTCATCCCCGCGCATCCGCAGGGGAGGGGGTCACTTCCGCCTCCGTCATGGTGAAAACTATGGCGAAGGCGGAAGGAAAAGAGTTCCCCCATGGCACAGGCCCGCCGGCCGATCGGTGGGCCCCGATCGCGGGCCAGGCCACCGTGGGGGCACCCCCCGGGGCCAAATCGGCCCACGCACCGCCCCCAGGACCCCAGAGCCCACCCACGCTGCCTGCTCCCGCCGGTAAGGTAGGTGGTTTGATCCAAGCCGACGGGAGAAGCATGACAGCGGCGGGACTTCAGCCCATCGCGGGCCGGAGAATCGCCGGGGGTTGCACGCCGAACAGTGAGGAGCGATTCCTGCCCCCGCCGAATCTCCGGTGCCAGAGAATTCGGGACACGGCGGGGGCGGGATTGACACCAGCCCCCGGCAATTCTCCGCACCGGTGGGGGTTCGGAGAATCCCACCCCATATTAATGCAGAAATGACACTATTTTCTAAGCTTGCAACAGGCTTATTTACAGTGCTGTTAAACATTTCTGCAACTACAAAATGTCTGCATCCATGCTTGCAACTTAGTTTTTAGCAGCTTCCATGTCATTCTGTTCGCTTCTGCCTGGAGAGAACATCTAGTCTTAACCAATCAAGCACTGTGAGCATAGATCAGTTACACAGATCAATTGAGCAATCGAGCATGACACTGGTCATTGTTGTGTCACAGTTTGTAGGACTTTGCTGCAAGTAAAATGGCTGCCACAGTCCCTTATAGTACAACAGTGACTATGGGTGTGATCTGATCGGCCTAGTCGCGGCCGACTTGGGACGCGAAGCGGCTGGTAAATCCAGCGAGAGGCCTCTCACGAGAGAGATTTACCAACCTCGTCATACCTCACAAGATCTAATGAAATTTCACGAGGAGTTGTGATCTGGATTCCACCCATTGAGGACGGGATCCAGATTTGCATATTCAAGTGGGTAGTTAGTCTCACATGAAGATGTCTATGCTGGATCGATCCAGCGTCGAGGATCGAACAGCCCGTGTGGATGCCATTTAGCACTGGTTTCCATAAAGGTGGAACAGGCATGCTGGCACTCGAAGGGGGGGATCTCCCAGGTGATTGGGGGCCCCTGGGAGATCGGGCTCTGGGCAGGATGGTACTCTAGCACCCTGATGCCACCTGGGAACCATGCCACTGCCAGCCTGGCAGAACCACTGCCAGGGTGCCAAGCTGGCAGTACCAAGGTGCCCAGGTGACATTTAGCCTGTACTGGGGATAGGATCCAGGGGTGCCTTGCCCTTATGAGGTGAGGTGCCGGGGACCCGCTGACCCCAATTGGTGAGTTAGGGCATTGGGGGATTCTGGAGGCTGTGGTGGGCTTTCTCGAGATCAGGGCACCATTTAATGGTGGCGCCCCGATCTCATCCTCCAAGAACGAGCAGAGCTCATTCGGACAGGAAATGAATCTAAGTGTGACATCGGGGGGGGGGGGGGGGGGCGTTGTTTGCCGAGGCCAAGAAATGAAGCAAAGTCCCGTTCAATAGCGGGGCCAGCACCGGAAAACACCCAATTAAAACGCGAGTGAATTGCTCTTCCCACCCTTTGAGCAGAGGGGGTTTAACTTTTTTAATTGGGTAAAAGCTTTTGTTAAAATCACAGTCAGCAATGTAACATGAATGCATTAAGCATTGCCTGCTATTATTGTCAACAATCATTTTCAGCCCCTTGTGTGCTTAAATGAATGAGTGGTGCGCAGCGCATGATGTATAATGGGTTCATTCGATTTCATTCACTTTAGTCCAAGATATTAAACCTAGTCAAGCATTGCCACAGTGGAAATAAGTATCTTCTATTTCGCACAAGTCATTCGATTTAGTGAATGTTAACAGGAATATAGGATACATGGCAGAGTGACCCATAAAACAGAAGATGGAGTTTTTCCCGACTTTTCCCTCTTGCAGGAATTGGCTGACACTAAATGGCAGTCAAATTGGGTGTGACCACCTGACACCAACCCACCCAAATGAGCATCCTTCCTGCAAGAACATCCTGAACACGTCTCTTAACAAGGTCGACCATAGCCATTCCAGAAGGGATCACTGGAAGGAGATCAGGAATGGGTACCTTTGACTGATTTTTCTTTCCCCAAGTCCCTAATTCTCCGACTGAAGCCGGTCCTAATGTACCCCGCCCCTCCACCCCCAACCCCGCCCCTTGCCATGGAAATCTAAGTGAGAAGTCTTACAACACCAGGTTAAAGTCCAACAGGGTTGTTTCAAACACTAGCTTTCGGAGCGCAGCTCCTTCCTCAGCTGAATGACTCCAGTCCTGTTGGACTTTAACCTGGTGTTGTAAGACTTCTCACTGTGCTCACCCGAGTCCAACGCCGGCATCTCCACATCAAGGAAATCTAAAGTCAGCATTTCCAGGTAGCTTAGCTCTTCCCGATCCAGAGGCATCAATCCCACACAGGAGGATGCATTCACAATCTGAACCATTGGGGGGAGCTCCCAGATTAAGTAATTGTCACTCGAGTCACATTGCTAAAAGGGAACCAGCCTTGCGAAACGGCCCGTAATTTACACAGCAGAGAATTTCCAACGGCCATTGATCAGGGTCTACAAATCGACCTTTGAAGCTTTGAAACATCCTTTCTAAAATGAGGATGATTTATTTGCCATGAACAAAAGTGTTGCTTTCTTCCCTTTACCAGAGATGCCACGGGTCCTCTTTTTGTTGCCTTCCAGCCTGAGTTAACTATTTGTTTTAATGGCCGGAAGAACTAGAATTGGAAGCTTATCTTGATTTTCCAGTGATCAAGCAAGTTTCTGAATCAGGGAGAGTAATAGAAAATGCTGGGAGAACTCTTCCAGCCTGGCAGCGTTGTGCGGAGAGAGCAATTGAGTTTAAGTTTCGTGTCCACTATAATTCTTCTTTGGAATTCTGCAACTTTGTAACAGTTTCAATGTTTGGTAATGCAGTAACTTTGAGTCAAATCCATGACAATGTAGGATCTCCTGCAGCTGCGCCAATCATGTCCAGGCATTTTTGGGATCTTCTCCCATTCCTTCATCATGATTTCACAGGATAATTCACCTCTGTGAACATTCCTGGCCACACGCGATTATTGTAACTGAATGTTGTCTCACTTGCTTTTCACGACCATCAGATTGTTATTTAAACTCACCATTTACGTGGTGATGGGAATGTCGTAGCCCGCAGGCACCGGACCTTTACTCAAAACGCAGCTGCCTCCTTGTGTATTCCTAGTGTGTTCTGGATTTATAACCTTGAAGTTTATTTGAGATTTGTTATTTGAAATCAGTGAAATGTCTTCATCTCAATTTTACAGAAGATTCAATTTGTTCAATTTAAACTGCTTCCTTGTCCGTAGCTAACAATCCTTATCCTCAGAATAAGTAAGAATGATTACTTAAATCTTGCTGAAAAGAGGGACATGTTGCAGAAACTTTTCACATTGAACTCATCAGGACGAACGCAAGAATACCAAATTTCAAACACTCACAACAATTTGCACCACAGGGGAAAAGGATGGTGATTGGTTGGCAAGTTGATTCTGATTGGCTGAGACATTGCCAGGAGAAAGCAACAGAGAACTACAGATTCCCCAAGCTCCTGGCTAGTTCAAAAATATACAAAGCTTGAACATATTCCTTTTGTTTGCAGCATACAGGACCCTACATATTTGCACTTCTGGCAAGTTACAAACTTGTCTGATTATCTTAAGTAAGTTGTTAGCGTCACTTTTAGCACACACAGCACGAAAGACTTCGGCAACATGCCTCTTTTCAGAAATATTTAAGAATGATTAAAGTAGACATTCCTCAAGATGTAATGTTCTAGTTACTCGACGAGCAATAATAATAGCTTTGCCAAATTAATAATTCCTCAGTGTACCCGAGCAGGCACCGTAGTGTGCATGGGATTTTCATGGTAACTTCATTGCAGTGTTAATGCAACCTACTGGTGACACTAATAAAGGTTATTATTATAATGCTAACCACGCCTTATTAGGGCACCCCAGGAGGGGCAGTAAATTGTTGACCTTGCCCACATCCCAAGAATAATTCATAATTTAAACTTCTTATAGTTCTTCAGAGTTAAATTCAAATAATAACAGCCTGCATTAATCAAGTGCTTCCGATGTATAAAGTGCTGAATGGTGCCTCACTCCCCGACAGTGTACTGTACATGCCTTCTGCTCACACACCAGCTGCTGCAGATGTTTGGATTGGCAGCTCTTTCTAATCATAATATCATGGCCTTCAGAATAAGAGATGTATGGCTTTATGAATGCAATAAATGGCAGCTTTACTCTGGGAATCCTGCCAAATGTAGAAGTGGAGGCTTCTTTCTGATCGCTGGTTATGTCCACTCGTTATAACCAGACCACAATGGAATATACTCCAGGCTGGTTAGAGAGGAATAAGGGAGGAAATAGGCTCTCAGCATCCTTTTCCAACCCTCTCTGGTTCAAGACTTGTTGCTGGAGGACTGGAGGACAGCTAATGTGTATGCTTAAAGGAAGACTCTCTCTCTCTCTTGCTCTCTCTCACTTTCTTCCCGTTTCCTACATCATCAGGCAAACAATTTGGGGAACCTTCCTTTATTAGCCAAGGCATAGAGTACAAGAGGTTATTCTTGAACTACATGAAGCATGAATTGAACCACAGCTAAGGTACTGCTTATCGTTCTGACTGTCGCATTAGAGGGAGAACGTGATCACTCTCAGTAGGGTATTGAGGAGATTTACGAGGGTGTGGCCAGAACTGGAAACTCTTAGAAATAAGGGAAGGTTGAATAGGCCACGCTAGTTTTCTTTAGAACAGAGAAGGCTGAGGGGAGATTTAATTGAGATGTACAAAATTACGAGGGACTAAAGAGAGTGGATGGGAGTCGACTTCAAATAATTGGAAGGCAGATTAGGGAGGTGTTGAGGAGAAACACTTTCACCCAGAGGGTCTCGAGCTGCCTGAAAGGCTGGGGAGAGGCAGAAATTATCACTGCATTTAAAACTCAGTTGGATATGTAGATAAAGTACCATAATCAGCAAGGGTCTCGACCAAGAGCTGGAAATCGGGGTGGCTCCTTTTCAGCCAGTACTGACAAGGTGGGTCAAATGGCCTTCTTCTACGCCAGAAATGTCTATAACTCCTTCATCCTGCAAAACCCAAACTGCGTGAAATAAAACCTAAATCCCTAGATGCGTTCAAAAGCCCCCTTGAGGCCATACTAACTCTTCAGACAGGTTGAGGTATTCGACCTTGGTCCTGTGTAGATGATTAAATGAAAGGATTTCCCCACTGAACCTGTTTGTACCGGTATTCGGCATCCGGCTTGCATTATCAAGAGCTTCCTTACTTACATAAATGTGACAAAGGAGGTATTAAACTATATGTGCGTCAATGTCTGTAGTATGTGCAACTAATAAGATTGGCAAACTGTAGGCACAAGTTGCCGTGTGAGATTATGACGTGGTTGTATCAACTGAGACATGAGTCAGACAGCGCCAGGAATGAGTTCTTAATATTCCTAGTTATAAAAATATTCACGGATATTAGTGGAGGAAAAGGAGGGTGGGGCATGGCAGAACTGTTTGTGGGTGATGTTGCGATTCTAAATTGAAAAGTTACACTAAATGGATCTGGGATTGAATCGTTTCAGCTGGAGTTGACGAACAGAGGGGAGCTGTTGAATAGCTAGACTTTTTGTATATGGTTTGAAACAATGAACTGGAGATAGATAGTTAGATGAGAAAATTTGTTGGCAAACTTAAAAGTCGTGAAATAAAAATAGAGCATAATATTTCGAAACCTTATTCAACTAAAGTTCCCAAACTTTACTTATTTTAACTCCTCTTCAGAATCTCCCAGCTGCCTGATACCCTAACTGGTTAATGTTTTAATCCCTTCAATGCCAAAAACATTGTACAAAATGTATGAATTATAATATGCAACTACAATTCCAACTTAATAATAGGAGTCATTATTATTGCGCAGAGGATAACGTTCATTCAAGAGTAAGTGCTTAATGTTTGGGGCGACACGGTAGCGCAGTGGTTAGCACTGTTGCTTCACAGCTCCAGGGACCCGGTTCGATTCCCGGTTTGGGTCGCTGTCTGTGCGGAGTCTTCACGTTCTCCCCATGTGTGCGTGGGTTTCTTCCGGCTGCTCCGGTTTCCTCCCACACTCCAAAGATGTGCAGGTTAGGTGGATTGGCCATGTTAAATTGCCCCTTAATGTCCATAAAGGTTAGGTGGGTTGCTGGGTTCCGGGGATAGGGTGGAGGTGTGGGCTTGCGTAGTGTGCGATTTCCAAGGGCCGGTGCAGACTCGATGGGCCGAATGGCCTCTTTCTGCGCTGTAAATTCTATGATAGGGAATAGTTTGAGTTATTTGTTATCCTTTTATGGGATGTGGGCATTACTGGTAAGAACAGCATTTGTTGCCCATCCTTAACCGAGAGGCTTACGCAACCACTACAGAAGGTGTTTCAGAGACAACTGCATGTCGACCCAACCAGGTAAGGAGCCAACTATCAATGATAGTTATCATGGTCACCATCATTTCATTTCAGATTTATTGATTACATTCAAGTTCCACATGGCGGGACTTGAACCCACCGCCCCAGGGCAATAGCCTGTGCCTCTGGATTACTCAGCCAGTGACATTCCTCTGAGCTACAACCGACCCCAGTTACAGGTTGGTTTCTACACAATGGATCCGCCCTCTCCTTCACCTCCTCTGCACATTCAGCAGTTTCTATTCCTTTAAAAAACTTCCAAAGGCTCCTGTATCTCGCCAGTTTTCCATCAACCTTATTAAACTCTGCCTCCGCGGCACGCACTCCTTTCTGCATAAACGTCCGTTTATGAAGTCTCTTTGAGGTTTATCTTTTCCCTCAAAGGCATTGAGTGGGATTTACTGCCCCCAACCCCCTCACCTGCGACGGTGGAGGTGGCCCAATGCTGGCTGCTAACGGGGGGCCGGGATTCTCCGAAACCCCGGCCAACTGTTGACGGTAGAGTCAAAACCGGCACGACGATGCTGGCGTCAACGAGCCTCCAGGTCCAGTCATTCTCTCCTTCCTCAGGGGCTAGCACGGTGCCGGAGGGCTGTGCGCTGTTCCGGCGCTGAAAGCTGGCCCTACACGGTCGGCGTGGGTCCACGTATGTGCGCCATGGTTAGCGCAGGTCCGCGCATGCGTTCACGTCCATCTTTGCGTCGGCCCTTCATGGCGAAGCCCTACAAGGGCCAGGCGTGGAGGAACATGGGCACCCCCCCTCACGGAATTAGCACACCTGCCGATCGGTTGACCCTGGTCGCTGGCCTGGCCACCGTGGAGGCTCATCCTGCAGTTGGCTCCCCCGTCCCCTCCTCCTCCTCCCCTCCCCCCCCCCCCCCCCCCCCCCCCCACCCCCACCAGGACGGCCAGAACACCGAGGTCCGCCGGGTAGGACCATACTCGAACGATGCCGGCGGGACTCGGCGAGCACTCGAGCCCGTCGAGCGCGCAGAATCGCGGCGGGGCCCGCTTTCAACGGCCCCCAACTGGCGCCACGTCGAACGCACCGGCGCGATGAGCTCGGAGAATCGGCTGCCCGGCGTCGGAGCGGCATGGCGGGATTCGCGCACCCCCCCCCCCCCCCCCCCCCGCGCGGACTCGTAGAATCCCGCCCGGGATCTTCCACTCTCGCAGCTTTCAATGGGTTTCCCATTGTTCACACTTTCTTCTGGAAAGTCCAGAGTGAAACACTTGCATTTTGACGCTGGAGTGGGGACATAGCCCCATTATTGAGAATCCCGCCCCTTGTTTGAATTTGTTACCTCTGGAATCATTTATTCCGACGCACTCCTGGCTGGTCCCCAACATTCTATTCTCCATAAACCTGAGCTCATCGCAAATTCTGCTGTCCATATTTTAACTCCCACCATGTTCCTTTCACCCATCAACCCTATGCTTACTGACCTATAGTGGTTCCCAGTCAAACTACACCTTGATTTTAAAGATCTCATCCCTGTTTTGAAGTCCTTCCATGGTCTCATCAACTGCCTCGCCCCCATCTCCATCATCTCCTCCATCACCACACCCTCAGAGGCCAGCTAATTCCAGCATATTGAGCACCTCTCAGTTTTAATTGTTCCACAATTGGTAACCAGACCCTTGACTGCCAAGGAACCTAGCCCTGGAATTCTTCCATCAATCATATAGACACAAAAAAACACAGGTGTAACGCTACTTGAGAAATCGCAAATGGTTCCTTCGACAGCATTTGAAAGTCAACGATAAGCTTCATCAAAGCTTATCTTTACACCTTGTTATGCCTTTATCTGGAAAATAGCTAGGTCTGTTGGCTGAAGTAAAATGCATCTAAGTTGGACTTCCCATTTCTTACTGAGAGCTCGGTTGCTGCCTGCTTAAGTGCTTATATTTTCTTGACTTTTCCAGAACTGTTACAAGTACGATTTTCCAGCTGTTCATGCTGGCCGTATCCTTCGGACCCCCCGCGGCATGCAGTGGATTAAATGGGAAATCTATGGCCTCTCTATGGCACGGGGGTGCGAGCGGAGATGAGCCCCGAGGCACCCCCGGCACCTGGCGCTGCCAGTTCTGGAGGCCCACTGTTGTTTCAACCAGGGTCTGAATGTCAGCAGCGATGGAGCTCGGGGAGTGGGCCATCCCAGTCTGGGACTGTACCACCTCCCGCTGGGCTTGTGTGACGCCATCCAGCATCTGGGCAAGGCCACTGATGCTCTCAGTGATGGCCTGCTGAGACTGGGGCCTGCTGAGACTGGGCTCTGAGACTGGGCCATGGCCTGCTGAGACTGGGGCCTGCTGAGACTGGGGCCTGCTGAGACTGGGGCCTGCTGAGACTGGGGCCTGCTGAGACTGGGGCCTGCTGAGACTGGGGCCTGCTGAGACTGGGGCCTGCTGAGACTGGGGCTTGCTGAGACTGGGCCTGCTGAGACTGGGGCCTGCTGAGACTGGGCCTGCTGAGACTGGGCCTGCTGAGACTGGGGCCTGCTGAGACTGGGGCCTGCTGAGACTGGGGCCTGCTGAGACTGGGGCCTGCCTGAGACTGCCTGCTGAGACTGGGGCCTGCTGAGACTGGGCCTGCTGAGACTAACTGGGGCCTGCTGAGACTGGGGCCTGCTGAGACTGGGGCCTGCTGAGACTGGGGCCTGCTGAGACTGGGGCTTGCTGAGACTGGGGCCTGCTGAGACTGGGGCATGCTGAGACTGGGGCCTGCTGAGACTGGGGCCTGCTGAGACTGGGCCTGCTGAGACTGGGCCATGGCCTGCTGAGACTGGGCCATGGCCTGCTGAGACTGGGGCCTGCTGAGACTGGGGCCTGCTGAGACTGGGCCTGCTGAGACTGGGGCCTGCTGAGACTGGGCCTGCTGAGACTGGGCCATGGCCTGCTGAGACTGGGCCATGGCCTGCTGAGACTGGTACAGACTGCGGAGCGTGGCTGAGATGTCAGCTGGCTCTGGCATATGGCTGCCTGTGAGAGGGCAGCCCTGTCCTGGGCCACAGATGATGTTTGCACATGAAGCCCCATACCCTGCATAATCTGACCCATGGCTGAAACCATTGTACCCTTTGCCTCCACCGCGGATGCCACCCGTGCGGTGTCGGCCTGGGTGGGAGCCATGATCGGCAACACTCCCTGCTCCTGGATGCGGATGGACTCCTCCACCTGCGTCTGCAGCTGCTGGAAGCTTGCCGTCATCCCGTTGTCTAGTCACTAGTTGTCCAAATGCATCGGGTCTATGGGTGGGTCTGGAAAGTCCAGGAACCCGGAAACCGTCTGAACGGCAGCTGGTTGTTGGGGCTGGGCTGCCCTCCGACCGTCCGGCCCCTCGGCTGCTCCTACCTCCGTCTGCTGTACCGGGACGGCTGTGTGGTGCACATGAGTCAGTGTCCCAGATCCTCATCACTAAAGTGCCCAACTGAACTGATAGTCTCTGCGATGGTCGAAGGTGTGGGACACAGCAGTGACGCAAAGGATATGTCCTCTTCTGAGCCCTGCATCGACCCCTGGCCCAATGGTCCTTGTCTCGCCTCTATCTGAGGGTCACTGTCCAGTCTATCCATCAACTGTGCCCCTCTCCACTGTGTGTCACTGTCCTGGCTGTCATGTACATCTGCGTCCAGCGTCTCCGTGTCCTGGCGGTCCGTGCCCTGGGTGTCGGTCCTCTGTGCATCCGTGTCCTGGGTCCCAGTGTCAAAGGAAGGCCTTCCTTACCGTCTGCCCTCCCAGCCATGGCGGCATCCCTGGGGGCATCTGGGCCTGGCACTGGGTCTTGGGTGAGGTACGTCAGACGGGCCGGGACGACCGGCAGCAGGTTCTGGAAGACACAAGATTGTATCATTAGACACGCGGACTGGGGTGAGGGGCTGGAGATGGGGGGGGGGGGGGAATGGGGGGGAATAGTGGGATGGGGTGGAGTGGGGGGGTTGGGGTGGAATGGTGGGGGGGAATGGGGTGAGGGGGTGGAGATGGGGGGGAATGGGGTAGAGTGGGGGGGTTGGGGTGGAATGGTGGGGGGGGAATGGGGTGAGGGGGCGGAGATGGGGGGGAATGGGGGGATGGGGTGGAGTGGGTGGGTTGGGGTGGAATGGTGGGGGGGAATGGGGTGAGGGGGTGGAGGGGGGAATGGGGTGGGGAATGGGGTGAGGTGGTGGAGATGGGGGGGAATAGGGGGATGGGGTGGAGTGGGGGGGTTGGGGTGGAATGGTGGGGGGGAATGGGGTGAGGGGGTGGTGGGGTGGGGAATGGGGTGCGGGGGTGGAGGGGGGAGGTTTGGTGTGAGGGGGGTGGAGCCAGGCGGGGGAGTCTCACTTGCTGGTGCGCCTCCGATCTGACAAGGGGCAACCTCCCTGTCCTCGGCCCCGCCAACGAGGTCCAGTGCCCTCTGCTCGTGGACCGTGAGGGGGTGCAGGACGGGTGGACCCCCTCCGGTTCTCTCACGCACCCTGTCATTGTGGCCGGTCTTATCCTGGTGGGGGGGTGAAAGCATCAGTTAGGGGGTCCGCCGCATGCCGCGCAGATATTGGCTAGATGATGGCATGGGAGCACTGGGCACCCGGCCAAAGCGGCTCAGGGGTGTGTGCAGCCCATGTGTGTCAGGTGGGGGGTTTTGCCCTCCTCCTGGGGGCGGGTTACTTTCACATATGTGGGTGGTAGGGGTTGGGTGGTGCCAGGGGCATGTCTCTGTGTACTCACCCTAGTTGTCCTCATCAGGTCGTGCACCTTTACCCAGCACTGTTCGCCGGCCCGTGGGGTGTGCCGCACCGCGCTTATGGCATTGCCCACCTCCCTCCATGTTCGCCCGACTGTGCTGCCCGGGTGTTGGTGGCCCCGTCTAGGACACAGGATCACCCTCCGCTGCTCGACCACATCCAGCAGCATGTTGAGGTCTTGGTCCCTGAACCTTTGGCTCAGCAGATGGCGGCCATCTAACGGGTCTCGGGACTGTGCGCTGCTCACGCACTCACGCGATGGCGTTTAGAGAATCCTGCCCAGAATGTCCAAATTACCTAACAAGCACGTCTTTCTGGACTTGTGGGAGGAAGCCGGAGCACCCGGAGGAAACCCACGCAGACACGGGGAGAACGTGCAGACTCCGCACAGACAGTGACCCAAGCCGGGAATCGAACCTGGGACCCTGGAGCTGTGAAGCAACAGTGCTAACCACTGTATGATGCAATATGACTGGGTACAATTCCCTTTAATTGCGTACCGATAAAAATCACCAGACTCAACAGCGAAGTGTAACACCTATCTCCTGCTTCATGACGGCCCTGTGATTAATTGCACTGAGTAATAATGTAGTTAAATGCATATGAAAAGGATTCATTAATTCTTCAAACTGCTACATCAGCTGTTAATATCTGCCTGCACAAAACAGAAGCAGCAATTACCGTTATTAGTCACAACACCAAATGTTTTACAAAAACGATCCAGGGAATTAATTGCTAAAATATCCCCATTGAATAAGTGCAAGCATTAACCTAGTGTCCGCTATGTGACATGAAGCACATCAGTCTCTGTTGCAGGACTGATTCTTCCTTCCTGTTTGAAGTAGTGTCGGGATAACTGAGCTGGCAGACGCCACTGTCACCACATAGAAACCGGACGGTCCATTGACTCCAGATTGGTGTTGAAAGCTTTTGCAGAAGCTGCTTTCCTGCTGGCTTTCCAACTTTCCGAAGCAGTTAAGACACATTTGCGGCACTGCTAATCCCACTGTGCTGTCACCCATTAATGTCTAATAAGTCACAACAGTCATTTCCCTTATTTTGAAGTGAAGTTTCAATAACACAGCTTAGAGCATGAGCACGACCCAAAGTTCTCTTCCTGCTTGTTGCACAGCCACTGGGTTGCAATGAAGGACTGACTGCATCCTGCACAATCCTTGACACTGAGCATCCACTGAAGAGTGATTGCTGCCTCGGGGTTAATTACCTGGAGGTGACTACAAAGCACCCCATTCTAGTTGTCTAGATGGCCATCCCGAGTCGGTCAGGAACTGGAAGGTTCAGGACCAATATCAATGTGGCGTTGGCGACCTTCTTACAGTATTGCCGTCGAATACTCCGAAGGAAGAGCAAAAAGACCCCGAATTATCAAGTTCAAATTTGCCGACCTTTGATTTTTCCTGAGCCAAAAGTGGTTCTGAAAATGAACAAAGAACAATACAGCACAGGAACAGGCCCTTCGGCCCTCCAAGCCCGTACCGGTCATGATACCACCCTTGGCCGAAACCCTCAGCACTTCCTTGTGTCGTATCCCTCTATACCGATCCTATCCATGTGTTTGTCAAGGTGCATTTGGAACGCCGTTAATGTATCTACTTCCACCACCTCCCCTGGCAACACGTCCCAGGCACTCACCACCTTCTGTGCAAAAAACCTGCTTCGCACATCTTCTCAAAACTTTGCCCTATGGACCTTAAACCTATGGCCCCTCGTGACTGACCCCTCTACCCTGGGAAAGAGTGCCTGCCCATCCACTCTATTCATGCACCTCATAATCTATCAGGTCGCCCCTCAACCTCCGTCGTTCTAATGAAAACAGTCCGAGTCTATTCAGCCTCTCCACACAATTAACACCCTCCAGACCAGGCAACATCCTGGTAAACCTCCTCTGCACCCTCTCCAAAGCCTCCACATCCTCCTGGTAGTGTGGCGACCAGAATTGTACGCAATATTCCAAGTGCGGCCTCACCAATGTTCTATACAACTGCCGCATAACTTGCCAGTTTTTATACTCGATGCCACGACCAATGAAGGCAAGCATTCCATATGCTTCCCCCGCCAACAGTGCATTGGCGGACGCGGCTGCTATGGACCGCTGGCAGGATCCTCTGGTCCCAACGATGTCGAGGCTACTTTGCATGGCTCGCCCATTCTGCTGTAATGGAATCCACTGGCGGAGGGGGACCTGGAAGATCCCACCAGCGGGAAGGGTCTGAAAATCCCACCCGCCGTCTCTCATTTTACCCTGTGAAGGGGCTCAACGTTGACACCAGCAAAAGATATTTGCAGCTCTTTCTATGAAGAAAAAAGTTGTTGTTTAAACCGTTAATGCAACTGTCGACTTATCAAATAGAATCATATCACTAGGAGGCTATTCAGCCCATCGCGTCTGCACCAGCTCTTACAAAGAGCACCCTACTCAGACCCATGTCTCTACCCTATCCCCGTAACCCCCACTTAACCTTTTTTTGGGGACACTGAGGGCAATTTATCATGGCCAATCCACCTAACGTGCACATCTTTGGACTGTGGGAGTAAACCGGAGCACCCGGAGGAAACCCACACACACACGGGGAGAACGTGCAGACTCCGCACAGACAGTGACCCCAGTTGGGAATGAACCTGTGACCCTGGAGATGTGAAGCAACTGTGCTAACCACTGTGCTATTGTGCTGCACCTTCCTTGACAAGTTCATTTCAGAGTCAACCACGTAGCTGTGGAACTGGAGTCCCGTGATAAGAAAACATACTTGCCTCTTCACTAAAACGGCTATAAGCATGAGTACAAGTTTAAAAGAGGCAGCTGGCCCTCTCTCTCAGAAAGTATATGGCATAGAATGAAGCCAATCAGCCCACTGTGTCTCTGCCAGCCATGACAGATCCCAATCCTACTTCCCAGTTTTTGTTCTGTCGACCTGTAGATCGCAACACCTCAAGTGCATTTGCAAATATTTTTGCAATGCAGGAAAATCCACTTGTAAAGACTAATTTCTTCATAAAATGAATTGGATTGTTTGGATCTGTAGGATTGAAAATACAGGCTCAGGAAAACTGTAAATCAGCCAGGAAATTAAACCTTAAATTGCAGTTAGGCACCAGTGGGGATATTCACTTCCCCCTCTGCTTAGCTCAGTGTAACTAGGCAGAGTTGCATTAATTGCGCGAGATTTTATTATGCTTCTTTTGCCCACTGTGAAATCTGAAGGGAAACTGTCTTTTGACTGGCAAAACGAACAGAATCTGATCTCGGAGTCGAGCAAGCTACGCATCGAGATTGTTATTATTTTTTCATTCATGCATCATGGGATGTGGGCGTCGCTGGCTGGGCCGGCATTTATTGCCCATCTCCGTTGACATTTCAAAGTCAGCCACACCAGGTAAGGACGACAGGTTTCCTTTTGTCAAGGCATTTTCATTTTTTAAATGTTGAGATTCTGGATAAATGGATGAGGAGTTCATTTAAAAGTTTTCTTATGCAGCCCCTCAGGATCGAAGATGGCCTGCTTCCGCTCAGTTCGATGGGTATACGTTCAAACGACCAGCTAAAGAAAAAGTGCTACGTTTTCTCAAGGAATACCTGACAGGTATGTACATCTTACTCTGGTAACTTAGGGATCATTGGGTGTATGATTTGGAGTTGTAGGGCTGGATTCTCCAATTTTGAGGCTATGTCCGGAGCATGTGTCTAGTCTTACACCGATGCTCCGCCGGTGGGGGGGGGGGGGGGTTGGCTGCCGGGCCATGTAAAACCCCCAGTGTTCCCGAGAGAAACGACGGGAGAATTGCCGGGTTCGTGGCCGTGCATATGCATGACAGCGACCTGCAGTGGCCACGTCGTACAACATGGCACCTACCGCACGCGAACCTGGCCTGCCAGATAGTGCCCCCTTGTAACCCCCCTCTCCACCCCTGGACCAACCCCCACCAGTTCCACCCAGCCCCCGCGGCCTGCGGAACAACTCCCCCCCCCCCCCCCACTCCCCCCAACTGTAGAGACGATGGACACAGCCCGCAGCCGCCCACGAGGTTGACAAAAACCCAGACCGCAAGTGATCCAGGCTGTTGGGAAGTCAGCCCATCGGGGGCGGAGCATCGGGGAGGGCCTTTTGGTGATGTCCTAAGGCTGTCCCAATGGCATACAGCGTACTCACCGGTGGTGCCATTTTGGAGGGGGCGGAGCATCTGAAAACATGCGCGATCCCCAATTTCGGCGTCAAGAAGGGATTCTCCGCCCAATCGCCAAAGCGATTTCGGCGTCGGCAATCGGAGAATCCCATCCATAGTGTACAAGGTGACTCCGAGCTCAGCAGGCAATGCTAACATAGCTTGGAAGGGGGAGTGCAAGCTTTATTTGAGTGACATCCTTACGACTTTGTAATAAATTATTCTTTTCTTGATGTGTTTTTTTTAATGCCTGTATATTTACTTACACAAGAGCAGGTCAAAGATGTGAAATCCTGTGGCGAGTAATTCACTTTCTGACCACCCCCCAGTTTCTTTCGACCATCCACAAGGCACAAGTCAGGTGTATGATAGAACACACTCCACTTGTCTGGATGCGTGCAGCTCCAACAACACTCAAGAAGCCCAACCTCATTCAAGACAAAGCAGCCCTGCTTGATTGCCATCCCTTCCACAAACATTCAATCACTCAACCAGTGACAAACAGTAGTCGCAGTGTATACAATCTACAAATGCACTGCAGGAACTCAACAAGCTTCCTCAGGCAGCACCTTCCAAACACAAGGCTGCCACCACCTGGAAGGACAAGAGCAGCAGACACATGGGAACCCCACCAGCTGGAGGTTCCTCTCCAAGGCACTTGCCATCCTGACTTGGAAATATACCGCCATTCCTTCATTGTTGCCAGGTCAAAATCCCTAACAGCATTATGGGTCTACCTACACCTCAGGGATTGCAGTGGTACAAGAGGGCAGTTCACCACCACCTCCTCAAGGAAATCTAGGTATGGGCAAAAAAACAATGGTGGCCCAGCCAGCGATGCCCACGTCCTGTGAATGAATTTTTAAAAATTAAGACTGCTGAAGTGGAGGAAGGCTTTTTGAAGTTGAAACTGTGATTGATTGACAGAATTATGGGAAGGTATGTATTTCATGGTAATGTTAAATGGGATTTCTATTTGGTTTCTGATTCAGGACTAGGCTACCCCCCCCCCCCCCCCCCCCCCTCCCACTCCACCCCCGCGCGGTTTACAACTCCTCTGAGAAACCATGAGCTACATCTACTAATGGAACAGGTCTAACTGCATCAGAATTGTGTGGCAGCAGCAAATCCCAACCCTGCAATGGAGCCAACAGTGGTGGGAACGCTGCCTGCGAGCACTGCCAGGGTGCCAGGATGCCATGGGGAACTTCCCAGCCACTGCCCCATCCTGCGATGACCACTTGGGGGGCTCCAATGGCCTCCAAGCACCCCCCCCCTCCCCCCGCCTCGGGGTCATCACGTCTGGCCTCTGTTCATGGAGACCATTAATGATTCCCGATGGCGAGGGGTGGGAGGTGGGGGGGGGGGGGGGGGAGGGAGGGGGGAGAGAGAATCCGGGGGGGGAGGGGCGGGGGCCTCGAATGGGCTGAGAATGTTTCAATGAGTCGGGTGCCGTGGGCCGGCAGCATAGTGCTCAGTTCGGCGGCCGGCACTGACACCATTTTCGGGGCTCTCCCGCTATTCCCCTGGAAAATTGCCCCCAGTCTCTGGGGAGCTAGTTCAGTGACAATATCTCGACACCATTGCCTCCCCATACAATGCCATTGCCTCCCCATACAATGCCATTGCCTCCCCATACAATGCCATTGTCTCCCCCTACAATGCCATTGTCTCCCCATACAATGCCATTGCCTCCCCATACAATGCCATTGCCTCCCCATATAATGCCATTGCCTCCCCATACAATGCCATTGCCTCCCCATACAATGCCATTGCCTCCCCATACAATGCCATTGCCTCCCCATACAATGCCATTGCCTCCCCATGCAATGCCATTGCCTCCCCATGCAATGCCATTGCCTCCCCATACAATGCCATTGCCTCCCCATACAATGCCATTGCCTCCCCATACAATGCCATTGCCTCCCCATACAATGCCATTGCCTCCCCATACAATGCCATTGCCTCCCCATACAATGCCATTGCCTCCCCATACAATGCCATTGCCTCCCCGTACAATGCCATTGCCTCCCCCTACAATGCCATTGCCTCCCCGTACAATGCCATTGCCTCCCCATACAATGCCATTGCCTCCCCGTACAATGCCATTGCCTCCCCCTACAATGCCATTGCCTCCCCGTACAATGCCATTGCCTCCCCATGCAATGCCATTGCCTCCCCATACAATGCCATTGCCTCCCCATACAATGCCATTGTCTCCCCATACAATGCCATTGCCTCCCCATACAATGCCATTGCCTCCCTGGAGGAGTGCACTCTGATGGTCTCACCAGGTCGGTCTGCTAATCGACACGGACCTGTAATACGGCAATTTGTGCTGATTGGCCAGGAGTTACACTCATTGTGATGGGGAGTTTTTACACAGTGGCAGGGCGGCACAGTGGTTAGCACTGCTGCCTCACCACATCTCCATGGATTTCCTCCGGGTGCTCCGGTTTCCTCCGGGTGCTCCAGTTTCCTCCGGGTGCTCCGGTTTCCTCCCACAGTCCAGAGATGTGCAGTTTGGGTGAATTGGCCATGATAAATAGCCCCAAGGTTAGGTGCGGTTATGGGGATGGGGAGGGGGATTGGGCCGAGGTGGGCTGCTCTTTCGGCGGGTTGGTGCAGACCCGATGGGCCGAATGGCCTCCTTCTACACCAGGGGTGGGCAAACTTTTCCGTGCAAGGGCCACATTCAGAAATTCACAATTCACAAAGGGCCGCATAGTATATTAAGTAAAATAATTACTTCACCCGGTTATGATTCTGGGCGCCTCATATAGAACAGTACAGCACAGAACAGGCCCTTCGGCCCTCGACTTTGTGCCGAGCAATGATCACCCTACTCAAGTCAATGTATCCACCCTATACCAGTAAGTAACCCAACAGCCCCCCCCCCCATTAACCTTAAAAAAAATTTAAAAAAAAAAAAAAAAAATTTTTAAAAAAAATTTTTTTTTTTTTTTTTTTTTTAATGACTTGGTGGGCCGCAGAAATACCTTTGGCGGGCCGCATGCGGCCCGCGGGCCGTAGTTTGCCCACCCCTGTTCTACACCGTCGGGATTTTGTGATCTGCTACCAGCAGCTGCAGAGCCTACTATTTGTTTACACCCTGATTATCTTCGCCGACAGGAAGTGAGCCATTTTAAACTAAATGTTTCCACTCAACACAACCACGCCAGGTTACCGTGACGTGGTTCAGGAGACCTTTATTCAGCGGCTGCACTTATTCGGCCAATATTTAAATTAGAGATTTGATTATGTGCCATGGGGGTCCACGTGAATCGGGAAACTCTACATATTGAGAATGCAGACCACAGCTTGAAAAAGTAAACTCCTGCCAGAGGCTGGAAAACAATCCACTGGAAACCTGGCATTTTCAAACTTTTTATTTCCAATTTATCATTGGAGTTATCTTGACATAAAGAGATCATGAATGAGAGTTATTTGGGTGCAAATATAGAAACTACCTGCAGTTTTAATTTTAGTCGGAGATGTCTGAGTTCCACAGGAGTGCGCGATTCTGCCGAGGCTCTTGTGGCAATTTGTGTTTAGATTGCATCTCTCCTCCTCAGTTCAAGCTGATTTCATTTTATTTATTTTTGTACACTCGTTGATAGAAGCACACCATGTAGAGAAGCAGTTCACTTGGTGTAATATTTACATAGCCTGCGACCATCATTTCAATCATACTCCAAATTCACGGGATCATTTTCGATTCTGGAAACATTGTGCGCTGTAACAGAAAACAGCAGGGCCTCCTCAACCTTCCGAATGCAATCCGCTTCCTTTTCACTTTTTTCCAATTAAAACACGTTTCCCTTGAAGGTGTGGGTTTGTAATATTTAATAAGGAATGGCAGTTTTTGGTACACTGTCTTGTGCTGCATACGGTCACAGGGAGAGGACTGAGAATTTGGTCATTCGCTGGGGGCAAGATTCTGTGCTGGTCAGTGAGATTTTCCATTGAAACCGTCCCCCGCCACTGGGATACCCATAGAATCCCACCGCCAGCGAACGGCCAGAGAATCCCCCCACCGCCCCCCCCCATAGAATTTTCACAGCATAGAACAAAGCCCTTCTGCCCATCATGTCCATGCTGGTCATCAAGCATCTATCTAATCACATTCCATTTCTGCACTGTAAATTCTATGTCTATTCTCTGTCACTTGGTCCCAAGCCTTGTGTGCTATGGCAGTTTGTTGGCCCATCAAATTATTTCTTCAATGTTGAGAGAGTTCCTGCCTCTCCCACCCTTTCAGGCAGTGAGTTCCAGATTCCAACCACCCTCCGGGTGAAGGAGTCCGTCATAATATCCACCAGTACTTCATGGTGCAGACACACACTGATGGACACACACAGGGACCAATCAATATGTGCAAACACCGCAGCCAATCACCAGTTCGAATAAACACACTATAAAGGCAGAGGGCACCACGGTTCCCGTTCATTCTGGGTGCTGCCTCTGAGTGTAACAAGAACTCATCCAGCCCAGCACCGACTCACACCACGTGCTGAGAGAATCAACTGGTTCGGACAAGGCTTAGGTCTCTAGTTTAAGTTAGCATAATTTTGACCCACAGTCATCGTGTGTTAGTTAGTTAGAAATAGTTAATAAAATTGAGTTGAACCTTCATCAGTGTTGGAAGTGTCTGTTCATCTCTCAAGTCTACACTAGTCAACACTTCAGAGTCTTTCCTCAAATCCCCTCTAAACCTCCTGCCCCTTATCTTAAATCTGTGCCCCCTGGATATTGAACCTTCCATTGCTTCCTTGCTGAAGCACAGTCTCCTAGCACACATCACCTCTGACATTGTTTCATATGTACACACTTAGGGGTGGGGAATTGATTCGCTTCCTCACTAGGTGGCCGTGTACAAAAAACAAAGAACAAAGAAAGGTACAGAACAGGAACAGGCCATTCGGCCATCCAAGCCTGCGCCGACCATGCTGCCCATCTAAACTAAAATCTTCTGCACTTCCGGGGTCCGTATCCCTCTATTCCCATCCTATTCATGTATTTGTCAAGATGCCCCTTAAACGTCACTATCATCCCTGCTTCCACCAGCTCCTCCGGCAGTGAGTTCCAGGTACCCATGTAGCCTGACTCTTCTCTCATGATCCCTGTGCCTCAGTCAAAGCCTCGAAAAACCTTCAGTGATTTTAAGAAGCCAAGTTCAAAATGCGATGTACCTGCGGTGGTGGAACATGGCTTTTTGAATCTGCACTGGATTCTGCAATCCCTGTCAGAGATGGTTCACATTAGCCTACAGGACGCTTGCATATGTCAACTAAGACGTTAAACTTTCCTAAAGAATTTGGAGTAATCACTGAGGCTTGTTAGGATCAACATTACATCAGGGGGACTCTTGGACAACACAGCTTAAAATACATTGCAAAATCAACTGCTCTATGGCTGAAGCTTATTACATACATTCCAAACCCACATTCTACCCATTTTACTTCCTTTAATGGAATTAACATCCTCATGACAAGCCGAAGTTAAAAAAAAAATCTTTCTTTAACCTTTTGTTACACCAAACCAACTTTGTGCATTAAAATACTTTCTTTTTTAAATTTAGAGTACCCAATTCATTTTTTGTTTCCAATTAAGGAGCAATTTAGTGTGGCCAATCCACCTATCTTGCACATCTTTGGGTTGTGGGGGCGAAACCTACGCAAACACGAGGAGAATGTGTAAACTCCACACGGATAGTGACCCAGAGCCGGGATCAAACCTGAAACCTCAGCACCGTGAGGCAGCTGGGCTAACTACTGCGTCACCGTGCTGCCCGTTCTGTTATATGTGTGGTAGGTAATTGTGATGAATGGTATTAGTAACTGCTGTAGCTGTACCTTGCCTTTAATACATTGGCCCTTTAAGACCGGGCTTGGAACCCTGGGGGACTCCGCCTCTGGCTCCGCCCCCAGGAAACGGTATATAAGATGAAGCTCACTCGGCAGCATGTGGTGAGCAGCTGTTCAGTTCTCTGATGATTAAAGCCTTTGAATTACCGATCTTCTCTCCTGTGTCGTAATTGAGGGTATCTCAGTAACTGGTCTTCGGAATCTAGATGAAGAAGACTCAAAATCGTCCAGTAGTAACAAAAGCTATTGAGTAACTAACAATAATTGCATGAGTTCTTTGCTTTAACTTTGATACTAGTGATAAGATTAACGAGATCTAACTACGATATCTGTACGTACCTCCACTAGCCATCTGAACTAGTCTGCTATTGCTCTGGTCACAGTGCACCCAAGAGAGAGAGAGAGAGGTCCAATGTGGCTGCCTTTTATACCCCTGTTGGTCTGGCCCTCTGGTGGTCATGTGGTGCGACTGACTACACATTAACCCCTTGTGTATATGCACATATAAAGATCACTACACCCCCCTTTTTTACGTGTTACATATTTTCTGTATGTTGTAAAGAAAATTGAACAAACATAATGGATGCAGTTTGAAAATGCATTATATAAATCAATGAGTTAGTCCATCAAATGTTAATACATTTAGCCTCAGGTTTTTTTGCTTGCGTGAAATAGGTAGACAAATGATGTTATGTACAAGTTGTGATGATCTTGATGATTATACAAGCCCATTAATATTTATGAGTCCAATCTTAATTTAAAAAAACTGTGAGTCCATACTTTATGAGTTTGTTCGGTCGAGTTGCTGTCTTCTTCTGTTGTTGAAGTGGTGATGTTGATGTTGTTATTCTTTTGTGAACGTCGTCAGTGTTCCGGTGTTTAAGTAACCAAGGTGAGGTATTTGAATGGATGAATCACTTTGTTGTCTGATTTATGCTTTTTTTTCTCTCTGCTTGCGGTAGCCATTCTGTGTTACATCTTTGTTGTCTGACCTGGACTTTCTCCTGTGTTTGTGGTATTGATCATGTATGTCATCTTTGTTGAAAGCTGGTTTACTTGTTTGTTGTGGAGCAA
Organism: Scyliorhinus canicula; assembly: GCF_902713615.1. NCBI lineage: Eukaryota > Metazoa > Chordata > Chondrichthyes > Carcharhiniformes > Scyliorhinidae > Scyliorhinus > Scyliorhinus canicula. The sequence goes on from NC_052162.1 coordinate 15,890,608, forward strand.
ATGTGAATTTGTGAGATTTGTTGCCATGCCATGGAATATTTGTACTCTTGCCATTGTTTTGCAGTGTGCTGTGGCATTGTCCTTCATGTGCAGAGTTGTACCATGTTGTACAGGTCGTTGTTTCATTGTTGTCATTTCTGCCTTGGTCGTTTTCGTTGCCGTTCTTGTTGTTTTTGTCATGCTTGTTGTTTCTGTTTTTGTTATGCTTCTTGTTGTTTTTGTTGTTATTCTTCTGGGTTTTGATGTTGTGCTTGTATTTTTTGATGTTGCTGTCATTGGTCTTGTTTCTGCAGCACGTCTTTTTGTTGTTGTTGCTCTTATTGCGCTGCATATTGTTTTTGTTGTTGCCGTTGTACTCAATGAGTGTTCCGTGTGGATGATGTAAGTCATTGTCACATTTATCGGTGTCAGTGTCCTTTGTGGTATCTGTTACATTGAGCGTTTCTTCTGGAGAATTGTGAGAATGATCTGATGTTGCATTGATGTTGGTGACATCAGTCATTTGTGGTGGATTTGATTCCTCTTCTTTGCTTCCTTGGTACTCACTCCTCTTCTAGAGTCTTTTCGGGTTCATTTGAATCACCTGTGGTTTCTTGGTGCTCCTCTTCTGGAGCCAAAACCTTCAAGATTTCAATTGACGTGGTCTCTCTGGACTCTTGGTGCTCCTCTTCTGGAGTCAAAATCTTCATGATTTCATTTGACGTGGTCTCTCTGAACTCATGAGTAGCCCTCCTCTGATTGTTGAGTGCTTCTGTGCAGACGAGCTGATATCTGTCAGTCTCGCTGTGATCCTGCACATCATGTATGGGAATTGTGATTTCTTCGTCACTTGTCTCACACACAGTGGGTAGACATTCAGTGTCTTCTTGTTAGTTAAATGAGCTGGGTAGACTTTCATAGTCTTCTTCTGGTGGCTCAAATAAGCTAGGTAGACTGTTTTCTTGTTGGTTAAACGAGCTGGGTTCTGGTGGCTCAAATAAGCTGGGTAGACTGTCATAGTCTTCTTCTTGTTCACATGAGCTTGGTAGACTTTCATAGTCTTGCTCATGCATGGCGTTCGCTATGGAGTGTTTGCTTGCTTCTATTTTTGAGCCTGTCACTGAGCTGTCTGGAGGCTTGGGTTGCTTTCTCTGTGGAGTCTTTCATTGCTCTCTCTGTGGAGTCTTTCATCGCTCTCTCTTTGGAGTCTTTCATCGTTTGCTCTGTGGAGTCCTTCATCGCTCTCTCTGTGGAGTCTGTCATCGCACTCTCTGTGGAGTCTGTCATCGCGCTCTCTGTGGAGTTGATTTGTGCTCTCTCAATGGAGTTGTTCTGTGCTCTCTGTGTGGTGTCGTCTTCTTCTTGGATATTGCTATCATCCAATGTATCAACGATCTGCCATGGCATTATGGTATTGGATTCATCTACCATGAGAAGAGTCGTGTTGAGCTTTTCAACCGTGTTGCTGATGCTGTGATCAGCTTATCCGAATAACTCAGCCATGTCTGAGTAGTATTTTGGGTATTATTCGATAGACAAATCATCTCTTTTTGTTTTGGAGTTGTTATTGCTCTCATCACGTTCAATGAACAAATCATCTTCTTTTGTTTCGGAGTTAGCATTGTGCTCTTCACTTTGGGTGGTGCAGAGTGCTTGTTTCAGGGTGTTGTGAACCTGCTGTTGTAGGTTTAGGCATTGTTCTGTCTTTTGAAGTAAGAAAATTGGGTTTTGCAGCTTTAAATTTCTTTTAATTCATTTTCATGCATTTCCTTTTTAAGTGGGCGTGGTCCTGGTCCTCTGACGTCATGACACTCGTGAATTCATGCGTAGGACTCGATTGCACATGCGCACTCCAAGTTTCCTGTACTATGCGCTCCATTCGCAACTGTGCATGCGCGGAACATTGTGCTGCCGGTTTGCATCTTTTAGGGTAGTGCGCATGTGCGGCCTGGCCAGACTGGACATGCGCAAGATGGCTGCCGCTCAGAACTTGTCTTCTTAAATTTCAACCCCGCCTCTGACTCGTGGTGAGTATTCGCGCCATTTTTACCGATTTGGTTTTCTAGATACTTATTCTGAGTTTGTAGAGACTCAAAGTATTGATTTTGTTTTTGTTCATAAGCAAGGCGTTTTTGTATAACGATTTCTAGAGTTAGATGCTTATCTTGCGATAGTTCTCCCCCAAAATTTTTATCAGATAGTCCAGAAATTAATTGATTCATTATCACAGTGTCTCTGAAATCAGCATAATCACAGCCTTGTGGTATTAACTTGAGATTTGTAATAAAATCAGTGATGGGCCCTCCGTTTCTCTGGCATTTATGACAATTGTTAAATCTTTCCAGCATCTCACCAGACTGACTCTCACAGTGTTCATCAAATTTTTTGAGTATTACTTCTATTTTGGCGTTGTCTTTACCTTCTATGTAATTAAAGCAATTATAGATTTGTCTAGCCTCATACCCTCCTATTGTGAGTAGTAGTGCTATTTTCATTGCGTGAGAGACCGTGCTTAAATCATTAGCTGCGATAAATATTTGGAATATCTGTTCAAATCTTTTCCAGTCATGACTTAAATTACCGGTTGTTTCCAGCAGCCCTGGAGGTCTAATGAGTTCCATAGTTAATCGTCGAGGATCCATTTGCTGCGAAGTCTTCCACAGTTGAATGTCCAGTCTGAATTTTCTTCTCTTTTTGCCTAACCTAATTTAACTAGTTTTGTTAAAGCCACTCGCCGGGTACCATGTTTTGTTACCTGTGTGGTAGGTAACATAGAACATAGAACATAGAACACTACAGCGCAGTACGGGCCCTTCGGCCCTCGATGTTGCGCCGACCTGTGAAACCATCTGAAGCCTATCTGACCTACACTATTCCATTTTCATCCATATGTCCATCCAGTGACCACTTAAATGCCCTTAAAGTTGGCGAGTCTACTACTGTTGCAGGCAGGGCGTTCCACACCCCTACTACTCTCTGAGTAAAGAAACTGCCTCTGATATCTGTCCTATATCTATCACCCCTCAATTTAAAGCTATGTCCCCTCGTGTTGGTCATCACCATCCGAGGAAAAAGACTCTCACTGTCCACCCTATCTAACCCTCTGACTATCTTATATGTCTCTATTAAGTCACCTCTCAGCCTTCTCCTCTCTAACGAAAACAACCTCAATTCCCTGAGCCTTTCCTCGTAAGACCTTCCCTCCATACCAGGCAACATCCTAGTAAATCTCCTCTGAACCCTTTCCAAAGCTTCCACATCCTTCCTATAATGTGGTGACCAGAACTGCATGCAGTACTCCAGGTGCGGCCGCACCAGAGTTATGTACAGCTGCAGCATGACCTTGTGGTTCCGAAACTCAATCCCCCTGCTTATAAAGGCTGGCACACCATATGCCTTCTTAACAGCCCTATTAACCTGGGTGGCAACTTTCAGGGATGTATGTACCTGGATGCCGAGATCTCTCTGTTCATCTACACTACCAAGAATCTTGCCATTAGCCCAGTACTCTGCATTCCTGTTACTCCTTCCAAAGTGAACCACCTCACACTTTTCCGCATTAAACTCCATCTGCCACCTCTCAACCCAGCTCTGCAGCTTATCTATGTCCCTCTGTATCCTATAACATCCTTCAGCACTATCCACAACACCACCGACCTTCGTGTCATCTGCAAATTTACTAACCCATCCTTCTACACCCTCTTCCAGGTAATTTATAAAAATGACAAACAGCAGTGGCCCCAAAACAGATCCTTGCGGTACACCACTAGTAACTGAACTCCAGGATGAACATTTGCCATCAACCACCACCCTCTGTCTTCTTTCAGCTAGCCAATTACTGATCCAAACCGCTAAATCACCTTCAATTCCATACTTCCTTATTTTCTGCAATAGCCTACCGTGGGGAACCTTATCAAACGCCTTACTGAAATCCATATACACCACATCAACAGCTTTACCCTGATCCACCTGTTTGGTCACCTTCTCAAAAAACTCAATAAGGTTTGTGAGGCATGACCTACCCTTCACAAAACCGTGTTGACTATCGCTAATCAACTTGTTCTTTTCAAGATGATTATAAACCCTATCTCTTATAACCTTTTCCAACATTTTACCCACAACCGAAGTAAGGCTCACAGGTCTATAATTACCAGGGTTGTCTCTACTCCCCTTCTTGAACAAGGGGACAACATTTGCTATCCTCCAGTCTTCCGGCAACATGTGCTACTCAAACCTTGGTTAGTGATGAGGTCTTCAGAATCTCGATGAAGAAGACTCAAACTCGTCCAGTAGTAACAAAAGGTTTATTGGGTAACTATAACAATAATTGCATGAGTTCTTTACTTTAAGTTTGATACTAGTGATAAGGTTAACAAGATTTAACTACGGTAGCTAAACGTAACTCCACTAGCCATCTGAACTAGTCTGTAATTGCTCTGGTCACAGTGCACCCAAGAGAGAGAGAGAGAGAGACCCAATGTAGCTGCCTTTTATACCCCTGTTGGTCCGGCCCTCTAGTGATCACGTGGTGCTACTGATTACAGATTAACCCCTTGTATACATGCACATATAGAGATCACTACACCCGTTAAAATACTTTTTAATGGAATTAACAGCCATGTGACAAAATAAGTTTTAAAAATAGATATCTTTCTTTCACTTGTGTATTTTTTTAAAAACTTGGAGTACCCAATTTTTTTCCAATTAAGGGACAATTTAGTGTGGCCAATCCACCTAGCCTGCACATCTTTGGGTTGTGGGGGCAAAACCCACGCAAACACGGCGAGAATGTGCAACTTGTTGTGTATTTTATTTTATTGTGTAGGGCTGAGCCTATCGGGAGGTGAGTGGTAAGTTTAAATTACTTACCTTTGCAGGGGTTGCAGTCAGTTGGATTTCGGCGGGAGCTGGGATACTTCAGCTGGTGAGTAGATTTGTCAATTTCAATTGCAGCAGCCAGCCATTGGATACCGGCAGGGGCTGAGCCTATCGGGAGGTGAGTGGTAAGTTTAAATTACTTACCTTTGCAGGGGTTGCAGTCAGTTGGATTTCGGCGGGAGCTGGGATACTTCAGCTGGTGAGTAGATTTGTCAATTTCAATTGCAGCAGCCAGCCATTGGATACCGGCAGGGGCTGAGCCTATCGGGAGGTGAGTGGTAAGTTTAAATTACTTACCTTTGCAGGGGTTGCAGTCAGTTGGATTTCGGCGGGAGCTGGGATACTTCAGCTGGTGAGTAGATTTGTCAATTTCAATTGCAGCAGCCAGCCATTGGATACCGGCAGGGGCTGAGCCTATCGGGAGGTGAGTGGTAAGTTTAAATTACTTACCTTTGCAGGGGTTGCAGTCAGTTGGATTTCGGCGGGAGCTGGGATACTTCAGCTGGTGAGTAGATTTGTCAATTTCAATTGCAGCAGCCAGCCATTGGATACCGGCAGGGGCTGAGCCTATCGGGAGGTGAGTGGTAAGTTTAAATTACTTACCTTTGCAGGGAACAGGAAGTTTGTCCCGTGGACTTCTGGGAAGGTTTACCCCTCCCTAGTTAATAAATTCTGGTGGAGAGGAAACCCGAGACACTACACGTGTAGTGTCTCCCACCCGCCCTCCTCCTCTAACCTAATAATAAGACCCATTGGGGTGAGCAGGTGAGTGCCTTATTACATTATTATTTCTCTTTTTCTTATTTGTTAACCAGAACTAGGTTGGAAAAGACTATAGCAGAGGTCTCCAAGTTTTTTTAACTGAAATTTATACAAAGTAATAAATTAATTAACTAATCAGAGATGGCTGGGCAGGTGATGTGCTGTAGCTGTATGATGTGGGAGCTGGCTGTTCCCCTTGTGAATGGCAATGACCACATCTGCAGCAAGTGTTGGTTGCTGGAAGATCTCCGGCTCAGAATTGATGATCTGGAGTCTGAGCTTCAAACACTGCGGCACATCCGGGAGGGGGAGAGTTACCTGGACACTTTGTTTCAGGAGGCAGTCACACCTGGGAGATTAAGTAATTCACATTCAGTAACTGATCAGGGACATCAGAGTGTGACTGTAAGTGAGGCAGGCAGAGGGAACCTGAGTTCAGGAGTGCAGGAGCCTCAGCCCTTGACCTTGTCCAACAGGTATGAGACTCTTGCTCCCTGTATGGATGAGGAAAGGGGCTCTGGACAGGATGAGCCAACTGACCACGGTACCATGGTGCAGAAGGCCATTCAAGAGGGGGGAGTAAAAAGACAAGTAGTTGTTATAGGGGATTCTATAATTAGGGGGACAGATAGTATCCTATGCAAGCCGGATCGGGAGTCTCGCATGGTGTGTTGCCTGCCCGGTGCCAGGGTGCGGGACATCTCTGACCGGCTTGAAAGGATACTGGAGCGGGAGGGGGAGGATCCAGTTGTTGTGGTCCACGTTGGGACTAACAACATAGGTAAAGCTAGGGTGGAGGACCTGTTCGGGGACTATCAAGCACTAGGAAGAAAATTGAAGTACAGGTCCTCAAGGGTCATAATCTCTGGATTACTGCCCGAGCCACGTGCCAATTGGCATAGGGATAGGAAAATTAGGGAAGTAAACACGTGGCTAAGGGATTGGTGTGGGAAAGAGGGATTCCACTTCATGGGACATTGGCATCAGTTTTGGAACCGGGGGGATCTGTACCGTTGGGACGGTCTCCACCTGAACCGATCTGGAACCAGTGTTCTAGCGAAGAGGATAAATAGGGTCAGTAGGACTTTAAACTTCTGAGTTGGGGGGAAGGGAAAGTGAAAGCGACAGGGAGCAGGGAGTTAAATGGCAAGATACGCAGGAGGATAACATGTAGGCAGGTGGATTTAAGCTTGAGGCAGACTAGGAATGCAACAAAAAGGAAGGATAACTTTGGACATCTTAGGACTTCCAATATCTGTACTGATAAGAAAGTTAACATTAAGGCACTTTACCTGAATGCTCGTAGCATTTGTAACAAAGTAGATGAACTAATGGCACAGATCATCGTGAATGATTATGATGTGGTAGGCATCACAGAGACATGGCTGCAGGGGGTTCAGGACTGGCAGTTAAACATCCAAGGATATACAACCTATCGAAAAGACAGGGAGGTGGGCCGAGGGGGTGGGGTTGCCTTGTTAGTTAAGAACAAAATTAAATCTATGGCACTAAACGACATAGGGTCGGATGATGTGGAGCCTGTGTGGGTAGAATTGAGGAACCACAAAGGCAAAAAAACCATAATGGGAGTTATGTACAGACCGCCTAACAGTGGTCAGGACCAGGGGCGCAACATGTACCGGGAAATAGAAAAGGCATGTCAGAAAGGCAAGGTCACAGTGATCATGGGGGACTTCAATATGCAGGTGGATTGGGTAAATAATGTAGCCAGTGGATCCAAAGAAAAGGAATTCATGGAATGCTTACAAGATGGCTTTTTGGAACAGCTTGTCATGGAGCCCACAAGGGAGCAGGCTATTCTGGACCTAGTGCTATGTAATGAACCAGACTTTATTAAAGATCTTAAAGTAAGGGAACACTTAGGAAGCAGCGATCATAATATGGTTGAGTTCAGTCTGCAGTTTGAAAGAGAGAAGGCAAAATCGGATGTAATGGTGTTACAGTTAAATAAAGGTAATTACGAGGGCATGAGAGAGGAACTGGTGAAAATCAACTGGAAGCAGACCCTAGCAGGGAAGACAGTAGAGCAAAAATGGCAGGAGTTTGTATGCATAATTGAGGACACTGTACAGAGGTTCATCCCCAAGAAAAGAAAGATTATCCAGGGAGGGATTAGACAGCCATGGCTGACAAAGGAGGTCAGGAAATGTATCAAAGAAAAAGAGAGATCCTATAAAGTGGCCAAAAGCACCGGGAAATCAGAAGATTGGGAAGGCTACAAAAACAAACAGAGGTTAACAAAGAGACAAATAAGGAAGGAGAGGATCAAATATGAAGGCAGGCTAGCCAGTAATATAAGAAATGATAGTAAAAGTTTCTTTCAATACATAAGAAACAAACGTCAGGCCAAAGTAGACATTGGGCCAATTCAAACTGATTCTGGAAGGCTAGTGATGGGAGATGAGGAAATGGCTGGAGAACTTAATAAGTACTTTGCGTCTGTCTTCACAGTGGAAGACGTTAGTAATATCCCAAAAATTATAAAGGGTCAGGGGGCTGAGTTGAGTATGGTTGCCATTACAAAAGAGATGGTGCTAAAAAAGCTAAAAGGTCTTAAAATTGACAAATCTCCTGGCCCCGATGGGCTACATCCTAGAGTTCTGAGGGAGGTGGCTGAAGAAATAGCGGAAGCGTTGGTTGAGATCTTTCAAAAATCACTGGAGTCAGGGAAAGTCCCGGACGATTGGAAGATCGCTGTTGTAACCCCCTTGTTCAAGAAAGGATCAAGACAAAAGATGGAAAATTATAGGCCAATTAGCCTAACCTCGGTTGTTGGTAAAATTCTAGAATCGATCGTTAAGGATGAGATTTCTAATTTCTTGGAAGAGCAGGGTCGGATTAGAACAAGTCAACATGGATTTAGTAAGGGGAGGTCGTGCCTGACGAACCTGTTAGAATTCTTTGAGGAGGTGACAAGTAGGTTAGACCAGGGAAACCCAGTGGATGTGGTCTATCTGGATTTCCAAAAGGCCTTTGATAAGGTGCCACACAGGAGGCTGCTGAGTAAGGTGAGGGCCCATGGTGTTTGAGGTGAGCTACTGGCATGGGTTGAGGATTGGCTGTCTGACAGAAGGCAGAGAGTTGGGATAAAAGGTTCTTTTTCGGAATGGCAGCCGGTGACCAGCGGTGTCCCAAGGGTTCAGTGTTGGGGCCGCAGCTGTTCACCATATATATTAATGATCTGGATGAAGGGACTGGGGGCATTCTAGCGAAGTTTGCTGATGATACGAAGTTAGGTGGTCAGGCAGGTAGTGCTGAGGAAGTGGGGAGGCTGCAGAAGGATCTAGACAGTTTGGGAGAGTGGTGCAGGAAATGGCTGATGCATTTCAACGTGAGAAAATGTGAGGTCTTGCACTTTGGAAAAAAGAATCCAAGCATAGACTACTTTCTAAACGGTGAGAAAATTCATAATGCCAAAGTACAAAGGGATCTGGGAGTGCTAGTCGAGGATTCCCTAAAGGTAAACATGCAGGTTGAATCCGTGATTAAGAAAGCGAATGCAATGTTGTCATTTATCTCAAGAGGGTTGGAATATAAAAGCAGCGATGTGCTACTGAGCCTTTATAAGGCTCTGGTTAGGCCCCATTTGGAGTACTGTGTCCAGTTTTGGGCCCCACATCTCAGGAAGGACATACTGGCACTGGAGCGTGTCCAGCGGAGATTCACACGGATTATCCCTGGAATGGCGGGTCTAGCATATGAGGAACGGCTGGCGTTCCTGGGATTGTATTCATTGGAGTTCAGAAGGTTAAGGGGAGATCTAATAGAAACTTACAAGATAATACATGGCTTAGAAAGGATGGACGCAAAGAAACTGTTTCCGTTAGGCGAGGAGTCGAGGACCCGTGGGCACAGCCTTAGAATTAGAGGGGGTAAATTCAAAACAGAAATGCGGAGACATTTCTTCAGCCAGAGAGTGGTGGGCCTGTGGAATTCATTGCCGCAGAGTGCAGTGGAGGCCGGGACGCTAAATGGCTTCAAGGCAGAGATAGATAAATTCTTGATGTCGCGAGGAATTAAGGGCTATGGGGAGAATGCTGGGAGGTGGAGTTGAAATGCCCATCAGCCATGATTGAATGGCGGAGTGGACTCGATGGGCCGAATGGCCTTGCTTCCACTCCTATGTCTTATGGTCTTATGGTCTTATTTTAATCATATTTATAAACACTATTATAAAAGATTAACCCACCGAAAAATTCCTCTCCGATGTCTCCTGCCTCTGCCCCCTGATTCTGGACGGGGGAGAAAAGTGCAAATAAAAAAGCGTAAAAACTTACCTAACATCGGGGCAGGCAGGCCAAGTTAGCGCTGTCCCGTTATTTGACATTCATCTGCTTCAGCAAAACGTTTGCAGCAAAGGACTTTAAAAACACAGGAACGGGAGGGTGATCGAGGCGCGCTTTCGAGGCACAGGCCCGTGCATCATGATGTCCACGTTGTGCATGTGCAGCATGGGATCTCATACGCCAGCACGAAACACGGAAGTTACGGGTTGATTAGTTTACAAAGGACGTTAACATTGAATGTCACGTAACCATCCAGCAAACACTGCAACCAATGGCATCTGTGCAGTGTGTCACATGATTACGTGGTGGCATCAACAGAGGCACTTGGGAGATTTTAGTAGACCAGGTAGGAGTCCACACTTTTATTCACAATGTTATTACATACACAGCATGAAAGATCCCAGCCAGGTCTCTCCTTATGTCGGTCAAACTGGCCGACTTTATACAGAAGTTCAGCTATACGTGGTTTCGAGTTTCCTCGAAAGGCATGCTGACTGGACAGAATCCTCAAACCTCGAAGATGGCTAAATGCACAAATGCACCCAAATCCACAAAAACAATCTACTGAATGACCAAAGGCCATGACAATTCCTAGGAAAACATGGGGCGGAATTCTTCGACCCCCCGCAGGGTCGGGGAATCACCCAGGGCTTTTGTAAATCCCTCCCCCGCCGTGGCCGGAATTCTCCGCCACCCGGGAATCGGCGGGGGCGGGAATCTCACCCCGCTGGTCGGCGGCCCCCCCACGGCGATTCTCCGGCCCGCAATGGGCCGAAGTCCTGCTGCTGTCAGGCTTCTCCCGCCGATGTGGTTTAAACCTCCTCTGTGCCGGCGGGAGCAGGCGGCCCGAGCGGGCCCCGGGGTCCTGCCCCCACGGTGGCCTGGCCCGCGATCGGGGCCCACCAATCGGCGGGTAGGCCTGTGCCGTGGGGGCACTCCGCCATGGTGGAGTGGCCGTGGGGGCCACTCCACCATGGCGGAGGCGGAAGAGATCCCCTCCACCATGCATGCACCGGCTGCTGACGCTCCGGCGCATGCACGGACTCACGCCAACCGGCGAAGGCCTTTCAGCCAGCCCCGACGCCGGCCGGCGTGGTGCCAAAGGCCGTTGGCACCAGTCGGCAGAACGGGAGCCACTCCGGCGTGGGCCTAGCCCCTAAGGGTGCGGAGAATTCCGCACCTTTGGAGAGGCCCGACGCTGGAGTGGTTGACACCATTCCGCTACGCCGGGACCCCCCGCCCCGCCAGGTAGGGGAGAATACCGCCCATGATGTCTATGGAGATAGAGTCAGAGATTAAAAATCATAGAGGTCTACAGCACAGAAAAGGCCTTCACCCCGTTGTGTCTGGGCTGATCAAAAACAGCCACCTAATTATTCTGATTACATTTTCCAGCACTTGGCCCCTTGAGATCGCAAGTGCACATCTAAATGCTTCTTAAATGTTCTGAGGGTCACTGTCTCCACCCCCTTTCTGACAGTGAAATCCATCTGACACTTTCCCACCACCCTCTGGGTGAAAAGGTTTTTCCTCACATCCCCTCTAAACCTCCTGTCCCTTACCTTAAATCTATACCCCTATTCATTGATCCCTCCACCAAAGGGAAACATTTCTTCCTGTTTACTCTATCCATGTGCCTCATAATTTTATGCATCTCAATCATGTCCGCCCTCAGTCTCCTTGCTCCTAGGAAAACAACCCTAGTCTATCCAATCTCTCTTCATAACTATAACTTTCCAGCCCAGGGAAATATCCTGGTAAATCTCCTCTGCAACCTTTTCAGTGCTATCACATTCCTCCTCCAATATGGATTCCAGAATTGCACACATTACTCCAGCTGTGGCGTAACCAATGTTTTATACAGTTCCAGCTCAACCTCCCTGCCCTTAAACTCTCTGCCTCGGCTAATAAAGGGAACTATACTATATGCTTTCTTAACCACTATTTATCTACTCTGCTACCTTAAGGGGCCAGTGAACATGCAAACCTAGCTTCTTCTGATCCTCGGTGTTTCCCAGGATCCTGCCATTCATCATGCATTTCTTTTCCTTGTTTGTCCTGCCCAAGTACATCACCAAACACTTATCTGGATCAAATTCCATTTACCACTAATCAGCCCATCTGACCAGCCCATCGATATCCTCCTATAATCTAAGGCTATCATTCTCACTATATACCACCCCACCAATTTTCATATCAACTTTGAATTTACTGATCAACCCTCCTACATTCATGTCGAAATCATTTATATAAACCATACACAGCAAGGTCCCCAACACGGAATCATCAATTATGGTGTAAAATCTATTCCAAATCTCTCTACCATATTAATACCACTTCATCCGTTATTTTGAGTGAATCAACAATAGCCTTGGACAAAAGACTGCGAAGAGGCATATAATGAAGTCAAAAATGTGCTGAAGAAATCGGAACTCTTGATTCATTGCAATCCTAAGTTTAAATTACGACTCGCGTATAACACGTCGCCTTGTGGGGTGGGTGCAGTTGTGTCTCATACCTTGCCAAAAGGAGATGAAAGACCAATGACATTCGCTTCGAGAATGTTGGCAAGCGCTGAATAGAATTATGCTGAATAAGAAAAAGAAGCATTGAGTATAATATTTGCAGTCAAACGATTTCATCTACTGGTATGAAAGACATTTTATCTTGTTAACAGACCACACATCTTTGACGCAATTTTGGGTCCACACAGAGGAATATCTTCTGTAGCTGCGAGGAGTTTGCAGAGGCGGTCCCTCATCCTATCAGAGGGTAATTACAAGATGAAAGACAAAAGATCTGAGCAACAGGCAAACGTCGATGCTCTATCATGTTTACCAATGGGGGTCAAAGCCGAATCACAGGGGAACAATGTAAACTTTGTGTATTTCCGCAGGTGGGTAGTGCACTATTACTGGATCTCAAATTCACAGACACACAAGGTCGGATTCGGTGTTGGGAAAGGTCATGGACATCATAATAAACAAAGAAGGAATCCGGTATTCGAGCCATACCAAACAAGGGAACTTGAATTGACGATTCAAAATGGAGTACTTACATGAGAGATCTGAGCCATCATTCCTTCATGCTTGTAGCGTTGTGTACTGGATCAACTCCACGAAGGACATCCAGGAATCGTACAGATGAAAGAGCTTGCAAGGAGTTAATTTTGGTGGCCAGGACTAGACTCACAGATTGAAGAAAGAGTAGGTCAATGTCAGTCTTGTGCTAGGATAGAAAATACTTCAGATCTTCAAACACACACCCTTGGGATTGGCCAAAGCAACCATGGCAAAGAGTACATAGTGATTTTGCAGGATCAACGAAGGATAGATATTTCTCGTCTTTGTAGATGCTCATTCCAAATGGCCTAAAATAATGATAACTAAGTCGATGACAACTGTGAAGACAACCAAACGACTGCATGAAATCTTGGCATGGTTTAGTAAACTAGAACAGATAGGTAGCGATAACGGAACTCAGTTCACATCAAAGGAATTCATGCCTTAGGAACAATGGCATTCAACACATAAAACCCGCAGCTTATCATCCTTCCACAAATGGATTGGCGGAGAGGTTGGAAGAATTATTGAAGAATGCAATCAAAGCATCAAAGAACGAAAGACCATGAGCCCAAAGAGTAAAACAATTTCCCCAAATCCTATAGAAACACTGCCCATGCGACAATCCAAAACCCTCCGGCAATATTGCTTTTAAAATGGAAGTTGAGAACCAAATTTGATTTGCTCTTACCGCTTGATACTACTACCATTCATTGTTCCTCCTTGGATTGTCGCCTTGCCGCGATGGAGAGGCTTGAACGTCCCGTTGGTCCCGAGAGCAATGAGGTCAGGAGTCTTAAGCTCCTGGCAGAGTCACCCATGACGGTAAGGTCGGAGAGGAGGAACCAGACAAAGTGCAATCCAAACAAGGGGTGACCGATCCCACCTCCTGGAAACACCTGCCAAGCGTGCGGTCAAAGATGCGGCTCTAGGATCGGGCTCATCAGCCGTGCAAGAAACCACAGAACTCATGACCAGTAACATGGAGTTTCTTAGGTGGTCAATCATACTCGTTAGTGAATGATCGCTGAAGAAGAAGACTACAATTGACAGCAACAAAACCAAGTTACCCGCCATGAACAGACTTCGAAACCAAGAATTTTTAATCAAGGAGGAAGAGTTTTAGCGAGAAACTGGGGAGGCAGTTGCATAGTGGTATTGTTACTGGACTAATAATCCAGAGACCCAGGTTAATGATCTGGGGGCCCGGGTTCGAATCCCACCAGGGCAGATGGTGAAATTTGAATTGAATAAAAATCTGGACTCAGAAGTCCAATGATGACAATGAAACCATTGTTGGTAATAAAACCATTGTTGATAATAAAACCATTGTTGGTAATGAAACCATTGTTGGTAATGAAATCATTGTTGATAATGAAACCATTGTTGGTAATGAAACCATTGTTGATAATGAAACCATTGTTGATAATGAAACCATTGTTGGTAATGAAACCATTGTTGATAATGAAACCATTGTTGACAATGAAACCATTGTTGACAATGAAACCATTTTTGATAATGAAACCATTGTTGACAATGAAACCATTGTTGATAATGAAACCATTGTTGGTAATGAAACCATTGTTGGTAATGAAACCATTGTTGATAATGAAACCATTGTTGGTAATGAAACCATTGTTGGTAATGAAACCATTGTTGGTAATGAAACCATTGTTGGTAATGAAACCATTGTTGATAATAAAACCATTGTTGGTAATGAAACCATTGTTGACAATGAAACCATTGTTGATAATGAAACCATTGTTGACAATGAAACCATTGTTGGTAATGAAACCATTGTTGGTAATGAAACCATTGTTGGTAATGAAACCATTGTTGATAATGAAACCATTGTTGGTAATGAAACCATTGTTGACAATGAAACCATTGTTGATAATGAAACCATTGTTGATAATGAATCCATGGTTGATAATGAAACCATTGTTGGTAATGAAACCATTGTTGGTAATGAAACCATTGTTGATAATGAAACCATTGTTGATAATGAAACCATTGTTGATAATGAATCCATTGTTGATAATGAAGCCATTGTTGATTGTTGTAAAAACCCATCTGATTGACTCATGCTCTTGAGGGAAGGAAATCTGTCATCCAGACCTGATCTGGCCCACATGTGGTTCCGGATCCCTCAGGGATGGTCAATAAATGCTGCCCAGCCAGCGATGCCCACATCCCATGAATCAATCAAGTGACAAGTGGGTATCTGCCATAATACTTGCAATACTTCTTATATGGTGCAAACCAATGATGGGAGAGTTTGCAGGAGACACACAAATCTATCCTCGCTTCAAAAAGGGAACATGATCACGAGTGAGTCAAGTTCAGATTCTGCAACAGTTGGACCAACAGCATCCGTAGAAGCTGAAGAAGAGCCAACTTTATTAGATACCAAAATAAAAAATAATGGACAATCACAGCAGGTCTGACAGCATCTGTGGAGAGAGAAGGGAGCTAACGTTTCGAGGCTGGATTACTCTCTGTCAAAGCTGGAGAGAACTGGAAATAGGATGAGAATTGTACTGTTTAGGAGGTGGGCGGGCAATGTGGAGCAGTGGTATTGGATAGAGGCCAACACTAGGTGAAAATTCAACAAGATATTACGGACACAGTGGTGGTGATCCTCATAATTTATCAGATGATGCACCTGAGCCAAGTGGTGAACAGAGATTGTGAAAACAAAGATTCCTGAATGATGGATTCTACCTAACCAGATCCGAGATCCACCTAAAAGACTCTCGGACTGATGTACATATATATAATTGTATAATAATAATAGTTGGTTAAATAGTCACCATTCACCATAAGTAAAAGTTAACAGTAATATTAGTAGTCGCACTACAGGAGTAAAGGGGCAGATATGTTATATGTTGGAACCAATGCCCCCTGTGTACTATATCACATGATTATGTGATGACTTCACGAGAGGCACTTCGGAGATTTTCCCTCACCTCCATCTTAGACTGTGAGCAAGTAACACCTCTGTAAATAGCATCTGACAGCTGGTTAAGTGACCTATGGTGTGGTAACCTGGCTAACCTTTGTCTCTTCTGTGAAGTAAAAGCAAAACCCCGAAAAACATTACACAACCTTCATACAAATGAACTTGACGGACATTTCCTGGCTTGTTTGAAAATGACTGCCGCAGAGCTGGTTGTAGCTGACGGTGAATTCACCTGTAGTAAAATTCAGCTTTCTGAGACACAGAATTCTGAACAAGGCAAATAAAAGAAAGTCAAAGGATCATTGAGTTTACAGACTTTGATAGAAGATCCTTATGTATTTATTTGTTGGCACAGGAAGCGCAGAAGGATATCTTTGGATTATGTGGGTTTATGATATTGCCAGTTTGCACAATATGAACTGAGGAAGAGTTCAAATAATTGTTTGAAGCAATTATACGTACACAACTCTTAACTGTAATAAGCTATTTGCAAGGCTGGCAGTGGAAGGGATGACAGGATTTTCACAGTAACTTCATTGCAGTGTTAATGTAAGCCTACTTGTGACACTAATAAAGATTATTATTATTATGCAGAGGCAACTGTTTATGGTGGACTAAAGGAAAGATATTAAAAATAAATAAAGCACTTCTGTTTTTCTACTGACTTCTTTTCTGAAGGGGCGTTGTGTGACTTAATAAGTATTATAAGCTCAGATGAAGGGATCCCACCTAAGGCACCCGAGGCTAACCTGACAGGATTACAACTGCCCCCCCCCCCTTCCCCCTTCCCAGAATTCCTCCCTTTGGCCTAATAATTGGGGCCAAGTGGCAAGTACCCCTCTAGCAGCCATTGATTGACCACATAATGGCCTCAATTTTCAGTTACCCTGACAGGCAAGGGGTAGCTGGTGAATAGGACACCTGCCCCGCAAAATTCTGCCCATTGACGCTAGCAGTAGAAGCTGTAATGAATTTTGTGCTATTTTTTTAAATGTAAATTTTGTGTACCCAATAGATTTTTTCCAATTATGGGGCAATTTTAGCGTGGCCAATCCACCTAGCCTGCACAATTTTGGGTTGTGGGGGCGAAACCCACGCAAACACGGGGAGAATGTGCAAACTCCACACTGACAGTAACCCAAAGCCGGGATCAAACCTGGTCCCAGGTGCTAACCACTGCGCCACCGTGTTACCCCCGTGAATTTTGTATGAAAACAATACATTGGAGGAGTCCCCTTATGCAACAATATTTTAAACCATCTCACATTTGTTGATGGCATCCCGGCCCTGGGTCACTGTCCGTGTGGAGTTTGCATATTCTCCCCGTGTTTGCGTGGGTTTCGCCCCCACAACCCAAAGATGCGCAGGTTAGGTGGATTGGCCACGCTAAATTGCCCCATTAATTGGAAAAAAATAATAATTGGGTACTCTAAATTTTAAATAAAACATTTGTTGATGGCATCGACCTTCTCACACCATCTCAGTGAGATTTGCAGAGACCAACTCATAATGTGCACTTGAAGAATGGGAAATTTGGATCACAGATTGATGCTCAGGGGTTATGAACATAGAACAGTACAGCACAGAACAGGCCCTTCGGCCCTCAATGTTGTGCCGAGCCATGATCACCCTACTCAAACCCACGTATCCACCCTATACCCGTAACCCAACAACCTCCCCCTTAACCCTACTTTTATTAGGACACTACGGGCAATTTAGCATGGCCAATCCACCTAACCCGCACATCTTTGGACTGTGGGAGGAAACCGGAGCACCCGGAGGAAACCCACACACACAGGGGGAGGACGTGCAGACTCCACACAGACAGTGACCCAGCCGGGAATCGAACCTGGGACCCTGGAGCTGTGAAGCATTTATGCTAAACCACCATGCTACCCTGCTGCCCCAAATGTCAGCAAACATGGTCGGTCAGGAAGACGTACATATTACAGTTGGGGAGGATGCAGTCAAGCAAGTGGAAAGATGTTTACACCCTGGTGGGCTAGTGTCAAACAATGGGATTTGTGAAGAAGATATCAAAAGGAAGAATGGCTTAGTTCCTGCAAGTTTGAGAGAATATGCAAGAGACGGAAGATTAAACTTATTTTCGTAAACTTGAAGTCATGGAGTTTATGAATCCATATGATATGAGTTTTAGTGCTGGAACATCAGAAAGGTTATTGAAGAAGAGAGCAGGGATAATTTGGTAGAGAGAGTTGGATGAGGGGATTTTTGCAGAATGCAAAAAATCAAGAATGAGATGACATGGTTTGGTCAAGGAATACCCTCCCGAACAGCATTGTGGGTGGACCTACACCACAAGGATTGCAGCACTTCATGAAGACGGCTCTCAACCACCTTCTGAAGAGAAATTAGGGATGGGAAACAAATGAGGCCCTTACCGGAAATGGACACATCTCCTGAACAAAGAAAAGAATAACAAACCTTCGACAGAAGTTACAAGAAAGAAGACTGCAATCATTTGGAAATGTTTGAAGTATGAAAACAGTGAGGCTACCCTTTTGCGGTTTTATACACAGAGGTAGAGGGAAGAACAAACTGAATGAGGAAACATTGTTGAAGGCCAATCTTCTCAACATTCCCAAGAATTCCTGGTTGCAGAAATTCCTCAGCATTTTGCCCTAGGCAATATAAAGTCGGAAGTCACCATATTTATGGATGTACAATGTTCATTATCATTTGCAGCTCCACAGATGCAGCAAAAACCTGGACTACATGCAGGCTTGGGCTAATAAGTGGGAAGTAACTTTAGCACCAGACAATGAACAAAAGAGAATCCAACCACCTCCTCCTGATATTCAATGCTGTTGTCATTGCTGTATCCCTCATCATCAGCATCCTAAGGATCACCATTCACCAGAAACCTAACTGGACCAGCCATACACTATGGCTACGAAGGCACATTGGAGGCTAGGAATTCGGTGGTGAGTAACTCACCTCCTGACTCCCCAAAACCTGTCCATCATCAACAAGACATAAGCTAGATGAGTGGTAAAATAGCTCTCCACATGACTGGATAAGTGCAGCTCAAACAACAGTCAGAAAGCTCAACACCATCCAAGGAAAAGCAAGCCACTTGATTGTCACCGCATTCAGCACCTTAAACATTCACTCCCTCCACCACTGGTGCACAGTGGCGGCAGTGTACCATACACAAGATGCACAGCATCAAGTCTCCCTCAACAGCACATTCCAACCTCGTGACCTCTACTACCTAGAAAGTCAAGGGCAGCAAACACGCTGGGCGAAATTCTCCGCACCCCACGACGGGTGGGAGAATAGCGGGAGGGCCTTCCCGACATTTTTGCCACCCTCCCGCTATTCTCCCCCCCCCCCCCCGCCGAAGTCCCGACCCGAATCGCTGCCGCCGTTTTTTTACGGCCGGCAGCGATTCTCAGCTGTTAGATGGGCCGAAGTCCCAGCCCTTTACGCCGTTTTTACGAACGGCAAACACACCTGGTCTTGCCGTTCGTAAAAACGGCGTAACTAACTCGCTATTAATAACCATGGCACCGATTGGCACGGCCGTACCACGGCCGTGCCAAGGGTGCCATGGGCCCGCGATCGGTGGGCACCGATCGCGGGCAGCGGGCCCGATGCCCGCGCACTACTTGTCCTTCCGCCGCCCCGCAGTATCCATTCGCGGGGCGGCTGTGGGGCAACCCGGCCCGCGCATGCGCGGGTTTCGCGCAAAAACGCGATGACGTCACCCGCGCATGCGCGGGTTGGAGTCTTCCAAACTGCGCATGCGCGGCTGACGTCATATGACGCGTCAGCCGGCGCTAACTCCGGCAAGCGGGCTTAACGATTTTCGTTAAGCCCGTCTTGCCGGAGCCTACGGCGTCGGGCTGCTAGCCCCGACCGGGGACCAGAATCGGTCCCCGGTCGGGAAGGGGCGCGCTGCCGTAAAACCCGCCCGGGTTTTACGCCAGCTTTACGATTTCTCCCGTTTTGGGAGAATCGCGCCCGCTATCTCTAGAACTTTCCCCAAAACTGCTGTATTTGGTCAGTCCTGAAGTCCTGAATCTTCTTGAGGCAAAATTCCAAGGGTGATGTTTGCATTTGTTCGATGCCCGTGGATGTGTTTCTCTATTCATGGAATCATAGAATTTACAGTGCAGAAGGAGGCCATTCGGCCCATCGGGTCTGCACCAGCCCTTGGAAAGAGCACCCTACTTAAGCCGTACTTAAGCCCATACCTCCACCCTATCCTGATAACTCCGTAACCCCACCTAACCTTTTTGGACACTAAGGGAAATTTAGCATGGCCAATCCACCAAACATGCACATCTTTGTTGTTTATTTCCAGCTCTCTCAAGTGCTGCACTTAACGTTTGCAAATAGTCAATCCTATGAAATACTGTGGTTGGAACAGTACGGTGATTACCCAATCAATTGCACTCTTTGAATAATTCACATGGCACTGGGTTTATGAAACAGCATCATTCTCTTTGAAATGTCACAACTTATTAAATGGTCTATTAAATCATGCTCTTGATCAAACATTGGTACCTTGGCAAACCAAAACCAAAAAGAATTTTCAAGGCTCGAGGCAGGCCTTATATAAAATGTTATTCACTTTGTAATTCAGGATGACATGAATGGGATATCTGTTCTAATAATCTAACCTTTTATAATAATCTCCTTACTATTGTCACATGTCGACTTACATTAACACTGCAATGAAGTTACTGTGAAAAGCCCTTAGTCGCCACATTCCGACACCTGTTTGGGTACACAGAGGGAGAATTCAGAATGTCCAATTCACCTAACAGCACGGGCACGATTCTCCGCACCCGCGGAAAATCGTGAAGTCGGCCGTGAAAACGGCCGACTTTTGCGACGGCCTGACACGGCCCAGTTCCCGACGTACTCACGTCCGGGAAATGGGCTAGGAACGGGGCCGCGTCAATCACGTGCGCGATGACGCCGGAACACGACGACGACACGAACACGCCCACGTGACGCCGCCCGACGCCGTAAAAAGGCGCGGGCGAGCACAGAAACTGTGGCCAGGATGTCGGAGCTCAGGAGAGCAGCCCCGCGATTCGTGGAGGCTGACGTGCAGACGCTGCTCGAACAATCGAGCAGAGGAGGGGCATCATCTGCCCGCGTAGAGGGCATCGCCACCCTGCCAGCGCGGTACGCCAGGCCTGGCGTGAGGTGGTTGCTGCCGTCAGTGCTGTGGGGCAGACCCCTCGCTCTGCAGAGCAATGTCGGAAGAAGATGCACGACCTCACCAGGGCTGCCAGGGTAAGTGCCAAGAGGGTGCCCCCGGGTCACAACCATCCCTCCCCCCTTTACTTAATCACCCACCTCCCCCCCCCCTCCGGCACGGGGGGTGGAGGGGGATTGGGGCAGAGTGAGTTGAGGGTGGTTCACAAAGTAGTCACAGACCCAGCGCTCTGGCCCCCGTGGAGAGATGCAATGGTCTTATTACATCTTGACCCCAAAACTGTGCCAGTATCTGAACGGACTGCTGATACCTGCCGTATTGTAATGATCTACCTATGCCCCCTCCCCCAACAGGACAAGTCCGCTCACAACACTCGTGAGCGGAACAAGACTGGAGGGGGTTCGCCCATCCTGCACCCCCTCACCACGTTTGAGCAGAGGGCACTGGACCTTGTTGGGGGATCTGCCACCCGGGAGATCGCGCAATGCGAGGTTGGCGGAGCTGCAACAAGTGAGACAACCCTGCATGACAAACACCCCCCCTCCCCCATCCTCTGTCCCTTCACACACCCTGCCCACTTGGACACCTCCCCCATCCTCTGTCCCTTCACACACCCTGCCCACTTGGACACTTCCCCCATCCTCTGTCCCTTCACACACCCTGCCCACTTGGACACCTCCCCCATCCTCTGTCCCTTCCCACAACCTGCCCACTTGGACACTTCCCCCATCCTCTGTCCCTTCACACACCCTACCCACTGGGATACCTCCCCCATCCTCTGTCCCTTCACGCACCCCGTCCACTGGGACACCTCCCCCATCCTCTGTCCCTTCACACACCCTGCCCACTGGGACACCTCCCCCATCCTCTGTCCCTTCACACCCTGCCCACTTGGACACTTCCCCCATCCTCTGTCCCTTCACACACCCTGCCCACTGGGATACCTCCCCCATCCTCTGTCCCTTCACGCACCCCGTCCACTGGGACACCTCCCCCATCCTCTGTCCCTTCACACACCCTGCCCACTTGGACAGCTCCCCCATCCCCTGTCCCTTCACACACCCTGCCCACTTGGACACCTCCCCCATCCTCTGTCCCTTCACACACCCTGCCCACTTGGACACCTCCCCCATCCTCTGTCCCTTCACACACCCTACCCACTTGGACACCTCCCCCATCCTCTGTCCCTTCACACTCTGCCCACTGGGACCGTCCAGCGCCTGGACGAGCGTCTCTAAATAACCCGTTTCATTCTCTTCCCTAGGACGTGATGCCGAACGACCAGGGCCGTCTGCCTCCAAGCGGACACAGACATCTGCCCCCACCTCACCCAGGGCCGCACGACAGAGGGTGCCCGATCAGCGGGGAGTCCCATCCTCCCCAACCCAATCTGCGGAGCAGGACGCCCAGAGGGCAGCGAGAGAGCAAGAGAGAGAAATGGCCCGCGAACGCCCTGCGGCCTCTCAGCGGGCCGATGACATAGAGGAGGCGTGCACCCAAGACAACCTCGAGCTTGCGGCACAGCTATCTCCCACGCCATCCACCATCCCAGAGACACTCACCCCGGTTGGCCTATTTAGTGATGAGGCTCCTGTGTCACAGTCTGGGTCGCACATCACAGCTGAGCAGGTACAGCAGGTGGAGGTCGGAGCAGCCGAGGGCCCGGACTGGCGGAGGGCAGGCCAGGCCCAGCATCCAGCTGGCTCCCAGACGTTTTCCGAGTTCCTGGACTTTCTCAACCCACCCGCACAGCCGATGCATCAAGCAACCCAGGGACACAATGACGGGATGAGGGCTGTCTTCCAGACTCTGCAGACGCTGTTAGAGGAGTCGAACCGCGTCCACAAGCAGGGAGTGGTGCCGCTCATGGCAGCAACCCAGGCCGACACCGCACGGGTGGCATCCGCGGTGGAGGCAATGGGTCAGGTTATGCAAGGCGTTGGGCTTAATGTGCACGCATCATCCTCGGCCCTGGACAGGGTTGCCCTCTCACAGGCAGCAATGCGCCAGAGCCAACACGACATTGCCGGCGTGCTGCGGGCCTTGGCCGAGTCTCAGCAGGTCATGGCCCAGTCGCAGCACGCCATGGCACAGTCACAGCAGTCGATGGCACAGTCCCAGCAGTCAGTCACGGAGAGCATCAACCGCCTGACACATGTGCTGGATGGCGTCGTGCACTCACAGGTTGAGATCGCACAGTCCCTGGCAGGAATGTCTAACTCCCTGGACTCCGTCTCTGCAAACCTTTGGATCCTGGTGGATACCGTTGCAGGCCTCCAGGACTGGCAGCGCCAGGTGTCGGTGGCGCGACGGGGCACCTCCCCGCTCGCACCTCTGTCCCAAAGTGAGGCCCGGGGGCCACCGGAGGCTGTTTCGGGGCCCGTCCCATTAACTCCATCACGGGACGTCCCGGAATTCTCGGCCTCCCCCCGTCCCATCCCTGGTGCATCGGGTGGGCAGCAGGCAGAGCAGGGTGGCACAATGTCACCCGAGACGCCCGCAGAGCAGCCTGACCCATCAAGGCCGGGTCGCCCCAGGAAACGCTTGCCGAAGGAGAAACTAGTCGAAGGGGACGATACGCAGCAGTCCTCCTCCACTCCTGCTGTATCATCTTGGGAGTCACTTAGACGTAGTGTTAGGGCCCGTAAGGCAACAAAGAGAGGCACTGAGTAAGTTGGCACGGGTGAAGGGCACAGTTTAGTTGCAGGGGCTAGGGCACCTGTAAATTATTGTTAACATTAAACGCACTGTTCCACCTTTAATACCGCGTGATTGTTCCACAGCCACAGGGATCGTGATGGTGACCGAGTGTCGCTGGGGTTGACGAGCGGTGAAACATCGGTGCCGGGTGTGCAGTCCCTGCCCCTACCCCCTCCCACAGCTAGCCCACGCGGGCACGTGATGGAGTGTCAGTGACGAACTCAGCGGCCACCAAGGTGGATGGTTCAGCTATTGCCATGGGTCAGACTCTCTCTACCGATTCTGAGCTCACAGCTCATCGCAGAGCGGGCTGTCATCATTCCACATGGCACTGATCACACCCGCTGACACAGCCATCAATGTTGTGCCATACCGTCTGGACCCAGTGGTAAGGGTGATGTCGAAGTGGAGCAGTGTACACTGAGAGGGGGTGGGGGGGGGGGTTGTGATGGTGGCAGTTGTGTGTTGACCCTTTGCACGACTAACGATGCAGGTGGTGGTTTGGTGTTCAGCGGGGATGTCGCATGCGATGCATGAACCGTGCTGCCACCAAGGCGTCGCGTGCCCGCCGTCCTCGCCGGGTCCGTCGTGCCGCCTCCTGGACATTACCAGCACCTGGGTTGTGTCTGCGTGCTGCGCCCGCCACTCCACCAGCCTCCTCCTCCTCCTTCTCCTCCTCCGCCTCTGTGCTGGCCACACTGCCACTGGCTTCTCCATCCGCCTCCTGCAGCAGGTCATCTCCCCTCTGCATCGCGATGTTGTGCAGCGCACAGCAGACCACAACAATGCGAGCGACCCTGTCGGACTGGTACTGCAGGGCCCCTCTGGAGATGTCCAGGCACCTGAATCTCATCTTCAGGAGGCCAAGGCAGCGCTCCACCACACCCCTGGTTGCTGCATGGGCCTCGTTGTATCGGGTTTCCTGCAGGCGGGCGCATGGGGACGTGAACACAATTGATTGCCCCCTGCACCATCGGTATCCCGGCCACGCTGGTAAATCCACGAGCTCGTGAGTCTTGAGTTGCTCGGTCCTCGGGAAAGGTGATGTAGCGGTCCGCGATGGCATAGAGGGCATCGGTCACATCCCGGATGCACCTGTGGACCGATGACTGGGAGATCCCGGAGAGGTCCCCGCTCGGAGACTGGAAGGAGCCAGGCGCCTAGAAGTTAAGAGCGACCGTCACCTTGATGGCAACCGGGATCGCGTGTCCTCCCCCCGTTCCACGTGGGGCGAGATGCGCCACGAGGTGACAGATATGTATCACCGTCCGCCTACTCAGCCAGAGTCTCCTCCTGCAGGTGATGTCCGTCATTGTTAGGAAAGAGATCCGGGCACGGTACATCCCTCGGCCTTGGTCGTCGCTTCTGGTGCCGTGGCTGCACCCTCACTCTCTCCTCCTCCCCTCCTACTCCCTCCTCCTCCTCCCCCATGCTGCTCGACGACTGGCAACTCCTCGGCCCTTCCCTCTGCTGCTGCAGCTGGCCCTGCATCCACTGCGGGTTGTGGCTGTGGATGCTGCTCCATCTCCAAATGCAGTGCAGCGGCCCCAATCACTGCGCAGAACATAGCCGTTCTGTTCGCAGACATTGTGCTAACCTACAGAAGGGTGGTGGGGGGGCAGAGAAACGGGACATGTTAGACGGAGGTTAGTCGACACCTTGGCAGCCGCCTGCTACGGGATACCTGTGTGTCCCGGTGGCCTGGTCGCGCTGCTGACACGCGGGCAGCCTAACCCCTGGTCACTTTCTGCATCCAACGGCCAGTAAACTATGTCCTCCTCACGGGTGCGTCAGTGGCCTGTGGCCGTTAGCCACAGGGCAACCAGCGGCCGTGTCCTCGTGACCGGCACACCATGGCATGGTGGCAGACATTTTGTAACCGGGGTTGGATGGGTCACTCGCTCACTAACCCCCCCCCCCCACTCCCACCCTCCGTCTCCCCCACTCCCACCTCCCCCCTCCGTCTCCCCCCTCCCCGACACCCCCACTCGTCTCCCCCACACCCCCCTCCGTCTCCCCCACCCGTCTCCCCCACACCCCCTCCATCTCCCCCCTCAGTCTCCCCCACTCCGCCCTCCATCTCCCCCCTCCATCTCCCCACTCCCCCCTCCGTCTCCCCCACTCCCCCCTCCGTCTCCCCCACTCCCCCCTCCATCTCCCCCTCCATCTCCCCCACTCCCCCCTCCGTCTCCCCCACTCCCCCCTCCGTCTCCCCCACTCCCCCCTCCGTCTCCCCCACTCCCCCCTCCGTCTCCCCCACTCCCCCCCTCAGTCTCCCCCTGAGAATAGCGGGGGCCAATAAGTTGGGATGCTGGTCGTGTCGGGGGGTCTTTCGAGGCCTTTGCCGGGAATGCTGACGTGTAGTTTGTGCGGGGTTCGGAGAATAGCGGGAGGGCGTCGGACCGGCGTCGCCGTGAAAATATGCGCGGCCCGCCTATCTCCGAACCGGCGGGAGAGCGGAGAATCGCGCCCCACATCTTTCGGGACTTGTGGGAGGAAACCGGAGCACCCGGAGGAAACCCATGCAGACACGGGGAGAACGTGCAGACTCCGCACAGTCAGTGACCCAAGCCAGGAATCGAACCTGAGAACCTGGCGCTGTGAAGCAACAGTGCTAACCACGATGCTACCATGCCGCTGTCTTTCCTTGCTGTCTATTTTTGTGCCATAATTGGCTCTGTTGCCACTGGAATTGACAGAAATAAATGAGATGGGATTAAGTAATTTCCTGCAGGGGATGCGTTAATTTTACATCAAAAGTAAGCAATGTCAGTGAATTGCAAAAAGTCCATAACTAACGGGAGTTTTACACCAAATACTTAACAACAAACCAACATGATTAATAGTACTGTGAGAACTTTTATTTAAAATTTTACACAGTACAGTATTCATTGCTAACGCATTCCGAATGAATTTAAGCATTTTCAAGACAGATTGCTTTCAGGCGCTGTTATTATGTATGAATGCAGTCCATTCCCTTGTGAAATCTTGTTAAGTCTTCTTCAGCAATATGTCCTGAAGTGATCTCAACCTTCAAGAAGGGCAAGGGCAATCTGCAGAAAAGTTCAGCTCAACGTGGACGCACACCATCATTCCATTATCATCATTGGGTCAGCATTCTGGGAGTCCCTACAATTTGCTGAATTAACAGGTCAAAATGTAATCTAATTGCTGCTTTATCACAAATTCCTGCTAACGCAACTTAAATTTGATCCAATCACATTTCTGTCACGGTGGTGTGGTAAACCACTGTTACACCTGTATTAGGTGATGTAAGGTAGGACCTGTACTACAGGTTCGCCGGTAGCCCCTGCCTGCTGGCTCTGCCCAGTAGGAGGAGCGTGTCCTCTATTCAGCAGCCATTTCGCCAGCTGCTGTGGGAGGCCACACATCTTACTGCAATAAAGCCACAGTTGTATCCAACCTTAGTCTTTGTACAATTGATCGTGCATCAATTTATTGCAGTAGAATTTTCTAAAAGATGGACCTCCGAATCAAACCAGATTGCCTGCAGCTGGATCCGCAATCAAGCGACGCCAAAAAGGACTTTAATCACTGGCTAGTTTGCTTCGAGGCCTGTAACAACTCAGCGACCACCCCTCCGACGGAGGCTCAGAAGATACAGATCCTGTACTCAAGGTTGAGCTCCAACTTGTTTCCGCTGATCCAGGACACCCCGAATTACGCAGACGCCATGCCGCTCCTCAAAGAAAACTACGCACAGAAAATGAACACACTCTTCGCCGGCATGGAGTCGCCACTCACTCTCAACTCCCTGCTCAGTCCATAGAAGACTTCTGGCGGGCCCTAATCCCACTCGTCCGGGACTGTGACTGTCAGGCCGTTACGGCCACCGAACATTCCAACCTACTTATGTGTGATGCGTTTGTAACGGGGATTGGGTCGTACCTCATACACCAAAGACTGCTAGAAGGGGCCACGCTCGACCTAGCTGAGACTAAAAAGCTAGCACTCGCCATGATGGTCACCTCGTGTAATGCTCAGGCCTACCCCTCCGGCCGCGCGGCCCACCCCTCCTATCCCTCGTGCACCCCACAGACGGCTGTTCACCCAGCCAGTACGCCTGCGCCACACGCCAACTCGCGCACTCCGGGGGTCCCCGATGTTACTTCTGCAGCCAGCAGAAGCACCCCCGCAACGTGCGGCCCATGGGCGCCACCATCTTGTTCAGCTCCCGCAATGTGCGGCCCATGGGCGCTGCCATTTTGTTCCCCGCAGGATCTTCAGGCGCGCCATCCTGTCTTCCCCCCAGGGCATGGGCACCAACAGCATTCCACGACCTGGGCCCCCCACGCTCTCCATCTTCTGACGCCAGGCACGACCGACCACAGCTCGCCTCAGTGACGATCGATCAGTCTTGTCCGCACAACCTGGCAACCGCTTCGCCCAGTGTGAGAATCAACGGTCACGTAACCTCTTGCCTGCTGGACTCACCGAAAGCTTCATCCACCCAAATACAGTAAGGCGCTGCTCCCTCGCGGTCCACCCCGCCAATCAAAGAATCTCCCTAGCCTCCGGATACCATTCCGTTGCGATCCTGGGGTTCAGCACGGTCACTCTCACGGTCCAGGGCGTAATATTCAGCGGCTTTCACCTCTACGTCCTTCCTAATCTCTGCGCTGCACTACTACTAGGCCTGGACTTCGAGTGCAAACTCCAGAGCCTTACCTCAAATTCGGCGGGCCACTACCACCCCTCACTGTGTGCGGCCTCGTGGCCCTGAAGGTCGACCCACCCTCCCTCTTTGCCAATCTAACTCTGGATTGAAAACCCGTTGCCACCAGGAGCAGACGGTACAGCACCCAGGACAAGACCTTCATCAGGTCTGAGGTCGAGCGGTTGCTTCGGGAGGGTATCATCGAGGCCAGCAACAGCCCCTGGAGAGCCCAAGTGGTAGTCGTTAAAACTGGGGAGAAACACAGAATGGTCGTGGACTACAGCCAGACCATCAATCGGGACACGTAGCTCGACGCATACCCCCTCCCACACATATCTGATATGGTCAATCAGATTGCGCAGTACCGGGTCTTCTCAATGATAGACCTCAAATCCGCCTACCACCAGCTCCCCATTCGTAAATCGGACCGTCCATACACTGCCTTCGAGGCGGTCATAAGAACATAAGAACTAGGAGCA
This sequence comes from Scyliorhinus canicula, assembly GCF_902713615.1. Taxonomy (NCBI): domain Eukaryota; kingdom Metazoa; phylum Chordata; class Chondrichthyes; order Carcharhiniformes; family Scyliorhinidae; genus Scyliorhinus; species Scyliorhinus canicula. The sequence continues at coordinate 15,919,612 of NC_052162.1, forward strand.
GGAGTAGGCCATCTGGCCCCTCGAGCCTGCTCCGCCATTCAATGAGATCATGGCTAATCTTTTGTGGACTCAGCTCCACTTTCCGGCCCGAACACCATAACCCTTAATCCCTTTATTCTTCAAAAAACTATCTATCTTTACCTTAAAAACATTTAATGAAGGAGCCTCAACTGCTTCACTGGGCAAAGAATTCCATAGATTCACACCCCTTTGGGTGAAGAAGTTCCTCCTAAACTCAGTCCTAAATCTACTTCCCCTTATTTTGAGGCTATGCCCCCTAGTTCTGCTTTCACCCACCAGTGGAAACAACCTGCCCGCATCTATCCTATCTATTCCCTTCATAATTTTATATGTTTCTGTAAGATCCCCCCTCATTCTTCTAAATTCCAATGAGTACAGTCCCAGTCTATTCAACCTCTCCTCATAATCCAACCCCTTCAGCTCTAGGATTAACCTAGTGAATCTTCTCTGCACACTCTCCAGTGCCAGTACGTCCTTTCTCAAGTAAGGAGACCAAAATTGAATACAGTACTCCAGGTGTGGCCTCACTAACACCTTATGCAATTGCAGCATAACCTCCCTCGTCTTAAACTCCATCCCTCTAGCAATGAAGGACAAAATTCCATTTGTCTTCTTAATCACCTGTTGTACCTGTAAACCAACTTTTTGCGATTCATACACTAGCACACCCAGGTCTCTCTGCACAGCAGCACGTTTTAATATTTTATCATTTAAATAATAAATCCATTTGCTGTTATTCCTTCCAAAATGGATAACTTCACATTTGTCAACGTTGTATTCCATCTGCCAGACCCTAACCCATTCACTTAACCTATCCAAATCGCTCTGCTGACTTCCAGTATCCTCTGCACTTTTTGCCTTAACACTCATCTTAGTGTCGTTTGCAAACTTGGACACATTGCCCTTGGTCCCCAACTCCAAATCATCTATGTAAATTGTGAACAATTGTGGGCCCAACACGGATCCCTGAGGGACACCACTAGCTACTGATTGCCAACCAGAGAAACACCCATTAATCCCCACTCTTTGTTTTCTATTAATTAACCAATCCTCTATCCATACTACTACTTTACCCTTAATGCCATGCATCTTTATCTTATGCAGCAACCTTTTGTGTGGCACCTTGTCAAAGACTTTCTGGAAATCCAGATATACCACATCCATTGCACCCTGTTATCTACTGCACTGGTAATGTCCTCAAAAAATTCCACTAAATTAGTTGGGCATGACCTGCCCTTTATGAAACCATGCTGCGTCTGCCCAATGGGACAATTTCAGTCCAGATGTCTCGCTATTTCTTCCTTGATGACAGATTCCAGCATCTTCCCAACTACCGAAGTTAAGCTCGCTGGCCTATAATTGCCCGCTCTCTGCCTACCTCCTTTTTTAAACAGTGGTGTCACATTTGCTAATTTCCAATCCGCCGGGACTATCCCAGAGTCTAGTGCATTTTGGTAAATTATCACTAGTGCATTTGCAATTTCCCTAGCCATGTCTTTTAGCACTCTGAGATGCATTCCATCAGGGCCAGGAGACTTGTCTACCTTTAGCCCCATTAGCTTGCCCATCACTACCTCCTTAGTGATAACAATCCTTTCAAGGTCCTCACCTGTCATTGCCTCATTTCCATCAGTCTCTGGCATGTTATTTGTGTCTTCCACTGTGAAGACCGACCCAAAAAACCTGTTCAGTTCCTCAGCCATTTCCTCATCTCCCATTATTAAAACTCCCTTCTCATCCTTTAAAGGACCAATATTTACCTTAGCCACTCTTTTTTGTTTTATATATTTGTAGAAACAGTCACTCTTTTTTGTTTTATATATTTGTAGGTCGTCTCTATCACTTCCTCAGGCTTCCCTTCGGCGTAACTAACGGGGTCTCGGTTTTCCAAAGGTTGATGGACCGAATGGTCGACCAGTACGGTTTGCGGGCCACCTTCCCTACCAAGACAACGTCACCATCTGTGGCCACGATCAGCAGGACCACAACGCCAACCTTGCCAAATTCCTCCACACCACCACTCTCCTCAATCTCACCTACAAAAAGGAGAAGTGCGTGTTCAGCACAACCCGCTTAGCCATCCTCGGCTATGTGGTCCAGAACAGAGGTCTGGGGCCCGATCCCAACTGCCCCAAGGAGCTTCCCCTCCCCCACTGCCCCAAGGCCCTCAAACACTGCCTGGGGTTCTTCTCCTACTACGCCCAGTGGGTCCAAAACTATGCGGACAAGGCCCACCCACTCATTCAGTCCACCCACTTTCCCCTCACGGCCGAGGCACAACAGGCCTTTACCCGAATCAGAGCTGATATAGCCAAGGCCAGGATGCACACAGTTGACGAGACACTGCCCTTCCAAGTAGAAAGCGACGCATCAGACGTCGCACTTGCCGCCACCCTCAATCAGGCAGGCAGACCCGTGGCATTCTTTTCCCGCACCCCTCATGCCTCAGAAATTCGGCATTCGTCCGTCGAAAAAGAGGCCCAAGCTATCGTTGCAGCTGTGCGGCATTGGAGGCATTACCTGGCTGGCAGGAGATTCACTCTCCTCACTGACCAACGGTCGGTAGCCTTCATGTTTAACAACACGCAGTGGGGCAAGATCAAAAACGATAAAATCTTGCGGTGGAGAATCGAGCTCTTTTACAAGATTTTGTATCGCCCCGGCAAACTCAACGAGCCCCCAGACGCCTTCTCCCGAGGTACATGTGCCAGCGCACAAGTAGACCGACTCCGGGCCCTACACGACAACCTTTATCACCCGAGGGTCACACGGTTGTACCATCTTGTCAAGGCTCACTATCTGCCCTACTCCGTCGAGGAAGTATGGACAGTCACCAGAGACTGCCAGGTCTGTACATTCTACCGGCCGGACCGTGCGCCTGGTGAAGGCCTCCCGCCCCTTTGAACACCTCAGCGTGGATTTCAAAGGGCCCCTCCCCTCCACCGACCGAAACACGTATATTCTCAGTGTGGTCGATGAGTACTCCAGATTCCACTTCGCCATCCCATGCCCGATATGACATCTGCCACCGTCATCAAAGCCCTAAACACAATGTTCGCTCTGTTCGGTTTCCCCGCCTACATCCACAGTGACAGGGGATCCTCATTCATGAGTGATGAGCTGCGTCAGTTCCTGCTCAGCAGGGATCACCTCCAGCAGGACGACTAGCTATAATTCCCGAGGAAACGGGCAGGTAGAGAGGGAGAACAGGACGGTATGGAGGGCCGTCCAACTGGCCCTCCAGTCCAGGAACCTCCCAGCCTCTCGCTGGCAGGAGGTCCTCCCTGATGCACTACACTCCATCTGATCACTACTGTGCGCCTCTACGAATAACACACCCCATGAACGTCTTTTTGCCTTCCCCAGGAAGTCAACATCCGGGGTGTCGCTCCCCACTTGGCTCGCAGCTCCAAGACCGGTCCTGCGTTGGTGGATAGGGTGCACTTGCTCCATGCCAACCCCCAGTATGCCTATGTGGCATACCCTGACGGCTGCCAAGATACTGTTTCCCTCAAGGACCTGGCACCAGCAGGTTCCACCCATACACACTTCTCCGGCCCGGCACCACCCTCCACTCCCCCGGCGCTCCCAACATTAACCCCACCAGGACCATCCCTCCTTCCCCTGCCCACGCCAGAGGATGAAGAGGATTGCGGCACACTCCCGGAGTCATCCAACATCAGGCCAGTATCGACATCGCCAGCATCGACATCGCCGCCACCGCTATGTCGCTCCCAGCGGAACATCAGGGCACCAGACTGGTTGAATCTCTAACTGGCACCGGACTTTCAAAGGACATTTTATTTTTATTTTCCCTCATAAAACACTGTACATGAATTCACTACTGTATATAGTTCTCCACCACCCCCGCCGGACTCATCTTAAACAGGGGGTGAATGTGGTAAACCACTGTTACACCTGTATTAGGTGTTGTAAGATAGGACCTGTACTACAGGTTTGCCGGTAGCCCCTGCCTGCTGGCTCCGCCCAGTAGGAGGAGCGTGTCCTCTATTCAGCAGCCATTTCGCCAGCTGCTGTGGGAGGCCACACATCTTACTGCAATAAAGCCACAGTTGTATCCAACCTTAGTCTTTGTACAATTGATCGTGCATCAGATGGCAAACAGCAAACTGGAAATGAAAAGAAGTGGATGTGGACCAGGTGGTCAAGTGGACTTTGGGATGGCAAAAGGGGTCACATGATAGGAGCACAGTTGTTATCCCGGGGGGTCGTGCAGACACACAGCAGGTAAGAGCTGCTCAGTAGCTGACATCCACTGTTGTTAGTCCCTGGTACCTGAGCTGTAGGTACATCCATAGATTTTGACCAAGTAACAGTGAAGGAATGGCCGATATATTTCCAAGTTGGGGTGATGAGTGACTTGGAGGGGAACCTCCAGGTGGTGGGGTTCCTGGGTATATGCTACACTTGTCCTTCTAGATGGTAGTGGTCGTGGCTTTGGAAGGTGCTGTCTAAGGCGCCTTGGCGAGTTCCTGCATCTTGTAGATGGTACACACGGCTGCCACTGGTCGTCGGTGGCAGAGGGAGTGAATGTTTGTGGAAGGGGACCAATCAAGCGGCGCTGCTTTGTCCTGGATGGTGTCGGGCACCTTGAACTTTGTTGGAGCTGCACTCATCCAGGTAAGTGGAGAGCGTTCCATTACACTCCTGACTTGTGCTTTGCAGATGGTGGACAGGCTTTGGGGGGGTCAAGAGGTGAGTGACTCACCGTAGGATTCCGAGCATTTCAATGTTTCTGGTGCCGACAGTATTAATATGGCTCGTCCAGTTCAGTTTCTAATCAATGGTATCCCAGGTGTTGATTGTGGAGGACTCAGCAGTGGTAATGTTATTGAATGTCATGGGACAGTGGTTAGATTTTCTCTTGTGAGAAATGATCATTGCCTGGCACATGTGTGGCGCGAATGTAACTTGCCACTTGTCAGACCAAGCCTGATAGGGCGGTATTTGGCAGGGTTGGATTTGTCATGTTTCTTGTGCACAGAACACATCTGGGCTATTTTACACATTGCCAGTGTTGTAGCTGGACTAGAACAGCTCAGCGAGGTTGCAGCAAGTTCTGGAGTACAAATGGAGTACAATTCAGTTGTATTGTCTTGTCTTGAAAAGAATACATCCGGAAACTGTGAAGTAAGCAGATAAGGACTTGGAGTTGCTGCTTCGAGACAATTTAGAGCTGCAATCAGGGCCGGTGCTAGGAATTGCGGGCCCAATTAGAAAAGTGATGGCGGGGCCCCTACTCTACAAAAGTAAAAATTTATGTATGTTTATATTTCGTGTAGTATGCTCGTCTTTAACCAAAGAAAACATTAAATGCTTGATATACTAAAATTTTGAAACTTACTTACCCGGGCGGAAGGATTTGGCGGCGCAGGGCTGAAGGATTTGTCGACGGTAATGCGGTGCGTTCCCCAAAAGTAAAAACTACCCTATAGTTCCTCTTAGAATACAGAAAAGGCTTCAAACGGTAACTCTGTCGCCGCTGGCGCGGGGCCCCCTTAAGGTGCGGGGCCCAATTTGATGAAATTGGTCAAATAGGCTTAAAACCGGCCCTGGCTGCAATCTGGCAGTTTTTGAAATTATGCCCGCTGTACCCAAGTCTAGCTCATAAATACGACCCCAGGAAATGCATGTTCCCAGTAGTCCAAAAAAAAGCAAGCACGCCCCACTGTTCCTGGTCTTTAGCCTAATTTGTAAAAGATTGGCATGGCCCTATGAATCCCATGAGTTTTGTATTTGCTTACACATTGCTGAAAGACTCCCACAAAGAGTCATGTTTAATATTTCAGACAGATTGCCTGTGGTATTACTAACAATGATTTGTTACATAAGGATATTGCTGTGAAAGCAAGCAGCAGTGGGGAGTTGGGGGAATGGGGCGGGAGGGGAGGGTAATGGGAAAATATACCTGAGAAGAAGAACTCAATGATCAGGGACGACAGAGAAGAGGAAGCCATGGTCCGGAAGGATGGTGGAGGGGTTTAATAGGGAGTTGCTTGTAGTATGGGGGAACCTGCAGTCCAAGGTGTTTAAATTCATTAAGTTTTAAAAATCTTAAATCTTGCTCCCAGGTCATAGCCTAGAATACAGCTTTAGGTCTCAAAATGTCAGTGGTGTGGGAGAGCAGAATTATTGTGGATTCAGCCACGGGGGTCCAAATTTTAGGATGGGCACTTGATATACCTGGGATCTCTGCCACCTCTGTCACCTTAAAAACTGTTAACAGCAAGGGCTAATTAAACAAGTGCCTGCTTCAGCAATACACATGTCAGGCTTAGGAGAGGATGATAACTCCCATCCTGGGTGGCCGGCAGTCCAGCCTGAAATTTACACAAGGGCAAAAATCCTCCCTGATGCACAATCAATGGACACGAAACATAGGTGAAGTCCGAAACGAAAGGCTTTAATCAGCAAGAAGTGAGCCCGGCAGCAGACGTACAGAAATGGTCTGGCTGCTGGGGTACACGGGTTCCTATACCCCGCCTCATAGGCGGAGCTACCTTCCTCTTAGCCAATAGGAATACGGAGAACATGATACCTGGGCCAATGGGCAACGAGCCCTCTGCACCAATGACAGCTCACATTCCCAGGTACCGTAATACCCCTAGTCATACTACCACACCTCCATCCTTGTTTGCCGCTGGGATTTTCCGCTGGAGTTTTGGCTGGAACGCCAAATTTTCCAATATCACCCACAACAGGTCCCGCCACAGGAGAGGCCACTGTTGTAACCCCCACGAGGTACGCGGGGAAACAATTATCGATCTCCCCGCGGGGGCTTCTGGAGAACAAGCTTCCCAGGTAGGGGGCGGAGGCCCATCAGCTGGTGCTCGTTAGAACCGAGCATAAAAGCCGGCCCGAGCAGGGACTGGCATGTTGGCTGGCCCAACGGGGAGACTGTGATTGTGGATAGTTACTGCTGTGAACAAATTATTGTTTAAAAGAAACTAAATCTTTTCCTTCCTATCGCTGGCTTCCCGATCAATTAACCCACCCAAGGATTTCTGCCAGAACGTGAGGCACCCTAAAATTGTTCTCTAATCGACAGCTACCGAGAATAGAGTCATACACATTTAATTTTGGCTCGCAAATGCCTCAATTGGTGCATTTTTTGTGATTCCATTGATGGAAGGCAATTTATTAGAAAGGCCATAAAAAGCTACACAATGAGATTTCCAATGAAGATTCTTTTGCATTTAATTTGTATGTTGAAGGAAAAAAGGATGAAGAGCAAGAGTCTGTCACAGAGGCCAAATAAATCAAATAGCACCAGAGAAGAGCCAGCAGCATGGATAAACCATGGCGTTAAATTTCCATCATCTCATAGAACATGGAACAGTACAGCACAGTCCAGGCCCTTCAGCCCACGATGTTGTGCCGGCCATTTATCCTAATCTAAGATCAACCTAACGTACACCCCTTCAATTTACTGCTGTCCATGTGCTTGTCTAAGAGTCGCTTAAACCTACCTAATGACTCTGACTCCACCACCTCTGCTGGCAGTGCATTCCACACACCCACCACTCTCTGTGTAAAGAACCTACCTCTGACATCTCCCCTATACCTTCCTCCAATCACCTTAAAATTATGTCCCCTCGTGACAGCCATTTCCACCCTGGGGAAAAGACTCTGGCTATCCACTCTATCATGCCTCTCATCACCTTGTACACCTCTATCAAGTCACCTCTCTGCCTTCTTCGCTCTAGTGAGAAAAGCACTAGCTCTCTCAACATTTCTTCATAAGACATGCCCTCCAGTCCAGGCAGCATCCTGATAAATCTCCTCTCTACTCTCTCCAAAGCATCCACATCCTTCCTATAATGAGACAATCAGGACTGGACACAATATTCCAAGTGTGGTCTAACTAGGATTTTATAAAGCTGCAGCAAAACATCATGGCTCTTTAACTCAATCCCCCTGTTAATGACAGCCAACACACCATATTCCTTCTTAACAACCCTATCAACCTGGATGGCAACTTTGAGGGATCTATGTACGTGGACCCCAAGATAGAACAAAGAACGAAGATCTCTCTGTTCCTCCAAGAATCCTGCCTTTAACCCTGTATTCAACATTCAAATTCGACCTTTCAAAATGAATCACTTCACATTTATCAAGGTTGAACTCCATCTGCCACTTCTCAGCAGAGGTCCCATGACAGATCCTTGCGGGACACCACTGGTCACCGACCTCCAGACAAAATACTTTCCATCCACTACCACTCGCTGTCTTCTTTCGGCCAGCCAATTCTGTATCCAGACAGCCAAATTTCCCTGTATTCCATGCCCCCTAACTTTCTGAATGAGCCTACCATGGGGAACCTTATCAAATGCCTTACTGAAATCCATATACATCACATCCACTGTCCGACCTTCATCAATGTGTCTCGTCACATCGTCAAAGAATTCAATGAGGCTTGTGAGGCATGACCTACCCCTCACAAAGCCATGCTGACTATCTTTAATCAAACTATGTTTTTCTAAATAATCATAAATCCTATCTCTCAGAATCCTTTCCAATATTTTGGGGCAGCACGGTAGCATTGTGGATAGCACAATCGCTTCACAGCTCCAGGGTCCCAGGTTCGATTCCGGCTTGGGTCACTGTCTGTGCGGAGTCTGCACATCCTCCCCGTGTGTGCGTGGGTTTCCTCCGGGTGCTCCGGTTTCCTCCCGCAGTCCAAAGATGTGCAGGTTAGGTGGATTGGCCAATGGAAAATTGCCCTTAGTGTCCAAAATTGCCCTTAGTGTTGGGTGGGGTTACTGGGTTATGGGGTTACTGGGTTATGGGGATAGGGTGGAGTTGTTGACCTTGGGGAGGGTGCTCTTTCCAAGAGCTGGTGCAGACTCGATGGGCTGAATGGCCTCCTTCTGCACTGTAAATTCTATGAAATTTTGCTCACCACAGACGTAAGACTGATGGGTCTGTAATTCCCAGGGATTTCCCTATTCCCTTTCTTGAACAGGGGAACAACATTCGCCTCCCTCCAATCATCCGGTACTACTCCAGTGGAGAGTGAGGATGCAATGATCATCGCCAACGGCGCAGCATCTCCTCCCTCACTTCCCGTAGTAACCTTGGGTATATCCCATCAGGCCCAGGGAACTTATCTATCCTGATGCTTTTCACAATTTCCAGCACATCCATCTTTTTTTTTTAATAAACAATTTTATTGAGGTAGTTTTTGGCTTTATAAACAGTTACAGACATCAACAGAAAGAAAGCAAAAAAGGCAAAAATGTGCAAACATCCACGTACTTTCAATACTTCAATCGTAACATACTGCACAAGCCCGCTCCTCTCCCACCGGTACTACCCGCCATATTTTCCCTCCTACTCTACTCTACCCCCACATCCACCTTCTTAAGATCAACCTGTTCGAGTCTATTAACCTGGTTCACACTGTTCTCATGAGCAACAAGTTCCCTCTCTCTAGTGATTACTGAAGCAAAATATTCATTTAGGGCCTCCCCTCTGTCCTCAGACTCTAGGCACAAGTTCCCTCCACTATACCTGATCCGCCCTACACTCATCTGATCATCCTCTTATTTCTCACATACATGTAGAATGCCCTGGGGTTTTCCCTAATCCTTCCCGCCAGGGCTTTTTCATGATCCCTTCTAGCTCTCCTCAATCCTTTTTGAGTTCCTTCCTGGCTCCCTTGTAACCCTCTAGACCCGTGCCAGATCCTTGCTTCCTCAACCTTACGTAAGCTTCTTTCTTCCTCTTGACTAGAAGCTCCACTTCTCTTGCCATCCAAGGCTCCTTCATCTTACCATTCCTTACTCATCTCAGTGGGACAAAACTATCCAGTACTTGCAGCAAGTGCTCCTTAAACAACCCCCACATTACTGTTGTGCATTTCCCCAACTTTATGCTCCTCAGCTCCTGTCTAATGGCAGTATAATTTGCTCTCCCCCAATTAAATACCTTCCCATACTGTCTGTTCCTATCCCTCTCCATGACTATGGTAAAGGTCAAGGAGTTGTGGTCACTGTCACCGAAATGCTCTCCCACCGAGACATCTGACACCTGGCCTGATTCGTTGCCGAGCACCAATCGGCCTATTTACATATTGAGTCAGGAATCCTTCCTGTACACACCCGACAAAATCTTCTCCATCCAAACCATTTGCATTAAGGAGGTTCCAGTCAATATTAGGGAAGTTGAAGTCACCCATGACAACAACTCTGTTCCTTCTGCACTTTTCCAAGATCTGCCGCCCAATCTGTTCCTCTATCTCTCTGCTGTTATTGGGGGATCTATAGAAAACTCCCAATAAAGTAACTGCTCCTTTCTTGTTTCTGACTTCCATCCATACTCACTCAGTAGACAAACCCTCCTCAACTACGTCCTTTTCTACAGCTGTGTTGCACCCCCTAATTAACAGTGCCACTCCCCCTCCTCTTTTACCTCCCTCCCTATTCTTCTGAAAACATCTAAACCCCGGAACATCTAACAACCATTCCTGCCCCTGTGAAATCCATGTCTCCGTAATGGCCACAACATCGTAGTTCAAAGTACTGATCAATGCTCTAAGCTCAGTGCTCTAAGAGGCAGCATGGTAACATTGTGGAGAGCACAATTGCTTCACAGCTCCAGGGTCCCAGGTTTGATTCCTTCTTGGGTCACTGTCTGTGCGGAGTCTGCACATTCTCCCCGTGTGTGCGTGGGTTTCCTCCGGGTGCTCCGGTTTCCTCCCACAGTCCAAAGATGTGCAGGTTAGGTGGATTGGCCATGATAAATTGCCCTTAGTGTCCAAAATTTCCCTCAGTGTTAGGTGGGGTTACTGGGCTATGGGGATAAGGTGGAGGTGTTGACCTTGAGTAGAGTGCTCTTTCCAAGAGCCGGTGCAGACTCGATGGGCCGAATGGCCTCCTTCTGCACTGTAAATTCTATGATTCATCTCCCTTATTCCTGACACTCCTTGCATTGAAACAGACACAATTTAACCCATTCCACTGAGTGATACTTTGCCCTATCAACTGTCTATCCTTTCTCACAGACTCGCTGCATACTATTTCTGCCTGTTCAACGGCTACCCTATCTTCTGATCCATAGCTCTGGTTCCCATCCCCCTGCCAAACTAGTTTAAACCCTCCTGAAGAGCTCTAACAAACCTCCCACCCAGGATAATGGTGCCCCTCCAGTTTAGGTGCAATCCGTCCTTCATGTACAGGGCCCACCTTCCCCGGAAGATATCCCAATGATCCATGTATCCGAAGCGTCCCTCCATCACCAGCCCTGTGGCCACGTGTTCAGCTGCACTCGCTCTCTGTTCCTTGCCTCACTTGCACGTGGCACCGGTAACAATCCTGCGATCACTACTCTGCTTGTCCTGCTCTTTTGCTTCCAACCTAACTCCCTAAAATCACTTTTTAGATCCTCATCCCTCATCTCATTCGAACCAGAAGGTTATATTTCACAGCTGGCGTGCTGAATGAAAATGATCCCCTCTCTCTGGATAAATCGCAGTCTTCAGAACTAATCGTAACAACATTCATGATAACCGAGAAAGTACATGAGCGGGATTCTGCGACTCACCAGCCGGCCAATGGGGTTTCCCATTGTGGGCTGCCCCACGCCATTGGGAAATCCCCGGGCTGCCGGCGCACCGGAGAATCCCGACAGCGGAGAATCCAGCCCCATATCTTTTGACATTGGCTAAATCCAAAAGCTACCGGCAAGTTCTGCAAAATTGGCCAATGGGCCATCAGAAGCCCCTCACTGGCACTGAGATTCATTGTGCCCAAATCGAGAGGAACTCCCGGCACCTTAATAGGTCAGGTATATCTTTGCGGCCTGTTGTGTTCTCTACAAGATAATTCTGCACTGAAAGACCTGAGGAGGGAGAAGGACCTGAAACCAGTGAGACGAAGATGCTGCAACATTATTGGCAGCTACATGCCAAAAATGTAAAAATACATGACGCAACTTATTTAAGGTCAGCGGTGATCAAATTACTTTTGTCATTATAATCTCACCCTGGCCTCTGGATTCCAATCCCTCCACTCGTATTGAATTATCCACGGTAAGAAGTCTTACAACACCAGGTTAAAGTCCAACAGGTTTGTTTCAAATCACTAGCTTTCGGAGCGCAGCTCCTTCCTCAGATGAATGATTTGCCTGAGGAAGGAGCAGTGCTCCGAAAGCTAGTGTTTGAAACAAACCTGTTGGACTTTAACCTGGTGTTGTAAGACTTCTTACTGTGCCAACCCCAGTCCAATGCCGGCATCTCCACATCTTTAATTGTACAGATATGGATAAGTCACTGAATCGCCGCAATCCATTGCGTTATTGGGGTCTCTCATTTGAGACAGAGAAGAGGAGAAATCTTTTCTCTCAGTTGCCACTAGAAAAGAAATTTTCTTTCCAGTAGAGTAATGGAGGGAGAGTTATTGGATATTTTCAAGATTGAGATAGATAGATTCTTGGTTGACAAGGGAGTCAAAGTGTATCGTGCCGTGTTAGGTACAATGGTCTGACACTGGCTGCAACAGGATGCAGCTTAGATCACAAAGATACTCCAGGGGCTAAATTCTCCCCTACCCGGCGGGGCGGGGGGGTCTCGGCGTAGTGAAGTGGCGCCAACCACTCCAGCGTCAGGCCTCCCCAAAGGTGCTCCGCACCTTTAGGGGCTAGCCCCGTGCCGGAGTGGCTCCCACTACGCCGACTGCCGCCAAAACCGGCGGCAACAGCCTTTGGCGCCCACTGGCCGGCGTTGGAGCTGGCCAAAAGGCCTTCGACGGTCGGCGTGAGTCGGCGCATGCACCAAGGTGTCAGCGGCCGCTAACATCACCACTGGCGCATGCACGATGGAGGGGGTCTCTTCTGCCTCCGCCATGGTAGAGGCCGTGGCAGCGGTGGAAGAAAAAGAGTGCCCCTACGGCACAGGCCTGCCCACCGATCGGTGGTCCCCGATCGCAGGCCAGGCTACCGTGGGGGCACCCCCCGGGGTCCGATTGGCCCGCTCGCGCCGCCAATCCCGCCGGCACAGAGGTGGTTTAAACCACGTTGGCGGGATTGGCCTGTCAGCGGCGGGACTTCGGCCCATCGTTGGCTGGAGAATCGCCGTGGGGGGCATGCCGATCGGCGGGGAGTGATTTCCGCTCCTGCCGATTCCCGGGTGGCGGAGAACTCCGGCCACGGTGGGGGCTGGATTTACGCCGGCCCAGGGCGATTCCCCGACCCTGCGGGGGGCGGTTGAAGAATTCCGCCCCAGATCTTTAAGTTAGTTCAATCAGGTTTATTGAACTAAAAGCACAGTTAGCACAGTTCTCTGTGAGTTCGACTCTCTGCTAACTTAAGTGTGGTTACTCTGTCTGACTGAACCAGACTAGCTCTTAGCCACGTGCTGGAGGTGTGAGATTGTAACAACACCTTTGACTGACTCTCTCAGTGGAAAGAGGCGGAGTGTGAATGCCTCGTGTCTTTTATAGTCAGATCCCACCCCTGAGTGTCCTGCCTGCTTATTGGTCATGGCCTGTTCTCTATGTCCATTAGCTGCTTGTCTGTATATCATTATATGCGTGTGTGTGTGTGTGCCTACATATCATGACATATCGGGGCTTGACAGGAAAGTAGAGTTGAGGCCACAATTAGATCAGCTATAGATCAGCTATAGATACAAATTAGGGGAGACAAACATATCATTAAGTCATTGGAATGGAATGCAGGAATAGTTGGGAATCACTACACTTTGTTGCAGTGATATTTTTGTGTCTCCATACATTTCACCTGAAGATCCAAGATCCATGATGTTGATGGCTGCTTGCCTCTTCAGACAGAGGTAATCTAATTCTCAGGGGTGTTTGAGATTACCAATGGGCTAACTGCGCCTCTGGGGGTATTCTTTCTCAGCAGCCTGGGTCTGCAGTCTTATTGTGAATTGTAAAGGCCTGAAGGGCTGCGGACAGCGCGCAGCTGTCCCGGGGGAGAGCAGGTCACCCTGCGTTCTCACCTATCACAGTGGAAGCCCATTAACGTTCTGAAGATTATTGATCTGTGAAAGGACAGAACTTTGTGTTCATCTTCCTGACTTCTTTCCTTCTCCCCTGCCTTCTTTTCCTTCGCTTTCCTTCCTTGCCCCTTCCTTCTATTCCTCCCCATGGGAAAATTGTATGTCATATTCTAATATTCAGCAGATATCCTGTACCATATCATTGAGTCTGCAGCGCAAACATAGGCTATTTGACCCAACGTTTGATTGTGGTCTTATGTTCCCCCTCCCATCCCCCTCCCCCATCATTCTATCCTATTAACATATCCTTCTATTTATTTCCTACCTCATTTACTTACCTAACTTCTCCTTAAATGCATCTATGCGTTTCACCTCAACCACGTCTTGTGGGTATTGCAGCCAACGTTTTCCGCTCCGGTTTGTGGTGGGTGTAGAATCACAGAATGCTACACTGCAGAAGAGGCCCTTCGGCCCATCGAGTCTGCACTGATGCATGAAAGGCCCTGACCTGCCCACCTAATCCCATTTGCCAGCACTTGGCCCATAGCCTTGAATGTTATGTTGTGCCAAGTACTCATCCAGGTACTTTTTAAAGGATGTGAGGCAACCCGCCTCTACCACCCTCCCAGGCAGTGCGTTCCAGACCGTCGCCATTCTCTGGGTAAAAAAGATTTTCCTAAAATACCTCCCATACCTCCTGCCACTCACTTTCAACTTGTGTCCCCCTCGCAACTGACTTTTCAACTAAGGTGAAAAGCTACTCCCTATCCGCCTTGTCCGTGTCCCTCATAGTCTTGTACACCTCGATTAGGTCACTCCTCCACCTTCTCTGCTCCAGAAAAACCAACCCAAGCCTATCCAGCCTCTCTTTATAACTTAAATGTTCCATCCCAGGCACCATCCTGGTGAATCTTCTCTGCACTCCCTCCAGTGCAATTATATCATTCCTCTAATGTGGTGACCAGAATTGCACACACTACTCCAGCTGTGGCTCACTAAAGTTCAACACAACTCCATCATTACCTTCCTGCTTTTGTAATCTAAGCCTCGATTGATAAAAGCGAGTGTCCATGTGCATTTTTCACCACCCTGTTAACCTGCACTTCTGCCTTCAGAGATCTATGGAAAAATACACCAAGGTTCCTTTGTTCCTTGGAACTTCCTAGTGACAGACCTTTCATAGTGTACTTCCTTGCTAAATTACTCCTTCCAAAGTGTATCCCCTCACACTTTTCAGGGTTCAATTCCATCTGCCCATTTGATCATCCCGTCTAAATCTCCCTGTAACCCAAGACACTCAACCTCACTGTTAAACACCCGGCCAATCTTTGTATCAGCCACAAACCTGCTGATCCTAACCCCATAGTCATCAATGTCATTTATATAAATGGCAAAAAATAGGCGGTCCAGCGCCGATCCCTGTGGTACGCCACTGGACACTGGCTTCCAGACACTAAAATAACCATTTGTCATCACCCATTGTCTCCTACAGTTAAGCCAATTTTGAATCCACCTTACCAAATCACCCTATATCCCATGTGCATTTGCCTTCTTTATAAGTCTCCAATGTGGGACCTTGTCAAAGGCTTTGCTGAATTCCATGTAAACTGCATCAACCTCATCTGCATACTTGGTTACATGCTCAAAAATTCAATCAAACTTGTTAGGCATGACCTCCCTCTAACAAAACCCTGATCAAACCTTGCCTCTCCAAGTGGAGATAGATTATCTCCTTCAGAATCTTCTCCAGTAGTTTCCCAACCACTGACGTGAGACTCACTGGTCTATATTTCCTGGTTTGGCTCTACAACCTTTCTCAAATAGTACGACCACATTTGCTTTTCTACAGTCCTCTGGCACCTCCTCTGTGGCCAGAGAGGAATTAAAAATTTTGGCCAACGGTCCCAATGGTCAAGGAATCTAAAACCCTCCCTCCTGCACCAACTCTTAAGCCACGCATTCATCGGTGCTATTCTCCTATTCCTGTACTCACTAGCACATGACACTGGGAGTAATCCAGAGATTACAATGTTTGATGGTGTGGCTGGAAAATACAAGGAGGCCCTCGATGCGTTTAGCGGCAGCACTAATGGAGGACGCAATTGTCCCCCGCCCCCATCATTGGCAGGCCACGATTCGTTTTCACGTTATTGTGAGAAGCCCCTAGTCGCCACATTCCGGCGTCTGTTTGGGTACACAGAGGGAGAATTCAGAATGTCCAAATTACCTAACAAGCACGTCTTTCGAGACTTGTGGGAGGAAACCGGAGCACCCAGATGGAAACCCACGCAGACACAGGGAAAACGTGCAAACTCCGCACAGACAGTGACCCAAGCCGGGAATCGAACACTGTGCTACCGTGCCGCCCATAGTGTGTGACCTCCTTACTCTTGCTCCCAAAATCACCACCTCACACTTAACGATATTGAAAATAACTTGACAATTGCAGGTTTTTCTGTTTTCCAGCATTCTTTCCTTATATTAAATATACCTTCCAATGTGGAATCGTCCACAAATTTCGAAATTGTGCTTTTGGCGTGAAACTAGATACGTAGGATTGTTGTTTATTTTATTATAGTAATATTACTCATCAGTCGATATGTAGCATTTCCACAAAGCTTAGTTGAGTGTAAGCTACAGTTTGGTACAAGTCACGACATGTCAAGAAGTGCTAAAAAGAACTAATTCAGACAATCCAAAGATTCATTGTTTAATAAGTCATTCAAACGTGGATAACCCCCGGGATGCCATTAGCCTTTTAACCAGTAACAAATGTGTCCAGCCAAATAGTTGTGAAATTGGACAAATGTCCATTAATCTTATAAATGGTTGATGAATAAACAGCTCAAATCTGCAGACAGCCTTGAATCAAAATGGCCTAAGTCAAGGTACCATCTGTTAGGAAGTTGTAATGAAATAAAAGTAAAGAATTCGATAAAGAATTAAACTATTAATGAGCGCGATTCTCCGGAAACATTTCTAAATCTGGTAGCGAGTGGGAACTGCCGTGAACTTCTCGGCTAAGCCGACAACACTATACAGCGTTAATTGGTCCACTGAATGAGGCCCCACATGCTTTCTGCCCCAAATGAAGGCTCACCAGCTGATTCGCTAGCACCACAATGGCCAACCCCCCCCCCCCCCCGCTATCAAGGTCATGCACGATCAATTACGCAAAGAGGAGAGTAGGATGTAATTGAGGCTTTATTACACTGAGATGCGTGGCCTCCTACAGCAGCTGACGAAATGGCTGCTGTACGGGGAGCGCACATATTTATACTCCGCCTACTGGGCGAAGCCAGCAGGCAAGGATCTACCCCCGTACCTGTAGTACAGGGGCCTTACCGTAAAACACCTATATCAATCTCCTATATATACAATATATACATCAGTGGTGACTACCACATTCACCCCCTGTTAAAAATGAGTCCGGCGGGGGTGGTGGAGAACTAAATACAGAAAGTTGTGTTTTAAAAGTACAGATAATATTACAAATTCAGGCGGTCTTGTGCCGTGATCTGTCGTTGAGAACGCCGCAGTGATGGTGACGACTCCGGCGGCGGCTTGGTGTTCGGTGACTCCGGGAGCGTGTCAAAATCCTCTTGATCCCCGGGTGTGAGCAAGGGGAGGATGGATTGTCCCAGGGCTGCTCTGTGGAGTGCGCGGGGGGGGGGGGGGGGGGGGGGGGGCACCGGGTCGGAGGGGGTGTGTGTGTGTGGAACCAGTTGGTGCCAGTTCCCTGAGGGAGACTGTGTCTTGGCGGCCGTCGGGCTACGCTACGCATGCGTACTGCGGGTTAGCGTGAAGTAGCTGTACCCTCTCAAAGGGTCCACCTTGTGGAGTCGAACGTGTCTACGGAGGAGAATGGGTCTTGGAGCTGCCAGCCATGTCGGGAGCGAAACCCCGGAGGTGGACTTCCTAGGAAAGGCAAAGAGACATTCATGGGGGGTTTCATTGGTCGCGGTGCGCAGGAGCGACCAAATGGAGTGAAGTACGTCGGGGAGGACCTCTTGCCAGCGGGAGGCCGGGAGATTTCTAGACCATACGGACAGCTGGACGGCCCTCCAGACCGTCCCATTCTCCCTCTCCACCTGCCCGTTTCCCCTGGGGTTGTAGCTGGTCGTCCTGCTCGAGGCAATGCCCCTGTTGAGCAGGAACTGGCACAGCTCATCGCTTATTAATGAGTATCCCCGGTCACTGTGGACGTAGGCGGGGAAGCCGAACAGAGCGAAGATTGTGATCAGGGCTTTGATGACGGTGGCCGACGTCATGTCGGGGCATGGGATGGCGAAGGGGAATCGGGAATATTCATCGACCACACTGAGAAAATACCTGTTGCAATTGGTGGAGGGGAGGAGCCCTTTGAAATCAACGCTGAGGCGTTCAAAGGGGCGGGAGGCCTTCACCAGGCGCACAGGGTCTGGCCGGTAGAAGTGCGGTTTACACTCCGTGCAGACCTGGCAGTCTCTGTGATAGCCCTGACTTCCTCGATGGAGTAGGGCAGGTTGCGGGCCTTGATGAAATGGTAAAAACGTGTGACCCCTGGGTGACAGAGGTTGTCATGCAGGGTCCGGAGTCGATCCACTTGTGCCCTGGCACATGTACCTCGGGATAGGGCATCGGGGGGCTCGTTGAGCTTACCGGGGCGATACAAAATCTCGTAATTATAGGTGGAGAGCTCGATCCTCCACCTCAAGATTTTATCGTTTTTGATCTTGTCCCGCTGTGTGTTATTAAACATGAAGGCAACCGACCGTTGGTCAGTGAGGAGAGTGAATCTACTGCCGGCCAGGTAATGCCTCCAATGCCGCACAGCTTCAATGATGGCTTGGGCCCCTTTTTCGACGGAGGAGTGCCGAATTTCTGAGGCATGGAGGGTGCGGGAAAAGAATGTCACGGGCCTGCCTGCCTGGTTGAGGGTGGCGGCCAGAGTGACGTCTGATGCGTCGCTCTCGACTTGGAAGGGCAGCGTCTCGTTGACCGCATGCATTGCGGCCTTGGCGATGTCGGTCTTGATACGGTTAAAGGCCTGGTGAGCCTCGGCCGTCAGAGGAAAAACAGTGGATTGAATGATGAGTAGCCTCCTACAGCAGCTGACGAAATGGCTGCTGTACTGGGAGCACAAATATTTATACTCCGCCTACTGGGTGGAGCCAGCAGGCAGGGATTTACCCCCGTACCTGTAGTACAGGGGCCTTACAGTAAAGCACCTATATTAACCTCCTATATATACAATGTATACATCAGTGGTGACTACCACACAAGGTCGAGCAGCACTTAGGCTGCACCAACTCAGCCAACCCCAGACAGCTCGCAACAATGGCTTCCAGGACGCCTGCCCCAAGATTCTAGGATGCAAATCTGGGGAGGCTGCTGGACACTGTGGAGGCCGGGAGGCATGTCCTGTTCTCTTGAGGATCCCAGAGGGTCAGCCATAGAGAAGCCAGTGCTGTCTGGGATGTGGTGGCGCGGCAGTGAATGGAGGGAGTGTGACCAGGAGGACTGGCCTCCAGTGCCGGAAAAAAGTCAATGACCTACACTGGGCAGCACGAGTGAGTAGACATCAGCACCCCCCCCCCCCCCCCCCCACCCACCAACCCACCACCCCCACCCAGAGATCTTTCTTCCCCCCCCCCCGCCTCTAACCGCATCCACCTCCGACTCTCAATGAGACCCCCCCTTCCATCACTATGACCCATGCATGTGGCTGATGATATCCTCTCTGTGGGAGAGTGGGGAACTGTTACACACAATTAACACCCTTGTGCACAACAAGTATGATGCCTCTGTCACTTTCTTCTGCAATGCGGGCCAACCTCCAAACCCTTGGCCCATCTCTCCAAGCATTCCCCCCCCCCCCTCCCCGTGGCACTCACCCACCCTCCGACTGTGGACACGTCCCCGGAGCTGTGTCCCATCCCCCTGGGTGTTTGGATGTTGGCTGCTGCATGTGTGGAGTTTTCTCCCGCAGTGTTCAAGCCCAGTGTCCAGGCATCAGGGTGCTAGGCAATGACTCCTACATGCTACTACATGGCCTGCCTACCCACGGGAATCCACTTGGGATGTGTGAAGTGCTCACTTAACCACGATTGCCAATTCCCTATTGGAAATAGCCTCCAGCCGCGCAGCCAGAGGCCACAACAGTCGATGGGAGTTATGGATGGTCAGTGGGGCAGACAGGAAGGGACAAGGGTTGCCCCCAGAATGGGTACATGACCCAGGGGTTGGCATGGTGGTGCCGCGTGCTGTCACACCCCAGTTGCCTCCCTCAGCATCTCCCCTCACACCCTTCCATGGCGGCCCACCCCTGCGGAGGGTCCATATCCCCAGCCGAGGGTCACCACACCCACGCTGAGCGCAGGGGTGGCAAGCCCAGCACGAGTGAGTAGACATCAGCACCCCCCCCCCACCACCCCACCACCCCCACCCCGAGATCTTTCTGCCCCCCCGCCCCTAACCGCATCCACCTCCGACTCTCAATGAGACCCCCCTTCCATCACTATGACCCATGCATGTGGCTGATGATGTCCTCTCTGTGTCTCCTCAGGAAACGTTCTCCCCCAATTGCCGGGAGAGGGGCCAGACTGGCGGATATAAGAATCTTCACCTTCTTCGTGGAGCGGGCCCTGGAGGTGACTGGGGTGGCCAAGGACAGAGTGGTCACCAACAAGGAGGGTGGCGGACGCCGCAGAGGTGAGGAACCACCAGGCTCCACGCTGGGGACCTGTCACACGTGAGTAGCGATTGCCTTACTGACTGACCCAGCCCTCCCACTGACCACATGTCCCAGGAGAACACCTCGGAGGAGAACTCCGAGGATGCCACCATAATAGTCACGGCACGCTGTCGTCCCCGCCCTCCACCAGGGCAGAGACACACACCTTGGTGGGAAATGATAGCGTTCAGGCTTCTGGGACACAATCTGGTGAACACCACACAGCTGCTGATGCACTACAGGTGGAGGCAGGATACCCAAGCCAAACAGCAGTCAGAGGGCTGCTGGATCCCAGGATACAGCTGGGTTCCAGCCTGATGCTGAGCCTGTGGAAGAAGTTATCCCGGTGCAGCTGGGACATTCAGAGGTAGTTGTCAGTGACACTCCAGCAGGTCCATAGCCACTTGGAGCAGTCCCACAGGCCACGGGTGGAGGAGTGGTCAGCAATGAGTGGCACTGAGGCCAACACTGCGAGTGTGGCGACCGCAGTTGGGAGCCTGGTGCTCAACGTCAGCAGCATTAGTGAAGGTATCCAAGGTGTCACCCAGTCAGGGACGGCCATGGCTGAGGGTCTCAACCGAATGTCCGCATCGCTGGGGTATGTCACCCAGTGCCAGGCTGACCTTGATGAGGTTCTGCGGGAGATGTACCGCTCTCAGATAGGAATGGCCGAGGTGCTGAGGAGCTTGTCCCAGTTGCAGGTGGGCATTGCGGAGGTGCTGCACAGCACGGCCCGGTCACTGAGGGGCATCGCCATGGGTGTCGACAGCATGGTGCAGACATTGGGGAGCAACAGGGCTGGCAGAGCCAGGTGGTGCAGAAGCAGCTGGCACTCGAACCAGCTGCCCCTCTGTCCCAAGGCAAACCCCTCGGCCCTATAGGCACCGACCTGGAGGAGGGGGCGCAGGGTGCCAACTCGACCCGTCCCATGGAGTGGCGACTGTGGCTACCAGCTCCCCCTAAGTCCTACCCCTCTGATGAGGCCGCATCTCACGGTCAGCACACGGGACAGGGCGGCACGGCTGTGTATGTGCTCCTGACAAGTGAGCCGGGGCCCACTGGCCCCTGAGGATGCCCATTCGGGGGGATGTAGTAGGCAGCTGGTTTCCTCCACCTCAGATGTGCATCCTGGGAGCACACCAAGACGTAGTGGTAGAGCTCGGAAGAGAAATCACTGAGGGCACCGGAAGGAGGGTGGACAGGGGGGGAGGGGGGTGGTATGTCGGGGGTGGGGGTGAGAGGACGGCACCATTGGGAGAGTGGGGAATTGTTACACACAATTAACACCCTTGTGCACAACAAGTATGATGCCTCTGTCACTTTCTTCTGCAATGCGGGCCAACCTCCGAAGCATCTCTGGCCCATCTCTCCAAGCATCCCCCCCCCCCCCCCTCCTCCCCGTGGCACTCACCCACCCTCCGACTGTGGACACGTCCCCGGATCTGTGTCCCACCCCCCTGGGTGTTTGGATGTTGGCTGCTGCATGTGTGGAGTTTTCTCCCCCAGTGTTCAAGCCCAGTGTCCAGGCATCAGGGTGCTAGGCAATGACTCCTACATGCTACTACATGGCCCGCCTACCCACGGGAATCCACTTGGGATGTGTGAAATGCTCACTTAACCACGATTGCCAATTCCCTATTGGCAATAGCCTCCAGCCGCGCAGCCAGAGGCCACAACAGTCGATGGGAGTTATGGATGGTCAGTGGGGCAGACAGGAAGGGACAAGGGTTGCCCCCAGAATGGGTACATGACCCAGGGGTTGGCATGGTGGTGCCGCGTGCTGTCACACCCCAATTGCCTCCCTCAGCATCTCCCCTCACACCCTTCCATGGCGGCCCACCCCTGCGGAGGGTGCATATCCCCAGCCGAGGGTCACCACACCCACGCTGAGCGCAGGGGTGGCATGCCCAGTGCCCCAGGCTCCTTGCCTGTGAGCAA
Source organism: Scyliorhinus canicula (assembly GCF_902713615.1). NCBI lineage: Eukaryota > Metazoa > Chordata > Chondrichthyes > Carcharhiniformes > Scyliorhinidae > Scyliorhinus > Scyliorhinus canicula. The sequence continues at coordinate 15,942,267 of NC_052162.1, forward strand.
ATAAAGCTACTCACCTCCTCGGCTCCCCACAGAAGCCCTCCGCCTGCTTCACGATTATAAAAAGGAGTACTAATCGATGCCAGGGTGACTACTTGCTGGGGAAGCTGCTGAATGACGGGAGGCTGTTAATTGTACGGAAATAGGGCTTAAGTGGTGATAATTGGTTTCTCATCAGGCTGCAGCAGGATGTTGCCGATGGGAGCGGGCAGGTTGCATCACAAACTGTCTGGCTCCTGGCGCGATTCTCGTTTTCTGCCTCTCCCGCTCTTCACAGCTCCAGGGTCCCAGGTTCAATTCACGGCTTGGGTCACTGTCCGTGCGGACTCTGCACGTTCTCCCCGTGTCTGCGTGAGCTTCCTCCGGTTTCCTCCCACAAGTCACGAAAGGTGACTTGTGAGATGAATTGGGCATTCTGAATTCTCCCTCTGTGTACCCGAACAGGCGCTGGAGTGCGGCGACTGGGGAATTTTCCCAGTAACTTCATTGCAGTGTTAATGTGAGCCTACTTGTGACAATAAAGATGATGATTATTATTATTCACCGGCCTGTTTCACTTGAGCGAGAGCGCAATGAGGCCGGAGAATCGCGCCCAATGTTTCAGCTGCACTGTAGAATGTGAGATGCAGATTAGCCTAGAGGTTGGGTGAAATAGATACATAGAAGCATAGTAAACAATAACTGGAGGAGGCCATTCAGCCCTTCGAGCCTGCTCCACCATTCATTACGATCATGGCTGATCATCCAACTCAGTAACCTGTTCCCGCATTCCCCCATATCCTTTGATCCCTTTAGCCCCAAAATCTATATCTAACTCTTTCTTGAAGACATACAATGTGGTCTCAACTACTTTCTGTAGTTGCAAATTCCACAGGCTCACCACACTCTGGGTGAATAAATTTCTCCTCCTAAATGGGTTACCCCCAGCGGCGTGCAGAGGTCTGGTGATGCCCGGGGCAAATCTTGATTGTATGCCCCAAAGACTCAAGTATAAGGCCTAATATACTGAGAAATATTATGAGAAAGGAAAACATTTTACACAGATGAAACATGAAATAAACGCTTTATTCGATTTTAATATTAATCAATCAAATTTATTAAGTTCTTTTCCCCAAATGATACCTCCTGTCACAAAACACCTGAACTACTTCACTTTTTACATCAGCTGTGAGAAATTTTTTTTCAATGCTTATTAAAGCCAGGTTGGTCAGTCGCTCCTGTGACATAGAAGACCTCAGATATGTTTTTATTAATTTCAGTTTTGAAAATGACCTTTCACAGCTTGCGACTGAAAATGCAATTGTAAGCAGTAATCTGTATGAAACAGCGTCGGAAAGACATCCCTCCCATACTGCAGTAAAGACTCCAGAGCATCTTTAGGATCAGGGGGAACTCTATTCCCTCCAGCTCGAAGGAGCTTCACAAAATCAATAATTTCGTCATATAACTGAATTGCAACCACATCATTGTCATAATAATTTGCAAAGTCTGAACATTCCTTTTTTAATTTCTCTCTTTCTTGTTCATCGTCAATCACTACTGAATTCAAGTTCAGAAGAAAAGAAAATCGGTCACTGAGTCTTTGAAGACGGACACTGCGGTCTTCAATTTCAGTTTTTAATCTGTTCACAATCTCTACCATTACTCTATTCATTTCTTCTTATGCCGTCAGTCCACTATCTCTTGCTGACTCTCCAGGCATTCTTCTTCTTCTCCTTGTTCGTGCAATTGGTATTCCCCAATTTTCACAATATTCATTGGCTAAATCTATTGCATTGTGGATAATTTTGTCACTCTTCAAATTCAAGATATGAATAAGTCCTCTCAGATCACAAGAAGCTTCATGGAACCCCATTTTCGGATCCTGCAAACGTTTTGAGACTTTCTCCACTGATGATAAAACTGAGTACCAAAAATTTAATAAAGCTATAAACGGGAACTGTTGAATAGAGTTAAGTAGCGATCCTGCATCAGATTTAGTTTCCCTTGAAAATTCTCCTTCCAGCAGGTGTTGAAGGCTTGCAATAACGTTGTCACACTCTTCGTGGATTACTTGCACAGCATCATGGCTGGAACTCCATCTTGTGTCACACTGTCTTTTCACAGTCCGAGTGACAAATGATTTTAACACTTCCCAACGAGAAGTAGATGAAGAAAAAAAAGTAAAGAGTTTTTCTAGAATGCCAAAAAATGTAACAACAACAGGTTGCACCTCACTTGCATGGACACAGGCCAAATTGAGGCTGTGATTCTCGCAGTTCACAAACACAGCTTTTGGGTTAACTTCAAGAATTTTTTGTTGAACACCTCCTCTCACTCCAGCCATAACTGCTGCGTTATCATATGCTTGACCACGACAGTCATTCATGGAAATTTTGTCTTCTTCCAATTTTTCCTGAATTTTATTTACCAGGCTGACTGCATCTTTCTTGTTGACTTGAAAAAATCCCAGAAATGTCTCCTTTATTTCTAATTTTCTGTTTTCATCAATATGAACGTAACGCAGAATTTCAGAAACCTGATCTTCATGGGCAATATCTGGAGTTGAATCCAGCATTATGCTAAAATATTTTGCGTCCTTAATTTCGGAAATTATATTTTTCTTGACAGTTTCACCAAGAAGATTGATTATTTCGTTTTGAATTCTGTTGGACAAGTAGGTGACACTTTTTGGTTTCTCTTTCCCTCTCTGCAAGTGTTTTGCTAAGATGTCATCATATTTGGCCAAAAGTCTGATTGTTGCTAGAAAGTTTCCTGTATTTTCACTGACTGTCTCCCCTGGCTCTGATAACCCAGATATTCCTTCTCCTCGATGTCCACGATAGGCCAGATTCTGTTTTGCCAGAAAGGATATAACCTCGACAATCCGTTCAGTTATAGCTTTCCATCTTTTCTTTTCAGCAGACATTTGCTGTTGAAGTTCAGCATCTATCGTAGTTGAATGATGGAGTCGAACTACAAGGTTCAGGTATTCCCTCATGTGAGCTCTATGAGAAGGGCTTTTCCCATGGTCAGGTATTGTTGGATTTAATTTTCTCCAAGTGGAGAAACCGTCTTCCTTTCCAAAGTTTGACACAGACGACAAATGCTCCTTTTAAAACAAAAAGCAAACAAAACAGTAGCATGCTTTCCGATATGGAGAGTATAACAACCATTTTCTCACCACAATTTCTCCGTTTGTGGAAACTTTATCAAACCACTGTTTGGAAAATGATCTCCCATCCTTCTCAGCAAATGGACCACTTTTATTCTGATATCTTTCAGGGCCATGTTGTAATATTGTCATCTTCAAATGATCTGGAATCGGTTTCTTCAAACAGCCAAAATCGCTTCTTTGCAAAAATATGCAAATATCTTCTTTATTTTCTTCACATGGATCATCATGCTGACAACGAGACTGAGGAGAGAGAGTATTATGTTCTGACCGAGCTGAATCCGTATCAGAAAATTCCTTCTCTGCACCCACATCATCTTTTACTTCTCTAGGTTCTCCTACTTCTTCTTTACTTCCTTTTATCCATGCATCTAATGCCCCTCTTTGATGGGACTCTTCTTCGACTCTGGCCCTCTTTTTTTTCCTGTTCTGTGCTCCACTCGGTTGTACACAAAATACTCGTAACATTTCATTTTCTATCTCAAAAACCGTAAGACGCATGAGAAAATGGGAAGAAAATGGTAAACAATCGGTCAGTTGCAGACGGATAAACCATATTTCATTTCTTTGTTCCTTCGTATCAAATTATTTCACACTGATTCTCCACTGATAATTTTGTGCAATTTATATCATAGATTTGCAAATTAGTGGTATCTGTATTCGAATATTAGCATGTTAAGGAATAAATGTCTCCTATTCCGAGATTAAATGCCATAGCAGTCCTCTGATCATCCAGGCTTCACTCTTACTACATCCCACATAAATATTTCATTAAATATCGCCAAAAAACCTATAACAACTGTAGTTGCACCTGTTCTAGAGCTATTCACTGACCTGAGTAGGTAAAAGAACTAATCTAGATGCACAAAAAGCTGAAGAAAAGACGAGTTATGACTCGAGGAAACGCAGGAACGAACAGCCACGTCTGCTTGTTGCTTTTGATGGTTGCTGAAATTTTAAAATTACTATCTTATTTCCTTCTCTGGGGCAGCACGGTGGCCTAGTGGTTAGCACAACCACCTCACGGAACTGAGGTCCCAGGTTCGATCCCGGCTCTGGGTCAATGTCCGTGTGGAGTTTGCACATTCTCCCCGTGTCTGCGTTGGTTTTGCCCCCACAACCCAAAAAATGTGCAGAGTAGGTGGATTGGCCACGCTAAATTGCCCCTTAATTGAAAAAAATAATTGGGTAATCTAAATTTTAAAAAAAAATTTAAAAAAAAAAAAATTAAAAAAAAAAAAAAATTTTTTTTTTTTCCTTCTCTGATTGGATGCCCCCATCCAATGGATGCCCGGGGCCAATGCACCGTCGGCCCCCCCCTCTGCACGCCACTGGTTACCCCATATCCTTAAACCGTGACCCCTGGTTCTGGACTCCCCTGCCATTAGGAACATCCTTCCTGCATCCACCCTGTCTAGTCCTGTTACAATTTTATAGTTTTTAAATGAGATTCCCCCATTATTCTGAACTCCATCAAATATAATCCTAACCGAATCAATGTCTCCTCCTACGTCAGTCACACCATCCCAGGAAACGGCCTGGTAAACCACTCCCTCCATAGCAAGCACATCCTTCCTCAGATATGGAGACCAAAAGTTCACCCAAAACTCCAGGTGTGGCCTCACCAAGGCCCCGTATCACGCAGCAAGACATCCCTGTTCCTGCACTCGAATCCTCTCGCTACGAGGGCCAACATACCATTTGCCTTCTTTACCCCATGCTACATTATTTGCAGTGACTGCTGTACAAGGACACCCAGGTCTCGTTGCACAATACCTCTTAATCTATAGCCATTCGGATAATAATCTGCCTTCCTGTTTTTGCGACCAAAGCAGATAACCTCACAGCATACTGCATCTGCCATGCATTTTCCCAACTTATCCAAATCACATTGTAGCTTCCCCACAGCCTCCTCACAGCTCACCCTCCCAACCAGCTTTGTGCCATCTGCAAATCTGGAGATATTACATTTAGTTCTGTTACGACACCCTGGGCTAGTGTGCAGTCAATTCAAGCCCACTTGACCTGGAGTTGCGACGCAAGTGAATTAACTATTCGTGGAACAATACCCAACGTCTTTGGCCCTTGGCTGCCCAATAATTATAGTCACCAGGTTTGTAAATTTTAACACAATTACTTTCTATTTATAACTATTGTGAAATATGCAGCAAATATAACTGGTTAACTACTGTCTAATCCCGAATCCCCACTTTAATTTTCCCCCACTCTCTGCACACACACAAGATAAACAAAAGAGTGGGGAGCAGTAACTGAATCTTCCGCGCTATGTGCATGTGTGTCTATTTAAAACAAACACTTGAGAAAACCTGTCTGATTGTGACTTTTATGAGCACATAATGAGCACATGGGGCAGCACGGTAGCATGGTGGTTAGCATCAATGCTTCACAGCTCCAGGGTCCCAGGTTCGATTCCCGGCTGGGTCACTGTCTGTGTGGATCTGCACGTCCTCCCCGTGTCTGCGTGGGTTTCCTCCGGGTGCTCCGGTTTCCTCCCACAGTCCAAAGATGTGCGGGTTAGGTGGATTGGCCAGGCTAAATTGCCCTTAGTGTCCTAAAAAATAATGTTCATTGGGGTTGTTGGGTTACTGGTATAGGGTGGATACGTGGGCTTGAGTAGGGTGATCATTGCTTGGCACAACATTGAGGGCCGAAGGGCCTGTTCTGTGCTGTACTGTTCTAATTCTAATTCTAATAAGTAGTTAAGCACTCACAGAATTGGCAAGTGAATCCATTAAAAAAAAGCATTGATGTCAAACCAAGAGAGGGAAAAGAGGGAAACCATTCAAACCCTCCTCACCTGATTGTAACAACGTCCATTGCTGATCTCATAGTGCGAACATGGTAAAGAGTAGTTCATAGAATAGAATTTACAGTACAGAAGGAGACCATTCGGCCCATCAAGTCTGCACCGGCTCCTGGAAAGAGCACCCTACCCAAGGTTAACACCTCCACCCTATCCCCATAATCCCACCCAACACTAAGGGCAATTTTGGAAACTAAGGGCAATTTATCATGGCCAATCCACCTAACCTGCACATCTTTGGACTGTGGGAGGAAACCGGAGCACCCGGAGGAAACCCACACACACACGGGGAGGATGTGCAGACTCTGCACAGACAGTGACCCAAGCCGGAATTGAACCTGGAGCTGTGAAGCGATTATGCTATCCACAATGCTACCGCGTTGTCCGAGTAACAGCTCCTGGAGATCAACATTTCTCTTCTTTTGTGTTATAACCTGCCTGCTTACCATTGGCTGGGGACTAATGACAATCCCACAATCCTGTGGGAGTATGAGCTTCCCCAATGAGGGGGGAGGAGAAATCATTAGCAGTCATTTTGCCTCTCTGAGTTACCCTTAACCACCACTTTATGTTTTGCTATCCATTCTTTGACCTAGCCCCAGACACCACATGCTCTAATCTTACTCATGAGACTATTATGTAATATCTTATCAAAGGCCTTTTGAAATCCAAATAGAGCACATCGATGACAGAATACGTGTCTGTCCTTGATGTTACTTTTGCAAATAATTCAGTAAAATGGAGTCAAACATGACCTTCCTTTCTGAAATCCATTCTGACTGACTTTTATTATATTTTCAATTTCGGGATATTTTGCAATGTCACCTTTGCAAGGAATTCTATTTGTTTTCCTACCACAGGCATTAATCTAACTGTTGCCATGTGCACCCACATAACAACAGTTATAATTCAGAATTAATTCAAAAGGCCTGAATTTTAAAAAATATATATATTTAATGGGATGTGTGAGGGTCCAGCATTTATTGGCTTGAACCGTGTGGCTTGCTAGGCCATTTTTCAGTCAACCACAGTGCTGTGTAGGGTAGGGCAGACTGGATACGGGTAGCAAATTACTGAACTAGATGGGTTGTTATGGCAATTAATGCACGGTCATCATTAGACTTTTGATTCCAGATTTTTATTGAATTCAAATTTTACCATCTGCTGGGAGGGGATTTGAACCAGGTCCCCAGACCCTTACGCTGAGTCTCTGGTCTACTAGCTCAGTGATAGCTCAGTGATAGCTCAGTGATAACACAGTTACACCACTGCCTTCCATGCCCTTTCAGATACCCTGAAGCTGGGATATTTCAGTCCTGCCAGCAGGTAGCACCGTCGCTCGCAGGATGGGAAGATTTGGAGAGGGACCAGAAGTCATTGACTTTTCCCATCCTGCCTGTGCCGATGCCAGCCGCCTGCGGAATGGCAGGAATTCCCAGCTGGAGAATGTTACAATGTGCTGTAGCTAGAACACCTGTGTAACTATTTTTTACTTTATTAGGAAGTTGTGGAGAATGCAACATAGTCCGAAATAGACTTCAGTCATGCTGGATGGTGCTCATTAAGATCATTCAATTTCAAACGAAAACAAACTCTTATACTGGGAAGCCCGTGCATAATAAAAGCAACTCAACAGCATGAATCTTCAACTAGGAGAGAAAAAGATGCTGCCCTTGTGATGGCTAGGGACAATAAGCTGGAGATTTCCAATAACACGCTGGGGGTTTTCACAGTCGACAGAGGCAACTTTATATAGGCACAGAGCAATCAATGCTGGTCAGGTCTTGACTCTCCATTTCTTGGGTCCACATTGCCTAGGTCCCTGCTCCCAGTTGCCTGTGCTTTCTCTCCATTAGTCAGGGTTCCCCCCCCCCCCCTGCGATTGGTCCCTATCCAGTCACGTGGACTGCAATACGCACCCCCTTAAAGTGGCCACGATACCACATCCCTCCCCCTTCAGTCCCTCATTATATTTCACAAATTAAGCAATGTACAAATGTTATATACAAGGTCAAGAGAAATAAGGGAAAATAGTTCATCACAGAGTCAGTCTGTCAGGGGACCTTCGAGTCCTCGTCGACCTCTTTAGTCTCCCAGCTGGCTCCACCCTCTCCAAGGTAGTTCCTGGCTCCCTCCGCCCTGGAACAGCCACAGGAGTGCTGGCGACTCTAGTTGGAGTCATCTGATCTGGAATGGGGGGCGGGGAGGCGATGGTCCCCCAGCTCCTCATGTGGTCGACATGCTTCCGCACAGTCCTGACATTGACCACGTAGAATCCGGGTCCAGACTGGGGCCCGATCCAACCAGCTAACCCGAGTGGGCCAGAGGCAAAAGTCTCAACTGGAACCAGGTCACAAGCCTGGCATGGTCTGTCACCCTTATGTGAAGTATGTTGATTTTTATGGAAAGCCTGACGTGCCACCAACCTCCCCACCAACTTTGGAAATATCACAGAATCACAGAAAAATACAGTGCAGAAATGGCCCTTCGGCCCATCGAGTCTGCACCACCGCATGAAAGGCACCTGATCTGCCAACCCTCATCCCATTTGTCAGCACTTGGCCCATAGCCTCGAATATTAAGAGGTGCCAAGTGCTCATCCAGGTACATTTTAAAGGATGTGAGGCAACCCGCCTCTACCACTCTCGCAGGCAGTGCATTCCAGACGGTCACCACCCTCAGGGCGAAAAGGATTTTCCTCTATACCCCGGGAATCTCCCGCCCCTCACCTTGAACTTGTGGCCTCTTGTAACAGACCCTTCAACTAAAGGGGACAGCTGTTCCCTATCCACCCTGTCATAGCCTCTTACAATCTTGTAAAGCTCGATCAGGTCATCTCTCAGTCTTCTCTGCTCCAAATGAGTTCTGAGGCGATGGCCCATCAGCAACTCAGTTGGCGTGACCCCTGTGGTGACATGGTGGGGGGGGGGGGTGGTTTTGTTGCAGGATACTGGAGGACATTGACAACACGGTAGCACAGTGGTTAGCACTGTTACTCCACAACTCCAGGGTCCCAAGTTCGATTCCCGGCTTGGGTCACTATCTGTGCGGAGTCTGCACGTTCTCCCACAAGTCCCGAAAGACGTGTTTGTTAGGTGAATTGGACATTCTGAATTCTCCCTCTGTGTACCCGAACAGGCGCCGGAATGTGGCGACTAGGGGCTTTTCACAGTAACTTTATGGGCAGCAGGGTAGCACAAGTGGCTAGCACTGTGGTTTCACAGCGCCAGGGTCCCAGGTTCGATTCCCCACTGGGTCACTGTCTGTGCGGAGTCTGCACGTTCTCCTAGTGTCTGCGTGGGTTGCCTCCGGGTGCTCCGGTTTCCACCCACAGTTCAAAGACGTGCAGGTTAGGTGAATTGGCCATGATAAATTACCCTTAGTATCCGAAAAGGGTTAGGAGGAGTTATGGGGATAGGGTGGAAGTGAGGGCTGAAGTGGGGCGGTACAGACTTGATGGGCCGAATGGCCTCCTTCTGCACTGTATGTTCTATGTTTGTTGAGGTGATACTGTAAGCCTACTTGTGACAATAATAAAGATTACTAAGTTAATAGGAGGCTGGCCAGCCAATGGTGCAACAGCCAGGCTGGTTGCTACCTCATAGCATTATTAAAAATCTGCATGGCCCTTCTTGCCAAGTAGTTGGATGCAGGGTGATGGGGATGTCCTGATATGCCGAATTCCATTTGTCTGAACAAAGTGTTGGAAATTGGCCCCAGTAAACGGGGCCCTTCTTCCGTCCTAACTCATTCTGGAACACATCCTCGTACCGTCACAGGACATCTTAAAAAATGCCGTTTTGGTCATCAGGCTTGGTCTTGCCCTTCTAAGGCAATCAAAGGCAGCTGGGCCTCTTGTTCTTTGTAAGCTGCTGGCCGACTGGTGGTCCCATGAATTTTCAAGGTTTCCCCAGTACAGGTTGACAGCTTGGCCGTCACACGACCCAAATTCAGGGTCTGAGCCCCTTCCCAAATGTAATCAAATGTCTGTTCCCCCACAGCCGCTGCCCAGGTATTGACCTCCACCTTCAAAGGTCCCCCATTCACTTGCAGAATTGTATCAATTAGGGCTGTCTTATTTACTTTGACTACATTCAGACGGTGCATTTCGTCCTCCTCAGAACTCTGCTCCACTTGTTCCTGTGATATTGTGGATTGCTGCTGCTGTTTTGTTTTCACATTGACACACCCCGTCTCGCGCATCAAGGTGCCTGAATACAGTGTCTTCGGTTGCAACTAAAACAGACAAACTCGCGACAATGGCAAGCTTCCTGGGGTGATCTCGCCCATATCGATGGCAATGCACCTCTGGCTGGGGCTGGCGGCAAATCCTTTTCCCAATTCCCCGACTTCCATCCGGTCCTGAGGACCTTGTTTGGTTCTCTACTGTGCCTGTTGATCTCGTCTTGCACCTCACAGCGGTACTGCCCCACAATTGGACACTTGCCCTTCCGGCGTGCTTTGGAGTTCAGATGCACCGTTTTAAGCGCATTCCATCACCTGAGTTATCTCGACCGCATTGTCGAACAGGATTGTCGTTTCAGGAGATTTTTCTGAATGCTAGTCACTGAACATTGCACAGAGCTGAAAATGCTCGAGCATTTGGAGGAGCCTGGATACGAAGGCAGAGATGGACTCTTCTGGGTCCTGAACAGCAGAGTTGAATTTATACCATTGTCGGATGTTCGAGATCCGAGGGTCAAAATGCTCTTTGACTAACATTGACGGTTTTTGAGTCAAACACCTTCAGGGACATAAGGGCCGGGATTCTCCGACCCGGCGCAGGGTCGTAGAATCCCTGGGGGGAGGCGCGAATCCCACCCAGCCGCCCTGACGCCGGCTGCCCTATTCTCCAGCGCCATTTTTCGGGGGCCGGCGGGATCCCCGCCACGCCGGTCGGGGGCCGCCCGGCAATTCTCCAGGCCCCCATGGGCCGAGTGGCCGTAAAGTTTTACCCAGTCCCGCCAGCGTGAATTGCTCACCTCACGCACGGCGGGACTTGGCAGGTAAGTGTGCGGGGCGATCCTGGCCGGGGGTGTGTGGCGCGGGGGGATCCGATCCCGGGTGGGGGCCCCCACGGTGGCCTGGCCTGCGATCAGGGCTTCTGCTTGTCTTGCCCTGCTATTTGATACACTGTGAAGGAATAGCAGAGCCGTTCGATATGCTGGTTCCAGTATTTGGCCCCCTGGTCCAATGGGTCTAACTTTCTGATCAATGGCATTTTCACTGACTTTTGGGTGCTCCCATTGAAGGTCCCCAATTCTTGTCTGTCTTTGGAGGCTTCTTCCTCCCCCCTCCCTCGAATCTGCTGAAGACTCACGATTGAACCGTTTAGCCCGTCGCCAATATGGTGGCTCGAGGCAATACACAGGAGATTTCCAGTAATAACAGGGGGCGGCACGGCAGCATAGCGGTCAGCACAGTTGCTTAACATCTCCAGGGTCCCAGGTTCAATTCCGGGCTTGGGTCACTGTCTGTGCAGAGTCTGCACGTTCTCCTCGTGTGTGCGTGGGTTTCCTCCGGGTGCTCCGGTTTCCTCCCACAGTCCAAAGATGTGCAGGTTAGGTGGACTGGCCATGCTAAATTGCCTTTAGTGTCCAAAAAAAATGTTAGACGGGATTCTGGGGATCGGGTGGATGTGTGGGCTTAGGTAGGGTGCTCTTTCCAAGGGACGGTGCAGACTCAATGGGCCAAATGGCCTCCTTCTGCACTGTAAATTCTATGATTCTATAACAAAGGGGGTTTATTAACAGTCGGCAAAGGCACTATATACAGGGAGAGAGCAACGATGGTTAGGTCTTTTCTCTTCAACACTGAGCAGGCCCCCGTTCCCAGGGTCCCGTGCTTTCTCGCTATTGGTCAGGGTTCATGCGCTACCGCGTGATTTGACCCAAGCCATCGCATGGACTGCAAAGCCCGTCTCCTTCAGGGGTCATGCTCCAACACCATTTTTTAAATTCAAAGCTACTGCAGTCACAATTGAAGATCAAAAGCAAAAAAAAATGCAAATTTTTAATTAATTTATGGGATGTGGGCATTGCTGGTTAGGCCAGCATTTATTACCCATCCCTAGTTACCCTTCAGAAGGTGGTGATGGGTTGCCTTCTTGAACCGCTGTAGTCCTTGAGGTGTAGGTACACCTATTATGCTGTTAGGGAGGAAGTTCTGGGATTTTGACCCAGCGACAGTGAAGGAACGGCGGTATATTTCCAAGTCAGGGTGGAGAGTAACTTGGAGTGGAACCTCAAGGTGGTGAGGCTCCAAGGTAGCAGCATGGCAAGCTCAGTTGGTAGAGCATGGGACTCTTAATCCCAGAGTCGGGATTTCAAGCCCCATGTTGTGTCCTTGTGGTTTAAGACGGCATGGTTGCACAGTGGTTAGCACTGTTGCTTCACAGCGCCAGGGACCCGGGTTGGATTCCTGGCTTGGGTCATGTGTGTGGAGTCTGCACGCTCTCCCTGTGTCTGCGTGGGTTTCCTCCGGGTGCTCCAGTTTCCTCCCACAAGTCCCGAAAGACGTGCTTGTTAGGTGAATTGGACATTCTGAATTCTCCCTCAGTCTACCCAAACAGGCGCCGGAGTGTGGCGACTCGGGGATTTTCACAGTAACTTCATTGCTTGTGACACTAATAAAGATTATTATTATTATCTGCTGCTCTTGTCCTTCTAAATAGTAGTGATCGTGGGTTTGGAAGGTGCTGTCTAAGGAACCTTGGTGAGTTACTGCAGTGTATCTTGTAGATGGTACTCACGGCTGCCACTGTGCTTCGGTGGTGGAGGGTTAGAATGTTTGTGGAAGGAGGAGCAATCAAGCGGGGCTGTTTTGTCCTGGATGGTGTTGAGCATCTTGAGTGTTGTTGGAGCCGCACTCATCCAGGCAAGTGGAGAGTATTCCATCACACTCCTGACTTGTGCCTTATAGATGGTGGATAAGCTTTGGGAGGGGTCAGGAGGTGAGTTACTCGCCATAGGATTCCTAGTCTTTGACCTGCCCTGATAGCCACAGTATTAATATGACTAGTCCAGTTCAGTTTCTGATCAATGTTAACCCCCAAGGTCTTGATTGTCAAATACAATCAAAGATTCCCTAACAATCAACATGCTTACAGTTCTTAAATAATCCAGGTTGATGTTTTAAAACTGTTCCTCTTCAAAACTACAAAGGTTAACCGTGTCTAATTTAGTGTTGCATTGCTTAAATATTTCTATTATGACACTCTTTATTTTTCCTTCCTAACCTGCTTTTGGCTCAAAGTTGCTTTGTGCTCGAAGAATTTGTTACCATGGTAAACAAAGATATGCCCCGATTAGCTTTTGGTCGTTTAGCTGCACCAAAGGGCTCACTATTAAAAATATCTTTGGTTTTTCACTTCAGATGCTACAGCAGTTGTCTATATTATTTAAATACCAGCTTTTAGAAAGCTTATGAAAACATAAAAGGTTGCAGAATTATAATTGATTGATAGCGATTGTACTCCAGGGTGAGGACTAAAGTGATGGACGGGTTTATCGATGTTATTTATATGGACTGCCAGAAGGCACTTGATGAAGTCCCACATAAGAAGCAGTGAGTTGAAATTGAAGCTTGAGGAACTGAGGGCAAATTATTGACCTGGTTAGGAAATTGGATGAGCAGAAGGAGACAGAGTTGTCAGTTAGGTATGCTAATTGGCAGGTTTTGACTGGTGGGACCTTATGGGTATCTACCAATACTGGGGCCTCAACTATCCATTCTAATTAATAATCACTTAGATGCTGGGATAAAGAGCCACAAGGTTATCAATGAAACAAAGCTAGGCGAGATTATAAACAATGGAGTTGGAAGCACAAAATTACCACGAGGCAATGATAGATTAAGTGAATGGGCTCAATTTTCTGACTCTTCATCCAGTCCTGTTGAAATCAACTGGGATTTGAATGGATCACCACATCCTCCGTGTGAGAAGCCGTCACTTGGCGGCAGGGCAGGGCTAGGAAGTCTCGATGTACGGCAAATATATTTCAGTGTCGCCAAATGAGAATCCAGCCTCTTTGAACAATCAGAGGATTGCTCCACTTTGGATAAATCAAAAGATTTTATAAATGGTAAGATCTGTGGACTTCCAAAGAAACTTGGGGGGGGCGGGGTCCATGTACATAGATCACCAAGTCACCATGAACAGGTATGCCAAAAATAATCAGGGTTAATGGAATGTTGGTCAGTATATCTGGGCTACGGGATTACAAGGGGTTAGAAGTCAGGATTCACTAGTCGCCACATTCCAGCGCCTGTTCAGGGAGGCTGGTACGGGAATCGAACCGTGCTGCTGGCCTGCCTTGGTCTGCTTTAAAAGCCAGCGATGTAACCCTGTGCTAAACCACATTTCTTCACAGGAAGGATGGTAAAGGTGTGAAAGTCTCTGCCACTTGAAGCAGTGAATACTAACCCAATTAATTTTAATCAGAGTTTGGTAGATGTTTGCCTGCCTGCCGAGGATGTCAAAGGATACGGAGCCAAGGTGGGTGGAGCGAGTTGGGAAAAAGATCAGCCATCATCTCATTGAAAGGTATAACTGGCACAAGCTCTTAAATGGCTTACGTATAGAAAAGTACAGACAGGAGGGGGCCATTATGCCTACACAAGCTGGCTGCAAATAGAGCTGTTCAGCCTAATTCCACTTTCCAGCTCCTGCTCTGTAGGTTTGAGGTTTCAGCACTTCAAGTACATGACCAAGTAAAAGTTCCCATGTTCCCACCTATATGATTCCTATAGCTGTGTGCTGTAAGATGATGTGTTGAGAGTAGGACCTGGTGTAACGTTGATGAAGAAGCTGTTCTTTAGCTGCAGTCATACTCAGAATGGGGGCATAACTTTCAAGGCATATACGTATTACCCCTCCTTAATTGTCCCTGTGCATCTGAGTGGCTTGCTTCAGAGAGTGGTTGACAATCGGCCACACTAATGTGGGTTTGGGACTCTGTTATAGGTCAAACCGGGCTGGATAGAAAGTTGCCTCCCCTGAACAATATCAAGAAACCTGCAGTGTTTTTATGATGATCCATCAGCTCCATGGTCACTTCTGCTGGTCCCAATTTTACGATATTCTTCTCGTTGGAATCTCAATGAGGTAAAACAGATCACAAAGGGAACACAGTTCCAGCTCAAATTATTTATTTCTCCAATAAACATGGAATGAAATATTTGTGAAACTTTAATGGGAGATCTGAAACTCAGTTTGTCTTTGAAGCATACGCGTGTATCTCTTAGACTAGAGTCTTTCTGCAGATCTATGTAAAAGTACCATTTTCATTACAGTGCCATGTACAATTTATGTATCGCGTGTTGTTTGCTGCCCAGAGTTCTAATGTTTGCATTAATTTTCTTGCCTCAGTTTTTCTTACTCTGACACCCAAGTCAGTAGGTTCGAGATTTTAGCTCCGCTGTTGCCTTAAGTATGTCATCTACGGAGGTGCCACTGCTTTTGGATAAGAATCCAAACTAAGGTCAAGCCAACTAATTCAACCAATAAATGCCACGTGGGAACTGGCACACTAGAGCCGCTGGGGGTGCACGGGTAAATACAGCTCCCAGGGGGTAGAGAGTTATGCCAGGCAGTACCCCGGCACTGCCCCCAGGCACAGGTTCAGAGGGGGAAGGCTCCAGGAGGCAGTGCCTCAGTGTGAGGTACCATGGACAGTGCCAGGGAGGGAGGTGCAGGGGGGCTCCCTGTCCATGAGGTGGGTGGGGAAGGGGAGGTTGTGGGGAAGGGTAAGGGATTCCGTGGGGGCAGGCGGCTTCTTTTATTCTCTTAGTCCAAAGATGTGCGGGTTAGGTGGATTGGCCATGCTAAATTGCCCGTAGTGTAAGGTTAATGGGGGGATTGTTGGGTTACGGGTATACGGGTTACGTGAGTTTAAAGTAGGGTGATCATTGTTCGGCACAACATTGAGGGCCGAAGGGCCTGTTCTGTGCTGTACTGTTCTATGTTCTATGTTCTATGTTCTATTATCTTTTTAACATTGGGCCCTTTAAAATTTTAAAATCTGTCAAGAGCTGGGGTTGCTGGTGGGAGGGCTCTTACAAAACCTGCAGTGTGACGTTGCAAGATGCGCCTCCTTGATTTTTGTGATTGTGTGTGAAAAACTATTTTGGGAAAAGCCGACAATGCAACCGGCCGGCTATACCCGGCTTTTCCTGTCTGAGTTGACGCATAGTCAAAAAATGAGAACATTCAGCCCATTGGCTTCAAAACAAACCCAGGATCGTGACTCACGATTAGGCTCGGTCATTCCTGCGATCTGCAGGCTGCTCACAACCTTAGTTCATTTATCTGACTGCAGCATGCAGAATGCAGCCAGCGCTGAGAGCATTGTTCAGGGGCTGCATGGCAGAGTAGGTGAGGGGGCTGACCAAAGTCACGAGGTGTTAGCATGCGTTCAAACTAGCCCACACTACTTAAAGCCAGCCTGCATCTTTTAAATGGGGAGGTGTATTTTTACCTCAGCAGGTGCTGGAAGTCAGTCTGGAAGTGAGTTAACCTGAGAGAGAGAGAGAGAGAGAGAATATCAGGATATTGCAGAAAGCACACTCCGAGGCTGGAATTCTTTGTGGAGGGGGTAGCTCTGCTCCCTGGCTAACCAATGCCACGTCGCCCAAGCAGGTTATCACTGACATACAGACCTCTTTCTTGCAGATTATGCTGCGACACAGCTGTAGGGGTCAGCTAACAAGGTGACTCAGATCAGGACTTCGACAGGGCAGCATGCAGATAAACAGCGCATGGGCAGGCGCACAGGTATTCTTGATGCATTGACAGGCCTGCCAAAAAGCCTGTTGCCGCAGTTTGGGAGCACCGAGCAATCCAACTCCAACTTGGCACGTGGCTTTGCACAGAGTTTGGAACCCAATGTTTCCAGCGCCAAAATGGCTGCCATACCTCTGATGCACAGCCCCAGTTCCCTGACTAATGCCCTCACCAAGATGGCGACTGGCTGGAAATGTTGCACATTCTGCTGAAGTTACAGGCATGACACATCTGAATTTTGTGGCAGTCATCTTCCCCTTCATTTGCAGCTTATCTTGTATTGTGCACACTTTGACTCCTACGTAACAATTACCTGTAATTTCTGCAGGAATTCCTATGATTGCCTGCTGTAGCTCGAGCAAAAAGGTTGGGGGAACCCTGGGGAATCAATGTTAATACAAGGACCTGCCTGGAGATTCTACCTGAGTTACGGCACTTAAAAGTAAAATAAGTCGAATTTCTCCAGCATATTATGGTGGGCTAGGGATGAGCAAGAGGGACGGATGGGAGGGTGGGGGGGGGGGGGGGGGGGGGAGAGGAGGAGGGTACAGTGGGGGGGGGGGGGGGGGTGATGTTCCAGAGATTCCATCTTGCAACTTTCCCCAGGGTACGATTGGAGACAATGCCCTTGGATCTGTTGGATAATTAATTAAGGAGTTGTTGAGTTTGCTGGGAAGCCAATTATGAGCTCCTTTAGCTCTGAGTCCTGGATTTCCCAGCCAGGGAATCTGTTTTTCAACCTTTCAGTGACTCACCCAGGGTCACTGAGGCCCTGTGGAGAGAAGGAAGACCTTCGACAAGGAAATGACAAGCTGAGAAGGATTTTGTCAGCGACACCACAGAGTTCCTGCCATTGAGAGACTGATATTCAAAGCACTTCTTCTGTCAGAGAATGTTTTCACTGTCTGACAGATGATTGCAGTTGTGAAATGATGTGTATACACCTTTAAGGGTATGTATCTTAAACAACCATCAGTCTTTACACATCTTGATAGTATTAGCCCCATGACTTATTGTCACGACACCCTGGACTAGGTCGCAGTCACTTCCAGCCCCCCCTGACCCGCAGTTACAACACATTTGAATTAACCAATAATTCATAGAAAAATACCCGGAGTCTTTGGCCCTTGGCTGCCCAATAATTACAGCCACCAGGTTTGCAATTTTAAACACAATTACTTTTTATTTATAACAAAAACTATAATTACATATGCTGCAAATACAACTGGTTAACTATGATCTAATTCCTAATCCCCCACTTTAACTTGCCCCACCCTCTACATGCACACATACACATAAGACAAAAAAACACAGAGGGGAAGGGAGGGGTGAAAATAATATGTAAAAGAATAAAGAGTTTTTGTTTCACATGGTTGTCTTTAAGAACACTTCCCATCAAACTAGATATTCAGGTTGATGTCTCTGACTTCATTCTGTCATGGTTTTCATTATAGATTCATTCATTCAGCTTCTCTGTAGGTCCATAAATACAGCATCTCACAGCATTTCTGAAGAGAGGGAGGGCAGACACTCACAGATCCTTCTTCCTTGAGCGTCCAGGACCCAACTCTGCTTTTGTTAGGTCTCTGGAAATCATCCTCCTCAGATAAGACCCAATCACCACATGTTACCGGGCAGCATACGGCCTTTTGACCAACTCATTGGCCACCAGCCAACCAATCGAACCGAGTCCCACCCTCTCTCTTGGGTGCCACAAAGTCTGAGTTCCCCAATGGACACTGAAGTGTTTAATAACAGGACAACTAGCCATACACATAAATGAAAGCAAACGAGAAGACGATATACATCTCGATAACAGCTGTTCTTGAGTCATGGGTGAAGCAGCCTCATAGATATTCTCCAGTCATAAATCTCTTTGCTCCCATCGGCGACTATATTAATGAACTAACATCATGGCAGGGTTGATCGTTACTCCGAGGCCAAAATGCATCCAAGATGTTGTTTCACAAAAGCTGGAACAGAACGGGTGATTTCAATTGTTTTCAAATTTTGTTCACACAGCTGCTTCTTTAATACAAATGTTACATTGTGGAAACTGCGAGGAAACGCCTCCAGATTTTAGAAATGGCCATTCAAGCAGACGTGATTTTCATTCTGAGCTGATCGTCGTATCGGAACTCGTGGAAAAATTCTGAAAAGAGATTTTCACCAGTTGGGAGTTAAACTTCACCTTTACTTTAGAATAAGATGGTGGCACGTATTGAAATTCAAAGCAATCTCAATTCCAGCACAGCAGGAAGAATATTATCTTTACAGATCTGCATTGGCACAGCAGGCTGTCTTCTTCATTGCTGTAACCGTCCTGTGACTCTACAATTCTGATATGTCGCTATATTCATCTCAAATACAGTTTAATTAACAAAATAGCAGTGGCTTACCAGTGTGATCCACAACACACCATGCAAGCACACAAAGTACAACCATGCAAATAGGCCTTGTGCTATCAGTTTTGCTTCAGTGGTAGCGCTATTTCCTCTGTATCAGAAAGTTGTGGGTTCAAGTCCCATTCGAGAGACATGATGAGCAAACTTGGGTTGACACTCCCAGTGTAAGTGGGTAAGTGCTGTGCTACCAGAGGTGATGTACTTTGAATAAGATGTTAAAATGTCTCTGTGCTGGATGTGAAATTATCCCAGGGTGCTATTTTGTGCAGTTCTTCCTGTTGCCAAAGAAACATCACTGAAATCCAGATTGTCTGGTCATTATCACAATCTATGAGATTGTGAAAGGGCCTTAAAATCAATGTCCTTTTTCTTTTTCCTGTCCATTCAAGGGGATCGGATTTTGCTTTTGCACATTAGGAATGATCTTTTTAGACGCCTGGACCCTGAGCTTTGGAATTTCCTTCCTAAATATCTTCCTGCTCCTTCAAGAACTTCCTCAAAACTCATCCCTTTGACCAAGTTTTTGTTCACTTCCTCCGGTATCATTTGTCCTGTTTCAACGTCTTGTTCCTTGTACCTCTGCGAAACAAGTGGCACGTGTTTCTTTTAGCATTATATCGAACAAGAAGATTTTGTTGTATCGTGGTCAGTTTCATTCGTCTTCCTCCGGGTACCAAGCCCTGAAAGAGCATTTGCAACCATGGACCTCCATTGGATTGCTCAATGACCATTCTTGATAAAGTACTCCAATGGTTTGGCATTGCATAATGTCATATGGCTGGCCAGGAAACACTCCCTACCACCAGCAATCAGGTGGAAGGATTTCTAAGCTGATAATCAACCTGTTTGTCCGCGTTATGAATGCACCTCCCATGGCGATCAGGTCTGAAGTGGGACTTGAACGGAGAGGTAGGGATGCTACCCCTGTGAACTGAACTGGAGTCATCCAGAATGCAGAATAATAGGGAGAAACCAGGCCCATCGTGGTAATTTGGGGAGGGTTGAGTTCCTGGAAGTGAAAAATAATTTTGTGTAAACTAGTAAAGTCACCATAGTTCCAGATGGCCACAGGCAGCTTTCTCCCAAGAGGGGGAGAATTGACTGGTGGTGATTGATGCACCATCAATCACGACGAGGCAAGAGTAGAGAGTAATCGAGGCTTTATTAAGCAGAGATGTTCAGCCTCCCACAGCTGCTGCCAAAATGGCTGCAGCTCGGAGAGCCCACACATTTATACTCCGCCTACTGGGCGGAGCCAGCAGGCAGGGATCTAACCCCGTACCTGTAGTACAGGTGCCTTACCATAATTCCCCCGTATGCAGGATATAATACAACAGTGGTGACTACCACAGGGATCTAACCTGAGGATCATCACGTCTCAGGTGAGGGGAAAGGTTGAGAAGGCGGGGCTTTCATGAACAATCTCAGTCAGAATGGGAATTGAACGCATTCTCCTGGCCTAAACTCTGCATCAAAAGCTAGCTGTTCAGTCAACTAAGCTGAACAAGCCCTCATTTGGGCGGCAAGGCGGCACAGTGGTTAGCACTGCTGCCTCAGAGCTACAGTGCCTTAGATTCAATTCCAGCCTCGGGTGACTGTCTGTCTGGAGTCTGCGCTTTCTCCCCACATCTGCGTGGGTTTCCTCCGGGTGCTCCGGTTTCCTCCCACTGTCCAAAGATGTACAGGTTAGGTGGATTGGCCATGCTAAATTGCCCCAAAGTTTCCAAAAGGTTAGGTGGGGTTGCGGGGATAGGGTGGAGGCAGGGTGCTCTTTCCAAGGGCCTGTGCAGACCCGATGGGCCGAATGGCCTCCTTCTGCACTGCATAATCCAGACTGATAGTTCAATGCAATACTGAGGATTGTTGCATATTTTGAGCTGCTTTGCTTTAACTATTAAATAGAAATCCCTTCAATCTTGCCGCTCCCCTCAACTGTTCAGGTGATTCAGCCGAATGCTAACGTTCCCAGAAGGATTCTGCTAACCTGCAGCACCAAAAAGATGAGCATTTCGTTCATGGTTACTTGTGAGCTGTGACTGAAGCAAAATATCTGCTTCATTTCCCTACCTGCCAGGCCACTGGACCCAAACAGTAATTCATTCTGGGAAATACTTCAAGATGTTTTGATTAAGCTAGTCTATATTAATCTTTTTGTGCAGGACTGAATTGCTGTGAACTTGGCAAGAACACAGACATCGGGCCATTAGGCAGGAATAGGTTTCCAACCAAATACTTCAGATTATTACAGTCTGTAAGACGGAGACAAATTCTGGTCTTTTTTTAAATAAATTTAGAGTACCCAATTCATTTTTTCCAATTGAGGGGCAATTTAGCCTGGCCAATCCACCTAGCCTGCACATCTTTGGGTTGCGGGGGCAAAACCCCCGCAAACACGGGGAGAATGTGCAAACTCCACACGGACAGTGACCCAGAGCCGGGATCGAACCTGGGACCTCGGCGCCATGAGGCAGCAGGGCTAACCCACTGCGCCACCGTGCTGCCCTGAATTCTGGTCTTTTAAGGTTATGTTGTGGATGCAACTTTACAAACCCCACATGGGATTGGCCTCTTCATCAAGAACCACCAACCTCCACCTCTGTAACATCACTTATCTCTCCCCCGGCCTGTATCAGATCATCTGCTGCTGAAAGCCGTTCATCATGTCTTTGGTGCCTCTCGACTTGCCGTTGATTATTCAATGCCCTCGTAGCTGACCTTCCACCTTGCACCTGCCGTAAACTTGAGCTCTTTCAAAGCTTTGCTGCCCGTGTCCTCCTCGCACCAGATCTTGCTCACCCATCACCCTGCACTCGCTGACTTACATGCGCCCTGGTCTGGCAAGGAACAAATCTGCTGATATGTGTGTCCCTCGCTGTACAGAGTGCCAAACAGCTCCGGATCAGTAGCACACGGTTTGTTCTGAATGTGAAGATTGGCTCGTATTTGGTTAAAGAGAAACACATGGGGGTGGATCCTGCATTTCCCGATACCGTGATCGGGATTCCAGATGGGGTGGAGACTGGAGAAATGGGATTGGCACCAGGCGCAATACTGCCCTGCTCCGAGCCGCCTACCGACGGTGGCAGCGAGCCCCCTCCCCCGCCCACCCAGCTGATATTTCACCCCTCACAGCCAGGAGTCACGTGGTCGTGATTTTCTGCAAGTATTTACAAGCGGGTTCCGGGCTCCATGACCGTTGAGGGGCAGCGAGGAGGTAAGAAAACCCTTGAAACTTCTCCGACTTGCTGTGGACCTCAACCTGGATCGCAGGGAGTAGCGGGGAATGACTTGTTGGTAAGTGGGTGGATTCATGGTGTCGGGATTCGGGCCCTCTGGCTGACACCCTCCTTGCTGCTATGAATTCATTCAAACCCACCCACTAGCTCAACTTACAGGCTCCTGGCTGTGCACACTGCAGACTGCTCGCAGAGCCCTGGAAACACTCTGAGGGCTATTGATGGTGTGCCAACCCATCCAGCCTCACCCATGTGGACACTCCCACATCCCAGGAGTATTATCAAGGGGATGGGTGGGACCATGCTCAATCGGCAGCCCGCCAGTGCACTCCTTAGAAGTGCGGCCCCACCGCTGGGGGAAGCAAGGTGTCAGCAGAGTTCACCCCAAAATAGACACCTGCAGTGTGGCCACTGTAACCTTCCCTGGCACATTGCCCTCCTCAAAATAAGACCCTCACCAGTAACACTATCAGCTAGCCCACCCCTTGAGAATGACGAGCTGTGTTCACATTGTCTGTCCACTGTGCCCCTGATCACGTTCATCCTGACCCCAGCCAGGATATGTGACCAGATCCCTGTCACAACCTGTGTGTAATTCCCAGGCTCCACATCACACTGCAGCTAAGGTCCCAGCAAACGTACACATCCTTC
Organism: Scyliorhinus canicula; assembly: GCF_902713615.1. Lineage (NCBI taxonomy): Eukaryota > Metazoa > Chordata > Chondrichthyes > Carcharhiniformes > Scyliorhinidae > Scyliorhinus > Scyliorhinus canicula. The sequence continues at coordinate 15,965,317 of NC_052162.1, forward strand.
CCTCACCCCCATCTGTAGAACCTGCCTGCACACCAGTCTCTTAGCATAGAGCTGCAGGCCTGCAAAGTATGAATGTCTCCACCATAATAACCTATTGCCACCCTTCTGGTGGGAGAGCACAATATTCACGCAGTGAGGAGACCCACAGTAGACCGCCCTGTAACAGGACAGGGGCCACAGAGCCTCAGGCCACATAAATAACATCAACGCTTGTCCTTCGAGGACCCCATGTGCTGCCGCCGACTCTGGATTACGAGGGAGATTGTGTGCAATCTGTGCCAGATGGCCGCGCACCTGGCACCGAGGGTTATGGAGCAGAACACCCATTCCTGGTGATGTTGGCCTTCAACATCTATGTACTGGCTTATTCCAGGGCTCGGGCAGGGACCTGCGCGGGATCTTGCAAACATCCGTGCACAGGTTCATCCACGCTGTCACGGATGTCCTATGCACCCGGACATCTCCAAACACCACCTTCAACCTGGACAAGGCCCAACAGGCTGACCGGTTGATGGATTTTCCCCCATCATTGGCCTGCCTCAGTCCAGGAGGTGTTCAATGGTACACCTGATGCTCTCTGAGCACCAGTTTAACAAGGGATGCCCTTCACCAATAGGAATGGTTTCCACTCCATTAATGTGCAGTTGCTGTGTGACCACCAGCTGAGCATCATGTACGTCTTTGCCCAATGTCCTAGCAGCGTGCATGACATATACACCCTGGTGCACCCTGAGGTCCCGGCCTCTTTAAGTTGCTCCTTCAGATGAGGGGTTAGCGAATGGGTGACTAGTCTTACCCACTGAGGTCGTGCCTAATGATACTTGTACGCAGGCCCCAGACCGAGGCGGTAAACCATTGCGACACTCACTCAGCAACCAGGAGCATCACTGAGCGATACACTTCCGATGCCTGGACCACTCTGTTGGGGCTCTCCAAGGGTCTTGAGCATCGTGGTGGCTTGCTGCATCCTACACAACATCATCAGTCAGCAGAGGCGTGATGTACTGGAAGAGGAGGAAGAGCATCTGAAGATTGTGGTGTCCACGAAGATCCAGGCGAGGTTCTGAAGCTGGCCAAGCAGTCCGGTCAACATGTGATCCAGGTCAGGCGCACATGGGACAAACTCATCACCTCCCAAGTTGTCAACTAGGAGAATAGGCTGCCAGCAGCACTGCCACCTGATACCACCTCATTCCTCCCACTAAACGTCATTCCACCTTCCCCAACCCAAAACCCACCTTCCCCTGAGCCTCTCAACCCTTCCCTCTCCCTTAGTCTTTCCACCCCTTCACTCCCCCTAGCCTTCCACTTCTTCCAAATACTACATCTCAGCATCCCCCTCCGAGGGTCAAACCAGCATCACCACAGGGTGATGGTCCTGGGTTGACAGGATCAATAGGTCTTGTCTGTGGGACGGGGGATGATGATGATTCGCTGTGAGATGAGCTCTGGTGCTGCTCATTGTCTGATTCCTTTCTTTATGATAACACACCAATGTCCGTCCAGATGATCGCTGCTTGTGAGTTGGCGGTTCCTTCTCACGGACCCAAATCTCTTGGGTGGGTTGCAGAAGACGGTGAACGGTTAGGGATCACTCACTGTGAATGCTGTCATACAAGGAGGGCTCACATTGTCCCGCCACTTCTCGCTGAGGGGTAAGATCCCCACCACCACCGCCAGCCCATCCAGCCACCGCACAACATCCAGCCCCAGTCCACCCTTCACACCCGTGAGACAGAGGTTAGAGTCAGATCAAACCGGTGATTGTGGTGGTATGATTTGCATAGCTGTCTGCCATTGGTGCAGAACACCGGCTTACCATTGGCCCTGGTCGGTCATGTGCCTCTCGACCGATTGGTTGAGACCAGTCATGTGACGGCTCTCCGATTGGTCGAGAGGCTGAGTTAACCACGCCTCCATACCGAGGTATAAATAGTCAGAACGCCCGGCGGTTGTCCATTTATTGTAGTCGACCGCAGGGCTAAGTTCTAGCTTATTAAAGCCTAACTTTTGTACAGCAACTCATCTCGCTTTCAATTGATGGCTCATCAATTTAATAAGCTAGATTTTTGAAGATGGAGTTCCGGATCAAGCCCGAATGCCTCCGCATCAGCCCGCAAACTCAGAATGCTGCAGAAAGTTTTCAACATTGGCTGGCATGTCTCGAAGGATACCTGGAGTCTGCAAACAGCCCCCCCACCATGGCACAGATGTGGAAGCTTCACATCCTCCACTCCAGCGTGGGCATAGCAGCCTACGCGATGATCAAGGAAGAGAAAGATTACGATGCTGCCATGCTAAAGCTGAATGGACAATTTCATAAACCAGTCAACAGAGTATTCGCCTGACATCTGCTGGCCACCAGACAACAGCTCCCCGGTAAGTTATTAGACCAATTTTACCAGGCCCTCGCTATCCTGGGGAGAAATTGCTCCTGCCTCGCAGTTTCAGCTAAGGAACACATGGAACTGCTGATCAGAGACGCTTATGTGGCTGGGATGCAGTCCCCCGCTATCCGCCAGCGGATGCTGGAGAAAGACGACCTCAGCTTAACTGAGGCACGGACTCTCTCCACCTCCCTGGAGGTCGCCGATTTAAATGCCCGCGCCCATGTCCCCAGCCGCGCTGCACCACCCTGGGCCTCCTGGCACGCTTCCCCAACCCAATCCACCACTCCCGCCATCTCTCAGGCCTGCGCCGCGGGACGCCCCGACAAATCCACAGGGCCCCGCTGCTATTTTTGTGGGTTCACGAAACACCCTCGCCCGTGCTGCCCAGCCCGCTCCGCCCTCTGTAAGAGCTGCGGGAAGAAGGGCCACTTCGCCTCCGTCTGCCAGGCCAAAACAGTCGCTGCTGTTCCACGCAGCGACCAGGGATCCCCCCCTCCGGGCCCTTGCTGGCCCCTCCAGTACGCTGCGACGATCTTTCCCCCCCACCCCCGGGCCCCTGGGCCCGGCCTGCGTGCCTCTCTCTCTCCTCCGGGCCCTCCCGGGCCCCTCCAGGACCCCCCGCCGATCTCCCCCCCCCCCCCCACCCCCGGGCCCCTGTGCCTGGCCTGCGCGCCTCTCTGCCCCCACTCCCAGCCGCTCCGGTCGGCTCACCGGCACCGCTAACTCTGCCCCCCTCAACCACGAGGGCCCCACGGGCGCCACCACCTTGGGGCGCCGACTCCACGTGCGGGTCCTGGGTGCCGCCATCTTGGGGCACCAACCCCACGTGCGGATCCTGGGCGCCGCCATCATGGGGCCGCGACTCCACGTGCGGGTCCTGGGCGCCGCCACCTTGGGCTCCCGACTCCACGTGCGGATCCTGGGCACCACCTTCCGGGACTGGCACGCAAGGTTCTTCCAGCATCTACTCGGATGACGACGACGAGTATGGATTTTCTCCACGGCTTGCGGCCATTCAGCTCAACCAGTCACGTCCACGCACGCTCGCCAAAACGACAACGCTGATATACCTCAACGGGCACGAGACAGGCTGCCTGCTGGACTCCGGGAGCACAGAAAGCTTCGTTCGCCCTCCCACGGTAAGACGCTGCGCGCTCCCTGTCCAACCTGTCTAACCCTTCCCTCCCTCAAAGCCAAAATATCTTATTGCACAATGTTCATTAGATTTGTTTTGGAAGAGTATTTTTTCCCGCAACTTCACCATTGGAGAACTTTAACCAAATGCATGGACTGTAGCGGGTTTTGTGGGCCAATAATGAAATGAAACAAGAATAGTCCATTGCTTTTGTTTATTCGGACAACACCATAAAATAAAAAGAGCACGCACAGCGAAATGGTTACAATTAATCCCCTTGATAATAGACTGCGGTAAAAAGTTTGTATACTGTCATTGATGAATGGCAAATGTGTCTTTCAGTGCTAAATAACAATGCTCACTCGCATTTCTATAATAATTTTCACATACAGAAACACATAGCAAAGCAGTTTACAGGGCAGCAGACGCCAGCGAGCATCAAGCAAAAAAGGGAAAACAGAATACGTTTGGTCCAAGGTGGGGCAAGCAGCCTGGAGAGGCAAAGATCTCAGCACGGAAGGTTGGTGACAAGGCATGGGATTGGAAGGACAGTGAGCGAAGGGGCAGCCACCGGTGGTGGAGCCGTACAAACCGATTTTGGTGGACGGTAGAACGAACCGGAGCTGGGAAGAGAATTGCACACAGATGGAGGATAGAACATAGAACATAGAACAGTACAGCACAGAACAGGCCCTTCGGCCCTCGATGTTGTGCCGAACAATGATCACCCCACTTAAACCCACGTAACCCGTATACCCATAACCCAACAATCCCCCCATTAACCTTACACTACGGGCAATTTAGCATGGCCAATCCACCTAACCCGCACATCTTTGGACTGTGGGAGGAAACCGGAGCACCCGGAGGAAACCCACGCACACGCGGGGAGGACGTGCAGACTCCACACAGACAGTGACCCAGCCGGGAATCGAACCTGGGACCCTGGAGCTGTGAAGCATTGATGCTAACCACCATGCTACCGTGAGGCCCCTCACAGAGGTGGCAGCATGGGGAGCGATCTTGCAGGAAGCCGTAAACAAGGCGAGCTATTGTGAACTGGAAGCAAATTGAGTTGATTTCTACGGAAGTAGAATTTATTTCGTCATTTAAATTGACGAATCAAAATTTGGACTTTTCCGGCTGTCGATTCTGCCAGCAAGCTTCCTGTCGGAGTCGTCTTGGAAGGAGCTGGAAAGGAGAATGCATGAAGGTGCTCGCTGGGTCACAGGGCAGAGGCAATGAGAGCATCACGATGGTTGAGGATACAGAGTGCCAACATGCCAGGTGACTCATGGAATCTGGAGAATGGAGATGGGCAAGTTATTTTTTTATTCGTTCATGGGATGTGAGCATCGCTGGCTGGGCCAGCGCTCATTGCCTGAACTGAATGGTTTGCTGGGTCATTTCGGGCAGTTAAAAGTCAACCACATTGCTTTGGATCTGGAGTCATATGTAGTTTTCCGCCCCCTAGAGGGCATTAGTGAACAAGATGGTTTTTCCGACAATCGGCATTGGTTTCCTGGTCATCATTACACTTTTAATTCCAGATTTCTATTGAATCGACATCTACCATGGTGGGATCTGAACCTGGGTCCCCTAAGCATTACCCTGGGTCTCCAGATTACTAGTCCAGTGACAATACCACTACACCATCGCCTTCCCAATTTGGCAGGAGCATTGAAAAAACTGCAGCTTTGATGGTTACATGTTGGTTTAGAGTTTAGCAGGAGATGTGTGGTCAGAAATGTGGGGTAAGGAGTCAAGTAGGAAACTCACCTAGATATCCATGAGTATACCTAAACTTGGCAGCTTTCGGACCTAGCTTGAGGTGAAAGCCAGAGAGTTGGTAACAGACAAGGGCATGCATTGTCTTTGGTTTTATTAGCAGTGGGCCAGAGAACATTCTTATCCATTGAGGTCTTAGGTTTAGATAGGCAGTCAGAGAACAGCTCTGTGTTCAATGGCAGAAAGGATAAACGGAAACTGGATGTTGCCGGTGCATTTGAGCTAAACCCTCGTTTCCAATGATGTTGGATATCATGATGATATCATGTCATTTGACCAGTGAATCAAGAATTGAACCCTGGGAGCCACACGCTCGGTGGCTATCCATGAAAGGTGGGAACAACAGCTGTGAGAGAAGGAAGGGTTGATTCCCCACCAAGGCTCTCTCAAAGAGTGACGACTCTCACAGGAAGTGTGATGGGAAATCAGGGGTCAGCAAGGTAAAACTTTTGACTCATCAACCGTGGTGAATGTATTACGGCAACCATTCACCACTGTATTACATTACATTGTACGGTGTTGGTGCCCTTGTGGGCTCCGCCTCCTCGGGGGAGGTATATAAATCTGCTGCCTGCAGGCGGCTCTCAGTGCCGAGCAGTCGCAGGCAGGCACAGTTCGAGCTGATTAAAACCACTGTTCACTTCAACTCTCCGTCTTGTGTGAATGATGGCCGTATCATCAACTTAAATAAGAAAGGAATTCTGACTCCTTAAAAATCTACTCAGTTCACTTACTCGTTACAACGATCCTCCAATTTGGCATTTTTTTAAAATGGCTACCAGTGAATTATTCATTAAAAATGTGTCCAATTGGGTTGATTTGTATCTCACACAAGACCTGACACAAAGTTAGAATTGGGCGAAAATAGCTTGAACTCCTTTGGCAAGAGGTAATCATCTTAGTTCTGTCTGTACATACTGCAATAGAATTGTAAAGGAATGGTTCATTCCGGGTGGGTCATTTTTCTCAGTTTGCATTAAAAAAAAGAAAAGACCGATTTGCCATGAAGTTGTTTCTTTCTCACAAGGTTTGCTATGAGTGGCTAAGGAAGAGTAAAGCTTTGCATTTGTGAAAAAAGCACTGGGGGTGGGGATGGGGGAGGTGGGGCTGGAAACTGGAATTAAAATGATTGCGAAACCATTATCGATTGTCATTTAAAAAAGCCCATCTGGTTTACTAATGTCCTTTGGAGAAGGAAATCTGCCACCCTTGCCTGACCTGGCCCACACGTGACTCCAGACCCACAGCAATGCGTTTGTGGCCCTTTGAAATGGCCCAGCAGTCAGTTCAAGGGAATCTGGGGGGTGAGCAAGAAATGGTGGCCCAGCCACATTCCCTGAATGAATTTTTTAAAAAAACCTCACGCACAGATTTATGTTTAAGAATATCATACATCATCAAGCTGAACATCTCCACAGTTATTTTTGATATACAATAAACATCTGGAGACTTTAGGGACATCGTAACAAAAGTGAATGGTTTAAGTAGAACAAAACATGTATTGGTAATCTCTTGATATCATTGATGGTACAGATCAAAATAAGAGGACTACAATCAGATGCTGTCTCACACATTCACTTCTGCCATGTTGTTATTGGTCTGAGCTGGAGAAGGCTTGCTCTTCATCGCCTCTGTTCCAAATTTTGACAGATCAGCAAAGAGGAGTCTTGGAGACCACAATGAAGTGAGTATTCGCTTGTATTCATTTCGGAAGTTCTGATTGAGAAGTCCATAGATGACTGCATTAAGGCAGCTGTTGAAGTAAGCCATGAAGTAGCTCATGACAAAAAGCCATTCCGGGATTTGAGGTGCCACCGCTAGAGGATTTATGGCCACGGCCAAGCCAATAAAATTCAGTGGCCCCCAGCAAACTGCAAAAAGCACAAAGACCACAAACATGGTGAGGAAATTTCTGAAGTCGCTGGGTTTTAACTTTTGCTCGTCGGGCTTCACGCGTCGCTTTACCTGGATGACCAAGATCCAGATTCTCAGGTAGCAGTAGGTCACCACGCCAATGGGGATCAGGAAGTGGACAACCACTACGGCGATCGTATAATACGAGCTTACTGTTTGGGCAAACGTGCAGGAATATACGCGAGGGTCATACTGCAGAGAGCCCACAAAGAAATTTGGGATGATTGCGATCACTGTTAAGACCCAGGTCAGGCACAGGTAGCAGATCGTGTTTCTGTAGCTGTAGAACTTGTCGTACTTGAAACTGTGGCAGATGTAACAGTATCTGTTGATTGCGATCGCTGTGATGTTGAAAACCGACCCGATGACACTCAAGCCCATCAGAAATCCACTAACCTGGCAGTGGGTATCACCCAGCTTCCATCCATGTTGGAAAATGGCAAACAAGATCACTGGGTAAGGGTACACTGCCACAACCAGGTCAGCTACAGAAAGGCTGACGACAAAGATGTTACCTGAAAAGAAAAATGGACAATATGTAGAAGCCATTTCAATCATTGGAATCATAGAATTTACAGTGCAGAAGGAGGCCATTCGGTCCATCGGGTCTGCACCAGCCCTTGGAAAGAGCACCCTACCTAAGCCCACACCTCAACCCTATCCCCATAACCCAACCTAACCTTTTTGGACGCTAAGGGCAATTTAGCACGGCCAATCCAACCAACCTCCACATCTTTGGACTGTGGGAGGAAACTGGAGCACACGGAGGAAACCCACACAGACACGGGGAAAATGTGCAGACTCCACACAGACAGTGACCCAAGCCGGGAAACGAACCTGGAACCCTGGAGCTGTGAAGCGACAGTGCTACCCACTGTGCTACCGTGCCGCCCCATTGAATTAAGTCATGAGTTTAAATGGATGGTGTTGACCACCCTGCAAAAGTCAGAAAATAATGATTGCTACTTCATACCAACTTGGCTGATATCTAAAGAGTGAAGGTGACACAGATACAAGAATGTGAATCTAATTGGGATCTTTCCACTCACACAACTTAAGCAACATTTCCAACACCAACAGAACAATAATTTTAACCCTTACACCTGCAGTGCTCCTGACTCTCAGCGCCCCAGGTTAAGCGGGTTTGAATAGGTTCAAACTGAGCACAAACACGGACTGCAGGTCAAAATGGCGGCTCGTCACCACCTTATCAAGGGCAACAAGGGACGAGCAATGAATACTGACGTTATTAATGACACCCATATATCAAGAATGAATGATAAATAAATGGCCATTTGTCAGAAGTCAATTGTTCCACCTCGGCTGCCATTGCGATTTAGTTGAGTTGGTTGGACAGCTGGTCCGTGATGCAGAGCAATGCCAACAGCGCCGGTTCAATCCCCGTACCGGCTGAGGTTATTCATGAAGGCTCCGCTTTCTCGCCTCGTCCCTCCCCTGAGATGTGGTGACCCTCAGGTTCAATCACCACCAGGCAGCTTTCCCCCTCAAAGGGGAAAGCAGCCTATGGTCATCTGGGACTATGGACTGTATTTTTACTGTGAAATAAACTACAATATTTACACCAATGCATAAAAGGGTGGGGACTATTAGGCAGAGAAGAGCAATTCACTCTGTACCTAACTGAGACACTTAAGGCTAAAACACCCTCACTTGATTAAGAGTAAATAAGACCATAAGACACAGAAACAGAATTAGGCCATTCCTCCCATCGAGTCTGCTCCACCATTCAATCATGACCGATATGTTTCTCATTCCCTTTCTCCTGCCTTCTTCCCATAACCCTGATCCCCTTTTTAATTAAGACTTCTAAACTTCAACGAGTACAGACCCAGGGTTCTCAACCGCTCCACATATGGCAAGCTCTTCATTCCAGGGATCATTCTTGTGAACCTCGTCTGGACCCTTTCCAAGGCCAGCACATCCTTCCTTAGATACGGGGCCCAAAACTGCTCACAATACTCCAATTGAAGTCTGACCAGAGCCTTATACAGCCTCAGAAATACATCCTTGCTCTTGTATTCTAGCCCTCTTGACATGAATATTGACATTGCATTTCCCTTCCTATCTGCTGACTGAACCTGCACGTTAACCTTTTTTTTTGAAAATATTTTATTGAGGCATTTATAATTTTAACAATTTTACACATCAAATTTCAACAAAAACAAAAACACAATATAACCAAAATATAACAAACAATGCCACCTTCCCCAACCACCTTCTCCTATCCTGTCCCATGCCTCCCCTTCCCCCTTCCCCCCCCCCCCCCCTCCCGGTGACAGCTTAATTCTTCTCAAAGAATGAACGGCTGCCACCTCCGAGCAAAGCCCTGCAATGAACCCCTCAAGGTGAATTTAATTTTCTCAAGTCTGAGAAACCCCGCCATGTCACTAACCCTCACTTCTGGGGGCGCCGAGTCCCCCACCTTAGTAAGATTCATCTCTGGGCCACCAGGGAGGCAAAGGCCAGGACGTCAGCCTCTCTCACCGCCTGGGCTCCCGGGTCTTTCGACACACTAAAGATCGCCACCTCTGGGATCGGTACCACCCTCACCTTTAAAACTTCTGACATGACGTCAGCAAATCCCTTCCAGAAACCCCTCAGACTCGAACATGCCAACAACATGATGTGTTGGGTAAGCTGGGTCTATGTGGACTGCGTTTGACGCAGTGTAGAGAGAGACAGGCTTCCAACACTTGATGAGATGAAACTCGATTTTATTTCTCATCTAACTATATTACATGCTTAACTGTGGGTTGACACTATGCTGACTTGACTGGAGACCTATGTACTAGCCTGAACAGACTTTCTGACTTCCACATGGTGTTTGTTCTAGTTGCTGCTCACGGGCTCTGACTGTCTCAGAGGCTGGATCCCGAGAGAGCGGGAAAACTGGTGCCCTCTGGCTTTATAGTGGTCGTGTCCTGTCTGGTGATTGGCTGCTCTGTTCTTTGTGCTTATTGGTCACCCTGTGTGTCAATCACTGCCTGTCTGCACTCCATTATATGCATGGGTGTATATTATGACAAAACATATGGACATGGTTCGCAGGACAACCCCCCCCCCCCCCCCCCCCTCGCCTGCACTTATCCTCTACCCCCTGGAGGAACCTGCTCATCCGGGCCACAGTCATGTGCACCCTGTGGACCACCTCATATTGTATCAGGCTGAGCCTGACACACGACGAGGATGCATTAACTCTCCTCAGGGCCGCCTCCCATAACCCAGCCTCCAACTCCCCACCCAGCTCTTCTTCCCACTTTCACCTCCCCTATCGGGGCTCCCTCCCACTCCCATCAGTTTCCTGTAGATCTCTGAAGCCTTGCCCTCTCCTACTCCTGTTCTCGACACCACCTTATCCTGCACGACAGGGGCAGGAAGATCGAAACCTACCTCCGCACAAAATCCCTCACCTGCAGATACCGGAACCCATTCCCCCCGGCAACTCAAACTCCTCCTCCAGCTCCTGCAAGCTCGGGAAACCCTGATCAATAAAGAGATCCGCAAATCTCTCAATCCCCGCCCGCTGCCACCTCCGAAACCCCCTGTCCAGCCCCCACGTAGCGAACCGGTGGTTGCCCACACTGATGCCCCCTCCAGTCTCAGGTCGTATCTCCACTGTCCCCACACCCTCAGGGCAGCTACTACTACCAGACGTATGGAGTACCGAGCCGGCGAGAACGGCAGAGGTTCCGTTAACAGTTCCCCCAAACCCATGTCCTTACATGATGACACCTCCACCTGCTTCCTCACGACCCACTTCCTGACCATCGCAATATTCGCTGCCCAGTAGTGGTTAATGAAATTCAGGAGGGCCAGCCACCCCCCCCCCCCCCCCCGGCCCCTGCCCCCCCCCCTCCCCCCTGCCCCCCCACGCCCCCGCTCCAGCCGCACCATTTTCATCCTCGGGATTTTACCCACCCAAACTAATCCCAAGATCTCTGCATTTGAAGAACACTTTGGAAATAAAAATTGGGAGACTCTGGAAAACAAACAAGAACCTCGCGAGGACCGTTATCTTCACTGTTTTGTGCCCGCCCCACCAATGACATTCCACCCCCGAACGTTCCCCCTCACGTGTCCTACCAACCGACCCACATTCAATTTATGCAGCTGCTCCCACTCCCGCGCCTGGTTACCCAGATATCGAAAGCTCCCTCCCACCACCTTGAACGGCATCTCACCCAATCTCTCCTGCCCCCTCGCCTGGATCGCAAAGACCTCATTCTTACTCATATTCAATTTGTTTCTCGAAAACCGTCCAAATTCCTCTGATATCCCCATAATCCCTCCAATTCACCCCCGCGGGTCCGATATGTACAGAAACAAATCGTTCACGTCCGCCGAGAGCGAGACCCTGTGTTCCACGCCCACCACTCCACCCCGAATTATCCCCTGCCAGACCCTCAACGTTCTCAATGCCAACGGCTCTATAGCCAAGGCAAATAATAGTGGGGAAAGTGGACATCCCTGCCTCGTCCCCCAGTACAACCTGAAATAATCTGATCTCACCCGATCTGTCCGCATACATGCCACCGGTGCCTAGTCTCGCAACTGGATCCAGCCCACAAATCGCTGCCCAAACCCAGTAAGCCCCAGGACCTCCCATAGGCATTCCCACTCCACCCAATCAAAGGCCTTCTCTGTGTCCATGGCCATCACCACCTCAACCTCGCACCCCTGTGGAGGCAACCCCCTAATGTTGGTCGCCAAGTGCCGTCTCTTAACAAACCCCGTCTGGTTCTCCCCTATTACCACTGGGATGCAGTCTCCGATCCTTGTGGCCAGGATCTTCGTCAATAGTTTGGCATCCACATTTAACAGGGAGATTGGCCTGCATGACCCACAGTTTTTCGGATCCTTATCCCATTTTAAAATGAGGGAGATCGACACGTGTGACAATGTCGACAGGGAGCAGGGGGGGCAATCCCAACACCTTTGCTTCATTGAACAGCGGTCCCAACGCCCCCTGGGAACGTCTTATAAAATTCCGCCGAGTACCCTTCCAGTCCCGGGGTCTTACCCGATGGCATCGTCTCCAAACCCTCTACTACATCTACAAGCTCAATAGGGCCCCCAGGTCCTCCACCACCTCCTCATAAACCTTAGGGAACTCCAACCCTCCCAGAAACCTCCTCATCCCCTCTTCCTCGGCTGGGGGTTCCGACTTATACAATTTTCTATAAAACTCCCGAAACACCCCATTCACCCCAGACGGGTCCCAGATCATATTCCAACCTGTGTCCTTCCCTTTTCCAAACTCTCTCGCTGCCTCCTGCTTCCTCAACTAATATCCTGCTCACTTTCTCCCCATACTCGTATACCTCCCCTCTCACCCTTCGCAGCTGCCCTACCGCCTTACTCATGGATAACAACCCAAATTCCATTTGCAGCGTCTGGCGCTCATTTAACAGCCCTTCCTCCCGGGCCTCTGCATAGCCCCTGTCCATCTGCAGGATTTCCTCCACTGGCCTTTCTATCTCCACCCACTCCACCTTCTCCTTGTGTGCCCAAATCAAAGTAAACTCCCCCCTGACCATTGCTTCCAATGCCTCCCAAACCGTACCTGCCAAAACCTCCCCTGTGTTATTAATCTCAACATACCCTCGGATGGCCTTCCTCACCCGCCCACACACCTGCTCCTCCGCTAACAGCCCCACATCCAGTCTCCATTGGGGGTGCTGCCCCCCCCCCCCCTCTTTGTTCACTCGTAAATCCACCCAGTACGGGTCATGGTCCGACACCACTATTGCCGAATACTTGGCATCCACCACCTCTGCCAACACCGTCTCGTCCACCACGAAGAAATCTAATCCGGAGTACACCTTGCGAACATGGGAGTAAAAAGAAAATTATTTCGCCCTCGGCCTCCCAAATCTCTATGGATCTACCCATGTGTGCCATGAACCCCCGACGCTCCTTAGCTGCAGCCGACCACTTCTCGTGTTCCCCCGCCACCTCCTCCATCTCCTGGATCGCCTGACCCTGGGCCGCCAGCTTTGTTTCCACGCAGTCGACCACTGCCCTGATCGAATCCACCGCCCGGGCCTAGTCCTCCAGACTCTCCTTCCATTGCTGGGTGAACTTCTCATTGGAGAAGCTCACCAGGTGGTCCATAGACAACTGAGCTGGCAGGGTCGCTCCCTGCCCACCGCCATCTCCCCGTGCATCGCAGGCTCCGCACCAGCTCCAACCAATTGATTCCCTCTTTTTCGACCGGTTCCGGCACTCAGCTCCATTCACCAGAGGGTCAATCTCTTCCTCTCACTCCCCTGCATCTGTATGATCTGCAAACGTAGGAACAGTGCCCTCAGTTTTTTCTTCCAGATTGTTAATGTATATTGTTGTGGTCCCAACATCGACCCCTGAGGCCTATCACTAGTCACTGGCTGCAATCCTGAAAAAGACCCCTTTATCCCCACCCTCTGCCTTCTGCCAGACAGCCAATCCTCTATCCAGGCTAGGATCTTACCCTGAACACCATGGGCTCTTAACTTATTTCACAGCCTCCTATGCGGCACCTTGCCAAAGGCCTTCTGGAAATCTAAATAGTTCACGTCTACTGGTTCTCCTTTGTCCAAATTCCATGTTATCTCCTCAAAGAATTCTAACAGATTTGTCAGACATGACCTTCCCTTAATAAAGCCGTGCTGACTCAGTCCTATTTTATCATGCACTTCTAAGTAGTCTGCAATCACATCTTTAACAATGGACTCTAAAATCTTACCATTGGCCAAAGTCAGGCTAACCATCTTCCATGATCAGCCTTGCTCCCTTCTTAAACAGGACTGCTACATTTGCCATTTTCCAGTCCTCTGATATCCTCTCTGCCTCCAGTGATTGCTGAAAGATCACCACCAATGCCTCCACAATCTCCTCAGCTATCTCCTTTAGAACCTGGGGGTGTAGTCCATCCAGACCAAGTGATTTATCCACCTTCAGACCTTTCAGTTTTCCAAAACCTTCTCCTTAGTGATGGCACATGCTCTCACGTTTGCTCCTTTATCTTCCTGGAGTTCACGTATCCCATCGGTGTCTTCCACCGTGAAGACTGATGAAAAGTAAGAATTCAGTCCCTCTGCCATTTCTTTGTTACCTATTACTACTTCTCCAGCCTCATTTTCCAGTGGTCCAATGCCTATTCCTGCCTCTCTCTTACCTTTTTTATATTGAAAAAACTCTCCTATCTTCTTTGATATTACCAGCTAGCTCACACTCATATTTCATCTTCTCCCCCATATTACTTTTTTAGTTGTCCACAGCTCGCTGAATAAATAATAAATCAAAAAGAATGATGTTGTAGCTAAGGGTCACATTCTGTCACCAGACATTTCTAAGGGCAGTTGTTCTTAAAGCCTTTAACACTGTGGTACTCAACCACAGATCTGCTTTATAACCCATTTTTGGTTGTGTAAGAGTCTTGCCGCCGACAGCAATCGATAATCAAGCAGATAAAACCTGCAGTTATAAAAGAAAGAAGCTGTGTTGAAGTAACTAGTTCTTAGAACGCTCGGAAATGCCCCAAATTTCTTCACACAATGAATTGCTTTTAAGTGTAGTTCAGTCGGTACACAAGCTTTGACATTATCACTTCCCTGCCATTTCCACAATCAATGCTCTGATTTAGGAATGTATCACAACAGAACGGCTGTAGAGAAAGGGAGATTTGTATTTATGCAATGCCTTGTGTCATGTCAGGAAACCACACAGCACATTGAATCCAACAAAACAGTTTAGAAAGTTGTCACGAATGTACTGTGGAAATTAATGCAGCCGATTTATGGGCAGTTCCAGACAAGGACAGTGAGTGAGACACATTCTTGGGGTGGAGCGGTTGGCGGGGGCGGGGTGGGGGATGCAGTTCTACAAACAACAATACAATAATGACCAGATCATCTATGTGTTAACTGTTTTAGAGAAACAGGACCCAGGGGGAGAACTCCCCCACTGTCATTCCAATAGTGTCAGGGGACCACTTACATCCACCTGAGAGAACAGACATAGCCTGTCACTCGGTTTAATGCTTCACTCAAAACAACGCACACCTCTGACAGCGCAGCATTCCCTCAGTACTGCATTGGAGCATCAACTTTGATTCTATGCTCAAGTCACCGGGCTGAGAGTTGAACCCACATCCTTCAGGTTCAAAGGTCAGCGGCAGCTGGCGACTCCTGCTATGCATTGCACCTGTTTTGCTTTGGTACCTCTGGCTTTTTGGGGGGTTTTTCTTTTGCCTTGTTGCCTGTGAGAATTGTAAAAAAAACTTGAAAAGTTTAATAAAAATACAATTGAGAAAAAAAAACAATACCATGGCATGCAGATTTTAAAATGCATTTAGTCACTCTGGAACTCCTCGTCTGAAAGTACTTCATTGGTTGTAAAGTGCTTTGGGACATGAGAATGATGCAGTATAATTATAGGTTTTCTAACTTATTTCCCTCGCTGAGAGTAAAATTACAGTGCAGAAATGTTAAAGCAAGGTTAGGGTGGGTCCATTGCATTTGTATCTTTCTGTCACCATACCTCTGCGTTCCCTTGTATTTTTTGGTCGTTGGTATATTGGACAGATGGTTCAACTTCAGGGCAGAGACATTAGAATGACAATGTTTTACTTTACACAAGTTATATATTTAGAAAGTACTTCAGGCATAGTGGCCAAGAGCAACCAACCCAACATCTTTGAAAGTGCTGCCTATTTTTAATTTAATCGTTCATGGGATGTGGCCATCGCTGACTAGGTCAGCGTTGATCACCCATCATTAATTCCCCTCGAGAAGGTGTTGGTGAACTGCCTTCTTGCTTTGGGAATAAGTTTCCAGGATTTTGATCCAGCGACAGCAAAGGTACAGCAATATATTTCCAAGTCAGGATGGTGAGTGGCTTGGAGTGGGACTTCCAGGTGGTGGCGATCCCATGTTTCTGCTGCTCTTGTCCTTCTAGACGATAATATTCATGGGTTTGGAAGGTGCCATCGAAGATGCCTTGATGAGTTCCCATCATGCCTCTTGCAGAGTGTACTGTGTGATAATTGAAGGTGGTGAATAGGGTGCCAATCAAGCAGGCTGCGTTGTTCTGAAGCGATTGTTATTCTGATTGTTATTGTTGCCATCCATATGCTATTGGGATGAGCATGTTAATGTTTAAGGAAGAAATCAAACACCTAGCAATAAACTGATGCAACTACACTGCAAGATTTCAAATTTTTTAATAAGAGCAAACTTTATTGCATATATAAAAAGAAATTACACAAAGCAAGCACAATTAACTTAATGCTATAGTTTATATAGCTTTTGTTATAAACTCAGTTCTACTTTTTAATAATAATCTTTATTACAGTAGTCCCCCTTTATAACGCGGGTGATGGGGTCCAAGACAGCCACCCGCGTTGTATCCGAGCCACGGATATCCAGGATGGGGGTTTTAAATTTATTTAAAAATCTATGCTAGCGCTTCCCCTTGTGAGTCTACGGGGGGCGGGGAGAGAGGTCAGACCCCCGTAGACTCACAATGGGAAGCGCTAGAATAGATTTTTAAATAAATTTAAAACCCCCATTGTGGATCCAATTAAAACAGTGTCAATTTCAGCGGCCGGCTCACTTTGATCCGGAGAGGGAAGCTGCTCTCACTGAAACAATCAGCCGGCCGCTGAAATTGACACTGCCCGCTGCTCTCTCCCTCCAATCCAACTTTTAAGTTTTAATGTTTCTGATTGGAGGGAGAGAGCAGCGGGCAGTGTCAATTTCAGCGGCCGGCTGATTGCTTCAGTGAGAGCAGCTTCCCTCTCCGGATCAAAGTGAGCCGGCCGCTGAAATTGACACTGCCCGCTGCTCTCTCCCTCCAATCAGAAACATTAAAACTTAAAAGTTGGATTGGAGGGAGAGAGCAGTGGGCAGTGTCAATTTCAGCGGCCAGCTGATTGTTTCAGTGAGAGCAGCTTCCCTCTCCGGATCAAAGTGAGCCGGCCGCTGAAATTGACACAACTGACAGTTGGGGTCCATAAGCCCCCCCGCGGTATATCGCGAACCGCGGTATTGCGGAACGCGGTATAACGGGGGACTACTGTATTGTCATAATAATCTTTATTATTGTAACAAGTATGCTTACATTAACACTGCAATGAAGTTACTGTGAAAAGCCCCTAGTCGTCACACTCGGTACACAGAGGGAGAATTCAGAATGTACAATTCACCTAAGAAGCACGTCTTTCGGGACTTGTGGGAGGAAACTCACGCAGACATGGGGAAAACGCGCATTCTCCGCACAGACGGTGACCCAACAGGGATCGAACCTGGACCCTAGCACTGTGAAGCAACAATGCTAACCACTCTGCTACCTTAACTCTTAACTCCCCAAGAGTTTCTATATCTTACAAAATCTTGAATGTTTATTACCTTTTCATGGAACCAAATCCAAAGGTATGCCACAGCCCTCTGGAATTTACTTTAATTATCTTTAGCATTTCAGTTATTCCTAGAGGTGAAAATTGCCTGGGCCTCGTTCCATTAGCTTTCTTCTGAATAATTCCCCAAATTATCTTCAAAGACTTCACGTCTGTGGGTTCTTCAGCTCCTTTTCCTGGATTTGACACACATAGATTACTTCCCCCCACCCCTGGGTTTGTTATATCATAAGACCATTAGCTATAGAAGGAGAATTAGGCCATTTAGCCCATCAAGCCTGCTCCGTCATTCGATCATGGCTGACATGTTTCTCATCCCCATTCCCCTGCCTTCTTTCCGTAACCCCTGATCCCAAAGCTTCTGAAACGTTGTTTCTAAGCTAACTATTCAACCTGAATGCTTTTTGCCATAAAGACTCTTTGAGGAGCACTCTCGATTTCCTCCACTTGTTGTAGACTCAAACAAGCCTTCTGACTGCTTTTTGCTCTCAAAACCAAATTAAATTGCCTGTGTCTGTTCTCAAATTCAATTTTATTCTCCATCTCTTTCAAGTACAAATTTTTAAATGTCTGTTCCTTTTTCTTTACTTTCTACTTTGCACTTGATCAGTTCTCCTTCTTTCTCTATTTTAGAATTATAATTAAGAATCTTTATTGTCGCAAATAGGCTTACATTCACACTGCAATGAAGTTACAGTGAAAACCCCCTAGTCGCCACATTCAGTCGCCTGTTCAGGTACATGGAGGTAGAATCCAGATTGTTCAAATCATCTAACAGCACGTCTTTCGGGGCTTGTGGGAGGAAACTGGAGCACCCGGAGAAAACCCACACAGACACTGGGAGAACGTGCAGACTCCGCACAGTCAGTGACCCAAGCTGGGAATTGAACCTGGGACCCTGGCGCTGTGAATATACAGTGCTAACCACTGTGCTACCATGCCACCATTTCAAGCTGCTTGATCTGCAACGTAATCCGAGGCTACTCAGATTGTGTTGAGCACGGGTCAGTCTTTTCTTGTTCCAATTATAAATTCTGTACAATTGCCTAAAATATCTACTTTTTTAAACCCTGCTTTTGTCTCTTTGCTTCAACTTTCCTGCTGGTCCTATTAACAGAACCTTGGTTAACTGTTCAGAATCACTCAGGGATCAATCAATATCTTGGTGTGGTAGTTGGTATTAGGGGTATTATGGTACCCAGGTTGAGGCTGTAAGACCATTGGTGTGGGAGGTACCTGAGACAGCAATATCATTGGTGAAGTCTGCCTGCTGGTTCCGCCCAGTAAGGCGGAGTATAAGAGTCTGTGGGCGCGATTCTCCCAAAACGGGAGAAATCGTAAGGCTGGCGTCAAACCCAGGCGGGTTTGACGCCAGCGCGCCCCTTCCCGATCGGGAACCGATTCTGGTCCCCGGTCGGGGCTAGCAGCCCGACGCCGCAAGCTCCGGCATCACGGGCTTAACGAATTTCCTTAAGCCCGCTTGCCGGAGTTAGCGCCGGCTGACGCGTCATATGACGTCAGCCGCGCATGCGCGGATTGGAAGACTCCAACCCGCGCATGCGCGGATGACGTCATCGCGTATTTGCGCGAAACCCGCGCATGCGCGGGCCGGGATGCCCCTCAGCCGCCCCGCAAATGGATACTGCGGGGCGGCAGAAGGACAAATAGTGCGCGGGCATCGGGCCCGCTGCCCGCGATCGGTGCCCACCGATCGCGGGCCCATGGCACCCTTGGCACGGCCGTGGTACTGCCGTGCCAATCGGTGCCATGGTTATAAAAAGCGAGTTGTTCCCGCCGTTTTTACGAACGGCCAGACCAGGTGTGTTTGCCGTTCGTAAAAACAGCGTAAAGGGCTGGGACTTCGGCCCATCGAACAGCTGTGAATCGCTGCCAGCCGTAAAAAAACGGCGGCAGCGATTCGTGTCGGGAGTTGGGCGGGGGGGGGGGGAGAATAGCGGGAGGGCGGGAAAAATGTCGGGAAGGCCCTCCCGCTATTCTCCGACCCACCGTGGGGGGCGGAGAATCGGGCCCTGTGTCTCCCTAGCTGCTGCATTCTGTACCTGCGCTGCTGGGGGAAACATCTAGTCCAATAAAGCCTTCAATTGTCGTCCCATCTTGCTTCGAGAGTTATTGATCGTGCAACATTCGGCAAATTGGCAACATCTTTCTGCTTCTTGCTAAGTACAGTAGTCTTCACTGGGAAACCTTGTTAGCTTAAATCTTAGCAGGGTATCCCTGCATTCCTGTATCAGTCTATGGATTCAAAATCCTGCAAAGAGCCTCCAGTTTTTTATAGTTAATACTTTAACTCTCAAAAGGAAAAGTTGATATTTTAGAACCATATATTTACAATACTCTCAGCTCAATTTTATGGGCCTCCTCGGGACAGGGTGACCGACAAGACTCGCATTACACTGGATGTCACGGCAGCAGCACCCTGCCTTCACCTACCCACCGCTGTGGCTATTTTAATCTGTGATGGGGGAGGCATCAGGCAGCCTGTTCGCCCTCCACTTACCAATTAATACACACTTAAAGGTCTCCTCCTCCCACTGCCAGTGGGACTTTTCCTGCGCTGGAGGAGACACACGCCAAATGTCCAGGTTAACCAGTAAAAGCTGTTGGCCCGGCCAGGATGGGAGGGTGGGGATGGGAGGGTGGGGATGGGGGGGAGGGGGGGGCTTCAATATCTTTTCGATATTGTTGTGAGATTTCACTAATACCATGCTTTCTGGTCGCGCTGAAACCTGATGAGGCTTTGCTTCCCTTGGACAGACTTGAGATTGTCAGTGAGATTCACCTTCAAACCTTTTACGAATAACAAAGATCCCAGGGTAATCACATGGTATGTAGGACACAGACTTTTCTTTTCTATCCTTTCATGGAGTGCAGGTGAGGCTGGCTGGGCCAGCATTTGTTGCCCATGCTTAATTGCCCTCGAACTGAATGGCTTGCCAGGCCATTTCGGAGAACAGTTAAGAGTCAACCACATTGCTGTGGGTCTGGAGTCACATGTAGGCCAGACCGGGTAAGGACGGCAGATTTCCTTCCCGAAAGGGCATTAGTGAACCAGATGCAGTTTTACAACAAGCTTCACAGTTACCATAACTGAGATCATCTTTAGATTCCAGATTCATTAATTGAATTTAAATTCCACCATCTGCCCTGCTGGTATTTGAACCCACGTCCACAGCGTTTGGCCTGGAGATCTCTATTACTAACCCATTGGCATTACCACCATGCCATTCCCTGCTTGCTCCAAACTCTCTTGGAGCCTCCTGGTCATCTAACTACTGAGGTCACAGTTATGCCGCTAATATCATCATGCTCTTATTAATATACTTATTAAGCCATTAGTGTACAGGGGTCACCTCCTGATTGGGCACATTGTGCACAAAGGAAATTTCCCTCTGAAATGCCCTTCCCAGTGCTTCCCCTGCTCATTACCCTATTCACTCATAACCTCCCCACCTGCTCCTCCCCTCTCCCACCCCCATCCTTCCCCCATTGCTGAGACATGTCAGCCTGGCCCCAGCAAGGCCCCAGAATTAACTTGTTCTTGGCTCCTGACTCTTCTTCACCAGGATACTCGCTGTAGTCCCAGAAACGGCCACTGCTGCCAGTGGCGCATGCACAGGCAAGCTCGTCCCCGAATTCTACACTGCATGCAAAATTCACCCGACGTCCTAACAATATTTTCAGCACCGTCTTTGAGGAGTTTTGAACAGCATGAGCTGGTGGGGGGATGGGGGCTGTAGTGTATCAGTATTTCCAGGCGTTTGGAATGTTATTACTCTTTAAAGAGTCAAATCGGAAGTGGGTCACCAAAGAAAAAAGAACTGGCAACCTCAATGATAACAAAAATCTCCATGTGTGTAGTGCTGTTGACAGAGTGTGGTAGTATGACTAGAGGTACTACGGTACCTGGGAGTGTGAGCTACCATTGGTGGAGAAGGCTCGCTGCTCATTGGCCCAAGTGTTTGCATTTCATTGGTCGGAACGTAAGGTAGCTCCGCCCAGTGAGGCGGGGTATAAGAACCCGTGTTTCCCAGCAGCCGGCCTCTTTCTGTACTCGAGCTGCTGGGGAAACATCTTGTTGATTAAAGCCTTCAATTCGGACTACATCCTCGGTTCAGTAGTTATTGCTCGCACATCACAGAGTTGAACGTTCAAAGTGAGTGTGCAATGAAAAGGAAGAAAACATTCCTTCAAAAAATGTTTGGTAGTTGTTTATGTTCCATGAAGTTTACAAGTGAAAGGTTTAACAGGTCATCCATCAAATCTTTGATGGGGCAATCATAAAACCAACAGTTAGCTTACCAGCTGCACTCATGTACTTTGCTGCCTTAAAGCATTTTCTTTGATTGCGTCCTTTCGGAGGCGAGTCATATCCAGTAATCATTTTGAGAGCAGGAAGAGAGAGCCTGTGATTTAGTCTTTATCTGCGTCCAGCGTCCGTTGCTTCACAACACAATGAGGTGAAGGACGTGGCGTGTTTTAAATGTTATCGTCAGTGTCGTCTGGCTGTGTGTTCCAAAAACTTACTCGAACACCCAAACTCAATACTCGCAACTTTACGGGAAGCAAGCAAACGCCTGCAAAAGACAATCACGCCAAAAGTGTGCAAGCACTTGTCATCAATGGGACACTTAGCTCTGTGCCGCCAAAACCCTACATGTCATGAGCACAGCATTACAATTGCAATACACAGACCTCATGGGCAAAATTTGAAGTGTTTTGGCGATTGTAAAGTAATTGTCACTGACCGAATTAAAAATTAGCTTGGTGTGATTAAATGCAGGTAAACCGTACCCCAAGCTAAGTTGCAGTCGTAATTAAAAATGGATCGAATCAAGCATTTACGTGTTCGACTAAATGTCTGCCAATGATTGCAAGCGCTTTTTTCTGCAGCTGCTGCTGCTGGCTCATAACCCTGGTTGGAATTCTCCCATCGTTGCGGTTCAATTTTCTCTCCGGCAGCGCAACCCCGCCAGCGGGTTTGCTGGGGGCCTGGGATGTCTGCAATGGGACATCACATTGACAATCGATGGGAAGATAGAATCCCACCACCAGGTAACACACAGCTGATGGAACAAAGACTCCCGCCTCCTGTCTCAGCCAATCAACACATGTAACAACAACTTGTATTTATATAGCACCTTTAAGGCATTAAAACATCCCAAGATGCTTCACAAGAGCTTTATCGGACAGAACATTTGAAGGAGGAAATTTTCAGGGCAGGGGTGTGGCAGTACTCAGATACTTTCTCAGATACAGGATGGGCTGAATGGCCCCCTATGCTGTCCCAATGAACACAGAGAGCAATTTTAATCCATTCAGAGTGCCTTTCCCCGTCCACACCCCCTGCTTTTCTTCAATCTCTGGTGATGTAGAAAGGCTGGCACAGAACACAGACATCAAATGTGTTTCTGTTGCCATGACAAAGTCGCACAAGGATAGCTGAGCACAACAATTTGCAATTTATTTTATTTGCCAACTAGTATTGCGACATTATTTCTGAATCTGAGTGACCATTTAGAACATTTGTGGAAAGCACGCAGATATGATTAGTGTTAATGGTAAGTTAAATTAATTCCCCCAAGGTTAGAGATGTCCGTTGTGGCTCAGTTGAGATTAGTCTGACCACTGAGTCAGAAGATTGTGACTTTAAGTCCCACTCCAATGATTTTGGCACAATAACAGATGGGCACACCAAAGTACAGCAAGAGGGAGTGTAGGTAAAGTCCCAGTTGGCTGCTTACCCTTTTGAGGGGGAGAGCTGGCTGGTGGTGATTTAACCTGAGGATCTCCATACCTCAGGCGAGGGGCAGGGTTGAGAAGTTGGGGTCTTCATGAATAACCTAAGCCAATACGGGAATTGAACCTGCGCTGCTGGCCTCGCTCTGCATCATGAAGCAGCTGTCCAGCCAACTGAGCAAAACTACCATCGTGTCGGAGGTGCTTTATTTGAGATGAGATGCGAAGATGAAGCCCTGATTTCCCCACAGGAAAACTTTTCAATAATCCCATGGTACCATTTGAAGAAGAGCAGGAAGGTGGCCATTAACTGGTCATGACTGCATATGGTTGAGGATCTATCCAGCCCAACTACCTACCTCGCTTCTGGAGCTATGTCTGTGCCGAGGTCTATTGGACCGGAGCACATGCTGCTGACCAATTTGCTTCAGGAATTCTGTGGCTGGAGAGACTGCCTTGCCTGAAAAGCTCTGGGGCAAAATTCTCCCCTACCCGGCGGGGCGGGGGGAGGTCCCGGCGTAGCAGAGTGACGGCAACTACTCTGGCGTCGGGCCTCTCCAAAGGTGCTGAATTCTCCGCACCTTTAGGGGTAGGCCTGTGCCAGAGTGGCTCCCGCTCCGCCGACTGGCGCCAACGGCCTTTGGCGCTACGTCGCGCGGTGTCGGGGCTGGCCGAAAGGCCTTGGCCGGTCGGCGTGAGTCCGCGCATGCGCCAGAGCGTCAGCAGCCGCTGAAGTCACCACCGGCGCATGCGCGGTGGAGGGGGTCTCTTCCGCCTCCGCCATGGTGGAGGCCGTGACGGCGGCGGAAGAAAAAGAGTGCCCCCACGGCACAGGCCCGCCCGCCAATCGGTGGGCCCAGATCGCAGGCCAGACCACCGTGGGGGCACCACCCCCCGGGGTCCGATCGCCCCGCGCCCTACCCAGAACCCCGGGGCCCGCTCGCACCGCCTGCTCCCGCCGGCACAGAGGTGGTTTAAACCACGTCGGCGGGGCAGGCCTGATAGCGGCTGGACTTTGGCCCATCGCGGGCCGGAGAATCGCCGCGGGGGGCCCGATTCCCGGGTGGCGGATAATTCCAGCCACGGCGGGGGCGGGATTTACGCCGGCCCCCGGGCGATTTCCCCGACCCTGCGGGGGGTCGGAGAATTCCACCCCTGGTATTCTTCAGTGTTTCTTCAGTGTTTGTAAAAGTTTGGAAGCATTCGAAGATGATCTGACTTCTGCAATTTGGAATATGAGTATTCTTTCAGGCAAAAACAATGTTCCTTTATAATAATCGCACTTGGAGGGAAAGAAACTTTAGAAGCACTCAAAAATACTCAAATGCTATCACTCCTTGCCAAGGTTTGGCAAGTGATCTTCTTAATTTGGAAGCAATCATTAGTAATTGGCAGCACTTGGAATTCAAAGAAATAATGCCTTCACCAGCCTGAGGAATCGTAGAATTTACAGTGCAGAAGGAGGCCATTCGGCCCATTGAGTCTGGCATTTAGAAAGAGCACCCCACCCAAACCCATGCCTCCACCCTCTCCCTGCAACCCAATAAACCCATCTTATCTTTCGGCGCCTAGGGAAAATTTATCGTGGCCAATCCACCTAACCTGCACTTCCTTGGACTGTAGGAGGAAGCCAGGGTACCTGGAGGAAACCCACGCAGACACGGGAAGAAAGTGAAAACTCCACACAAGCAGTTATTCAAGGCCGGAATTGAACCTGGGTCCCTAGAGCTGTGAGGCAGCAGTGCTGACCACTATGTGTAGCTAGGCAAATGGAAATGCCCAATGTTCACTATGAAAACATGTTACATCTGATACATGTGCAGCGTTAATCTTCACAGTGGGTGCACCTGCACCCCCACCCCCTGTATATGGACATGGGCTGCTTCAGGATCTTTGGAGTCATGAATGGTGTAGAAAATTGTGCAATCATCAACAAGCATCCACGACTCTGACTTTACGATGAAGAGAGGATCATTGATGAAGCAGCTGAAGCTGGTTGGGCCGAGGGCACTCCTCTGAGGAATTCGTAGAATTTCATAGAATTTACAGTGCAGAAGGAGGCCATTCGGCCCATCAAGTCTGCACCGGCTCTTGGAAAGAGCACCCTACCCACGCCCATACCTCCACCCTATCCCCATAACCCAGTAACCCCACCCAACACTAAGGGCAATTTTGGACACTAAAGGCAATTTAGCGTGGCCAATCCACCTAACCTGCACATCTTTGGACTGTGGGAGGAAACCAGAGCACCCGGAGGAAGCCCACGCACACACGGGGCAAACGTGCAGACTCCGCACAGACAGTGACCCAAGCCGGGAATCGAACCTGGGACCCTGGAGCTGTGAAGCCATTGTGCTATCCACCATGCTACCATGCTGTTGTCCTGGGAGTGAGTGGATTGACCTCCACCAACCACAATCAACTTATTTCATGCTAGGTATGACTCCAACCAGTGGAGAGCCTCCCCACCAGATCCCTATTGACTCCAGTTTCGCCGGGGCTTTTTGACGCCACACTCAGTTAGATGTGGCGGTGATGTCAAGAGCAGTCACTCTCACCCCACCCCTTGAATTCAGCTCTTTGGCTCATGGTTGTATCAAGGCTGGAATGAGGTCAGGAGCTGAGTGGCCCTGGGTCAACCCAAACTGAGTGTCCGTCAACAAGTTATCGCTAAATATGTCAGGGGACGTGGTAAGTGGTCACTTACACGAGGTTTCTTTGCCTTTGTTTTGCCAGATACCGCGAGACTTCATGTGAATCGGGAGTTCAGTGTTGAGGACCCCCTCTTTGATTTGATTTGTTTTATTGTCACATGTATCAAAGTACAGTGAAAAGTATTTTTCTGCGGCTGAGGGAACGTACACAGTAGGTACATAGTAGACAAAAAGAATACTCAACAGAGAACATTGACAAATGGTACATCGACAAACAGTGATTGGTTAGAGTGCGGAACAAGGGGCCAAACAAAGCAAATACATGAGCAAGAGCAGCATAGGGCGTCGTGAATAGTGTTCTTACAGGGAACAGATCCGTCCGAGGGGGAGTCGTTGAGGAGTCTTGAAGCTGTGGGGAAGAAGCTGTTCCTATGTCTGGATGTGCAAGTCTTCAAATTTGTCACCTCTGCTATGTCTTGTCCAGTCAGTGGGATGGGATATACCCAGGGATGGTGATGGTGGCAAATAAAAGCCAATTACAGCGGACGCTGGAATCTGAAACCAGGTCTGACAGCATCTATGGAGAGAAGGGAGCTACGTTGACAAAGACTCATCCAAACTCGAAACGTGAGCTCCCTTCGCACCACTGATGCTGTCAGACCTGTTAAGATTGTCCAGTATTTTCTATGATGGCGATGGGGGGGTCAGGGACATTGCCTGTAAGGTAAGATTGCATGAGTGTAACTATGTCAGACTGTTGCTTGACTGGGACAGCTCTCTGAAAGTCAAAACAAGCTTCCAGACTTTGCAGGGTCAACAGGTCTGGGTTTGCCGCTGTTGTTTCTGCTGCCCAGGTCAATGTCAGGTGGTCAGCCTGGTTTCATTCCTTTGAGACTTTTCAGTGGTTTGATACAGCTGAGTGTTTTGCTCGGCCATTTCAGAGTCAACCTCATTGCCGTGGGTCTGGAGTCACATGTAGATATGAGTGAAACAAATGTTTTTTTTTAATGGCAATCGTTTCTTGGTCATCATATTGAAATTAGCTTTGAATTCCAGATTTATTCATTGGATTTAAATTCTACCAGCTGCCATGGTGGGATTTAAACCCATGTCCCCAGAGCATTATTCCTGGGGATTGTTCGTCCAGTGACATTACCACTCAGCCACTGACTTCCCTGAGACCAGTTCATCTGTTTCAGTGAAGTTGATGGAGAGATAATTATTCAGCAGGACACTGGGGAGAGCTCCTGCACTCGAAACACCGACATGGGGTCTTTTACATCAGAGAGGGTGCATGGTATAATGACTTAGACCAGGCCTTTGAGATTGGCCAATTGGAATAGGGGTTCCCTGATTAGTGGGAGAAACAGGGAACCTCTTCTTTGTATCCAACACGGTGTGTCAGATCCGCTGCACCCCCAGTGTAGACAGCAAGCTGAATGCACCTGGTTGCACTGCTGTTGGTTTTGTTAATGAAAGGGATTCTGCCTCCGTGGACTTATTACAGATGGAGCCTCAGATGCTGCTGTGCTGTCAGAGGAATCCTTACCAATCGAGGCAGGGAATTTGGGTGATGGGTGATGAAAAGGCTGAGGACTGTTATTCGTCACCTGTGGACAGATGATTTATTTGAGAAAGAATTTGAAAATAAATGATCAGGAAGGATTTCACAGCCAAAAACAGGGATAGTCTACCATTCCCCATCTAAAAATGATCAATGGGCAGTAATCTATCTGCAAATGATTGTCAGATGAGCTGTGATTTACCTCCAAGTGATTGAGCAGTAATTCATTGCAAAGAAGTGATGGGTATAGAATAAATTACCTCTAAGTCTTGGGTGAGCAGTAGATTTGCTGCAAATGAGCAAATGGTTTGTGGAAACTTGGTCAGTGCAAATTGGCCGTCGGCATTCACATTATTGCAACCACGGCAGTGCTTCATTTGCAAACCCATCTGCTGTGAACCCAAAGGTAACTCCAGCAGCTCAGGATTATGAACCTTCAAAGGTGTCACCCATATCTTTTAATTAAACAAACAGCAACAGTTTTTTATTTTTTATTTTTTTATTTTTTTTTTTTATTTTTTTTTTTATTTTTTTATTTTTTTTTTCAGTAGTTGGGAAGTTAGTTCAGTGGGAATGGAGGCTAGGGCAGTTGAATGTTCCTCCTGCAGAATGTGGGAGGAAAGGGTCACCTCTAGTGTCCCTTCTGACTACATCTGCAGGAAGTGCACCCAACTCCAGCTCCTCGAGAGCCGCATTAGGGACCTGGAGCTGGAGCTGGATGAACTTCGGATCATTCGGGAGGCGGAGGAGGTTATTGAGAGGAGTTATAGGGAGGTAGTCACACCTCAGGTAAGAGAAGAAAGTAGATGGGTTACCGTCAGGGGAGGGAGAGGGAACCGGCAGGCAGTGCAGGGATCCCCTGTGGTCGTTCCCCTCTATAACAAGTATACCGTTTTGGATACTGTTGCGGGGGACGACTTACCAGGGGTAAGCAATAGGGCGCAGGTCTCTGGCACAGAGTCTGTCCCTGTTGCTCAGAAGGGAAGGGAGAAGAGGAACAGAGCACTTGTCATTGGGGACTCCATAGTTAGAGGAACAGACAGGAGGTTCTGTGGGAACGAAAGAGACTCACGGTTGGTGTGTTGCCTCCCAGGTGCCAGGGTTCGTGATGTCTCTGATCGTGTTTTTGGGATCCTTAAGGGGGAGGGGGAGCAGCCCCAAGTCGTGGTCCACATAGGTACCAACGACATAGGTAGGAAGAGAGATGGGGATTTGAGACAGAAATTCAGGGAGCTAGGGTGGAAGCTGAGAGCTAGAACAAACAGAGTTGTTATCTCTGGGTTGTTACCCGTGCCACGTGCTAGCGAAGTGAGAAATAAGGAGAGAGAGGAGTTGAACACGTGGCTACAGGGATGGTGCAGGAGGGAGGGTTTTGGTTTCCTGGATAATTGGGGCTCATTCTGGGGTAGGTGGGACCTCTACAAACAGGATGGTCTTCACCTGAACCAGAGGGGTACCGATATCCTGGGGGGGAGATTTGCTAGTGCTCTTCGGGGGGGTTTAAACTAATTCAGCAGGGGGATGGGAACCTAAATTGTAGTCCCAGTGTACAGGATGTTGAGAGTAGTGAGGTCAGGGATAGGGTTAAAAGTTCGAAAAAGGGCACCGGCAAGCAGGACGCTGGTTTGAAGTGTGTCTACTTCAACGCCAGGAGCATCCGGAATAAGGTGGGTGAGCTTGCAGCATGGGTTGGTACCTGGGATCTCGATGTTGTGGCGATTTCGGAGACATGGGTAGAACAGGGACAGGAATGGTTGTTGCAGGTTCCAGGATTTAGATGTTTCTGTAAGAACAGAGAAGATGGTAAAAGAGGGGGGGGGTGTGGCATTGTTAATCAAGGAAAGTATTACGGCGGTAGAAAGGACGCTTGAGGACTCGTCTACTGAGGCAGTATGGGCCGAGGTTAGGAATAGTAGAGGAGAGGTCACCCTGTTGGGAGTTGTCTATAGACCTCCGAATAGTCCCAGAGATGTAGAGGAAAGGATTGGAAAGATGATTCTTGACAGGAGCGAGAGTAACAGGGTAGTTGTTATGGGGGACTTTAACTTTCCAAATATTGACTGGAAATACTATAGTTCGAGTACTATAGATGGGTCTGTTTTTGTGCAGTGTGTGCAGGAGGGTTTTCTGACACAGTATGTAGACAGGCCAACAAGGGGCGAGGCCACATTGGATTTGGTACTGGGTAATGAACCCGGCCAGGTGTTAGATTTAGATGTAGGTGAGCACTTTGGTGATAGTGATCACAACTCGGTTATGTTTACTTTAGCAATGGGCAGGGATAGGTATATACCGCAAGGCAAGAATTATAGCTGGGGGAAAGGCAATTATGATGCTATTCGGCAAGATTTAGGAGGTATAGGATGGGGAAGGAAACTGCAGGGGATGGGTACAATCGAAATGTGGAGCTTTTTCAAGGAACAGCTACTGCGTGTCCTTGATAAGTATGTACCTGTCAGGCAGGGAGGAAGTTGTCGAGCAAGGGAGCCGTGGTTTACTAAGGAAGTTGAAGCACTTGTCAAGAGGAAGAAGAAGGCTTATGTTAGGATGAGACATGAAGGCTCAGTTAGGGCACTTGAGAGTTACAAGTTAGCCAGGAAGGACCTAAAGGGAGAGTTAAGAAGAGCGAGGAGAGGACACGAAAAGTCGTTGGCGGATAGGATCAAGGAAAACCCTAAGGCTTTCTATAGGTATATCAGGAACAAAAGAATGACTCGAGTAAGATTAGGGCCAATCAAGGATAGTAGTGGAAAGTTGTGTGTGGAATCAGAGGAGATAGGGGAAGCATTAAATGGATATTTTTCGTCAGTGTTTACACTGGAGAAAGACAATGTTGTCGAGGAGAACACTCAGGTTCAGTCGACCAGGCTAGATGGAATTGAGGTTCAAAAGGAGGAGGTGTTAGCAATTTTAGAAAATGTCAAAATAGATAAGTCCCCTGGGCCAGATGGGATTTATCCTAGGATTCTCTGGGAAGCCAGGGAGGAGATTGCAGAGCCTTTGTCCTTGATCTTTATGTCGTCTTTGTCGACAGGAATAGTGCCGGAAGACTGGAGGATAGCAAATATTGTCCCCTTGTTCAAGAAGGGGAGTAGAGACAACCCTGGTAATTATAGACCTGTGAGCCTTACTTCGGTTGTGGGTAAAATGTTGGAAAAGGTTATAAGAGATAGGGTTTATAATCATCTTGAAAAGAACAAGTTGATTAGCGATACTCAACACGGTTTTGTGAAGGGTAGGTCATGTCTCACAAACCTTATTGAGTTTTTTTGAGAAGGTGACCAAACAGGTGGATCAGGGTAAAGCTGTTGATGTGGTGTATATGGATTTCAGTAAGGCGTTTGATAAGGTTCCCCACGGTAGGCTTTTGCAGAAAATAAGGAAGTATGGAATTGAAGGTGATTTAGCGGTTTGGATCAGTAATTGGCTAGCTGAAAGAAGACAGAGGGTGGTGGTTGATGGCAAATGTTCATCCTGGAGTTCAGTTACTAGTGGTGTACCGCAAGGATCTGTTTTGGGGCCACTGCTGTTTGTCATTTTTATAAATGACCTGGAAGAGGGTGTAGAAGGATGGGTTAGTAAATTTGCAGATGACACGAAGGTCGGTGGAGTTGTGGATAGTGCTGAAGGATGTTATAGGATACAGAGGGACATAGATAAGCTGCAGAGCTGGGCTGAGAGGTGGCAGATGGAGTTTAATGCGGAAAAGTGTGAGGTGGTTCACTTTGGAAGGAGTAACAGGAATGCAGAGTACTGGGCTAATGGCAAGATTCTTGGTAGTGTAGATGAACAGAGAGATCTCGGCATCCAGGTACATAAATCCCTGAAAGTTGCCACCCAGGTTAATAGGGCTGTTAAGAAGGCATATGGTGTGCTAGCCTTTATAAGCAGGGGGATTGAGTTTCGGAACCACAAGGTCATGCTGCAGCTGTACATAACTCTGGTGCGGCCACACCTGGAGTACTGCATGCAGTTCTGGTCACCACATTATAGGAAGGATGTGGAAGCTTTGGAAAGGGTTCAGAGGAGATTTACTAGGATGTTGCCTGGTATGGAGGGAAGGTCTTACGAGGAAAGGCTCAGGGAATTGAGGTTGTTTTCGTTAGAGAGGAGAAGGCTGAGAGGTGACTTAATAGAGACATATAAGATAGTCAGAGGGTTAGATAGGGTGGACAGTGAGAGTCTTTTTCCTCGGATGGTGATGACCAACACGAGGGGACATAGCTTTAAATTGAGGGGTGGTAGATATAGGACAGATGTCAGAGGCAGTTTCTTTACTCAGAGAGTAGTAGGGGTGTGGAACGCCCTGCCTGCAATAGTAGTAGACTCGCCAACTTTAAGGGCATTTAAGTGGTCACTGGATAGACATATGGATGAAAATGGAATAGTGTAGGTCAGATAGGCTTCAGATGGTTTCACAGGTCGGCGCAACATCGAGGGCCGAAGGGCCCGTACTGCGCTGTAGTGTTCTATGTTCTATTAACAACAGCTGTGCATTCTCCCGTTTCAGATAAAGTGCTGCAAACCTGGTGAAATATCCCCTTTCATGGTCGCATCATCAGCTGTCATTGGAGAAAACGGGACAGGCGACTTAAAGTTTGGGTCAAGAGGTAAATTTTTGAGGGTCTTCAATGAGGAAGGAGAGGCGGAGGGTTGGAGAACCTTGGGTAGGGAATTCCAGGGTGTAGGGCCTGCTGGATAGTTGAAGGCACAGCCACAGATGGTTTGGTGAAGAACATTTTTCATTCTGCACCCGAGTTTAATAAAAACAGGGAATGATCTACTTCAGGACACAAAAGACAGCAAGGCAAGGGGCGGAATTTCCCCCTCACACCTGCGGTGGGATATGTGGCACCAAGAGTGGAGAATCCAATGGGAGTCGAAAAATCGGAAGCCGTCCAGCTTAAAAACAGCTTGTAATTCTCCCAATGGGACAGCAGGATGTCTCGGTGGTTAGCACTGCTGCCTCACAGCGCTAGGGCCCCGGGTTTGATTCCGGCCTTGGCTGACTATGTGAAGTTTTCACTTTCTCCCCGTGACTGCGTGGGTTTCCTCCCGGAGCTCCGGTTTCCTCCTACAGTCCAAAGATGTGCAGCTCAGGTGGATTGGCCACGCTAAATTGCCTCTTAGTGTCCAAAAATAAAAGATGTGTAGGTTACGTTAAGGGGTTATTGGGAGAGGACGGGGGAGTGGGCTTGGGTGGAGTGATCTTTCAGAGAGTCAGTGCAGACTCGATGGGCTGAATGGCATCCTTCTGCACTGTAGTGTTTCTATGATTCGACAGGCTGGTTTAGCACAGTGGGCTAAACAGCTGGTTTGTAATGCAGAACAAGGCCAGCAGCGTGGGTTCAATTCCCGTACTGGCCTTCCTGAACAGAATGTGGCGACTTGGGGCTTTTCAGAGTAACTTCATTGAAGCCTACCTGTGACAATAAGCGATTATTATTATTATTATGGAAGGTCAGTTATCCTGCTGCCTGGTGGTCTGAATGCGAAAGTAGAAAATCCGATGGGAGTCGAAAAACTGGAAGCCTGCCAGTTTAAACATTTGCATCCTATGAATGCTGATTAAAACAGCTGCTCACTGGAATCTCGTCAGCCCTTCCAACCTTTCCAGCAGGAAAATCCATTCGAAAAAGAGTGATGTGCAATAGTGGGGGACCTCAGTTCAATTGAGACTTTGATGTGAGTGCAACATTCAGATCCTGCTGCTATTGCACTGCTGGGGTAGACGGCTTCCTGCCCTCCAGCTCCATGCTGAGCTGGTCTTATGGACAGCACTGTGCTGAAGCACTCATGGATCCTCCTGTTACACTGACTCGGATCAGTACTGCGCCCAGAGTTGGGGATCGCAGGTGTCTTTTGCTCCCGGTGCCACGTAAACTGTTGTCCATCCGGACAAGAGGATGGCAAAGGAAGGAAAAGAGTGCCCCCACGGCACAGGCCCGCCCGCCAATCGGTGGGCCCCGATCGCGGGTCAGGCCACCGTGGAGGCACCCCCCGGGGCCAGATCGCCCCGCGCCCCCCAGGACCCCGGAGCCCGCTCGCGCCGTCTGGTCCCGCCGGTAAGGTAGGTGGTTTGATTCCCGCTGGCAGGACAAGCATGACAGCAGTGGACTTCGGCCCATCGTGGGCCGGAGAATCGCCGGGGAGGGGGCCGCCGACAGGCGCAGCGCGATTCCGCTGAATCTCTGGTGCCGGAGTCTTCGGGAGACGGCGGGGGCGGGATTCACGCCGGCCCCTGGCGATTCTCCGACCCGGCGAGAGGTAAAACTCAACTAGATAAATGGGTTCAACACTGCTAACTCTGGTAACTCACTGATAATGACTAACTGTACAACTGGGATCTAGGCCACATGTAGTGACCCAGCCTGAGATCTGAACTATTCTGGTGCTAATCCTACAGTCCCTGCCAGGAGTGAGAGGGAGGGTCCAGTGTGTGTCTGGTTTTATAATGAGTTGTGTAGTGCCCTCTAGTGGTCGTGCCACAGCCGGGTGTTCTGATTAACCCCTTAGTTTCTTGTCAGTCTACATATCATAAGGGCAGCACGGTAGCATTGTGGATAGCACAATTGCTTCACAGCTCCAGGGTCCCAGGTTCGATTCCGGCATTGTCTCTGCGGAGTCTGCACATCCTCCCCATGTGTGGCGTGGGTTTCCTCCGGGTGCTCCGGTTTCCTCCCACAGTCCAAAGGTGTGCAGTTTAGGTGGATCGGCCATGATAAATTGCCCTTAGTGTCCAAAATTGCCCTTAGTGTTGGGTGGGGTTACTGGGTTATGGGGATAGGGTGGAGGTGTTGACCTTGGGTAGGGTGCTCTTTCCAAGAGCCGGTGCAGACTCGAT
Organism: Scyliorhinus canicula; assembly: GCF_902713615.1. Lineage (NCBI taxonomy): Eukaryota > Metazoa > Chordata > Chondrichthyes > Carcharhiniformes > Scyliorhinidae > Scyliorhinus > Scyliorhinus canicula. Next base: position 15,999,777 of record NC_052162.1, read on the forward strand.
GGGCCGAATGGCCTCCTTCCGCGCTGTAAATTCTATGATAATCTATGATAATCATTACAAGTACAGCACAGGAACAGGCCTTTCGGCCCTCCAAGCCTGCGCCGACCATGCTGCCCATCTAAACTAAAATTTTCTACACTTCCGGGGTTCGTATCCCTCCATTCCCATCCTATTCACGTATTTGTCAAGATGCCCCTTAAACCTCACTATCGTCCCTACTTCCACCACCTCCTCCGGCAGCGAGTTTCAGGCACCCACTACCCTCTGTGTAAAAAACTTACCTCGTACATCTCTAAACCTTGCCCCTCGCACCTTAAACCTATGCCCCCTCGTAATTGACCCCTCTACCCTGGGAAAAAAGTCTCTGACTATCCACTCTGTCTCTGCCCCTCATAATTTTGTAGACCTAAATGTGCAAGGATCTGTGACGGGAACGGTGGAAACAGACCCTCACCCCTTCAAACACATCGCAACCTGACATGCTGATAAAGTCAAACCAAAGAGGGATACAAAGGATGCATTTTATTCTGCTTGTTTTTTATTTAAGTTATCAACCTTAATTTGAATAAACGTACCGAATGCTATCAGAGACGAGGTGACAGAATTTCTCAGCACACCATTCCTTCACTTCCAGGATTTGGCTTCAAACTTAAAGAAATCTAACATTACCAGATGGCGTGACAGAGTGTGAGAGTCTCTAATGACCATTGAATGTCGTAAACAAAATTAGATTAGCTTGCCTTTGTCTCAATTCGCAGTTCACTTCCAACATCGGCACAAAAGTATTCTCAGGTACACGGGACACCACAAAATCTAAGTAGGAACTGAAATGTTTGGGGCTGGGTGAATGCTCCTGCCATTGTTCAGATTAACAAATGGACAGTGCGAGCTTGTTTCTTTGGGAGTTTGCTGGTTTTCCTGTCTCAGTTCACTCCGCACCGAGGATCGAATCTTGTGCCAGCGACGGGGGTCTTTGCCATTGACTGAACGCCGTTGAGAGCCTCGCATGGCCTCTTTTCGGTAAGGATCAATGCTATTACGTGCCAATCGGTCCCTTCTCTGGACTTGACAGTCGCACCTGCCAAGAGCAGCTGGCCACTCAGAGAACAGCAGCGCCACTGGGAAGGTAGTGGTTGATGCCAGAATGACACCCACACAAGGCCCAGGATCCATAACGCAGGTGAGCGATGGCAGGAGGGGGAATCACAGGGCAAGAGCCATCACAAACCAGGAACAGGCCCTTATGCCCTCCAAGCCTGTGCCTACCATGCTGCCCTTCTAAACTAAAATCTGACTGATCTGTTTTGTTCGAACTTTGGTACAGATTTGTAGATGAACCAGTTCAGAAAGCCATGGTGCAATGTGGGAGATCTGCTCAGAGTGAACACACATGGAATGGTTTATTTTCAATACACAAATACTCCTGCACCCAGGTCAGGTGTTTATCCAATGAGGGATGTCCTTGGTAAAGGGGAAGCCCTGCCCCTACCAGGGAAGTTCATATTCCGTGGAGGTCACAGGGAACCAGTGGGCCAGCATTTCCATGATCGACACTACCTGGTGTCCACGTGGACGTCCTACAAGAGAGTGTGTGTTCCCCCCCCCCCCCCCCCCCCCCCAACCACATCGGTTCCCCACAGGATAACACCATCCTGGATTTTGGAGGTTCAAGTCCTCAAATTGTCTGGCAAAATGCGGTGCTGGGCTCCAGACAGAATGGTGTGGCGGATGCAGGGCAATTGTGGCTCCATCTGGATCCAACTCCGGATGCAAGACGCTGTGACCAGCAGAGAGTCCATGACGTGCCGATGTTGGCGGGGAGGAGAAGGCAGCTCAACATATCCACATGGGGAATTTTCGTCCCTAAATTGTATTCCAGCACATACCTGTATGCGACCAACGCTGGATCCGAGCAGATGCTATGGGGGGGGGGGGGATCGTCCGATCCTCCTTGAACAGGTCTAACAAAGGCTTATGGTCTGTGAAAACCATAAACGCATGTCTGTAGACATACTGGCGAAGGATGACGGCCAGACCCTCCTTCAGATCTGCGCGTAGTTCCTCTGTGCATTGGCTAGTGTCCTGGATGCGAACGCAATGGGCCGCTCTGAACCATTGTCCATGAGATCTGCGAGGGCAGCCCCAATGCTGTAGGTAGATGCATCGCATGTCAGGATAAGTGGTTTGGATGGGTCAAAGTGGGGCAACAATTTGGAGGACGCAAGTTCTCACTTTGCTTCCGCGAAGACCGCCAGCTGCGGATGGGCCCAATTTCTATGGCTGGTCCTTCTTCAATAGTCGGTAGAGGGGGGCTATCAAGGTAGCCAAGTTCAGGAAGCCCCAGGAATGGACGGAGTTCCTTTGGTCCTCCTGGCATGGGGCCATGCTGGGTGGTCTACCCTATCCTCAGCAGTCCATGCAGTAACCCAGATACATGACGTCAGCCGCATTGAAGATGCATTTCTCCCACCAGGGGTGGACACTGACCTCCTTGAAATGCCACAGGGTTTTGGTCAGATCCTGGCTGAAGGAGCCTGTACTCAGCACATCATCCAGGTATACCGCCACTTGGGAAAACCCCAGCAGGATGTCCGCCACTACTTTCTGGAAGATCGCACATGCTGAGAAAACCCCAAATGGCAAGTGGGTATATTCGTACAGCCTTCGGTACGTATTTATCATCACAAAACATTGGGAGCAGAGGTCAAGGACCAGCTGGAGATATTTGCGGCTCATATTTAACTTTCTAAAGGTGAGACCACAGGGGCGGCATACTGGCATAGTGGGCAGTGCTGCTGCCTAATGGCGCCAAGAACCCGGGTTCAATTCTAGCCCCGTGTCATTGTCCGTGTGTAGTTTGCACATTCTCCTCGTGTCTGTGTGGGCAGCACGGTAGCATTGTGGATAGCATAATTGCTTCACAGCTCCAGGGTCCCAGGATCGATTCCGCCTTGGGTCACTGTCTGTGCGGAGTCTGCACATCCTCCCCGTGTGTGCGTGGGTTTCCTCCGGGTGCTCCGATTTCCTCCCACAGCCCAAAGATGTGCAGGTTAGGTGGATTGGCCATGATAAATTGCCCTTAGTGTCCAAAATTGCCCTTAGTGTTGGGTGGGGTTACTGGGTTATGGGGATAGGGTGGAGGTGTTGACCTCGGGTAGGGTGCTCTTTCCAAGATCCGGTGCAGACTCGATGGGCCGAGTGGCCTCCTTCTGCACTGTATATTCTATGATTATATGAACCCAAAATGATGTGCAGGGTAGGTGGATTGGTGATGCTAAATTGCCCCTTAATTGGAATAAAATAATTGTGTACTCTAAATTTATTATTTATAAATTTAAAGGTGAGATTACCACTAAGTTTCACATATAAATCATCGATACGAGGGACCAGGTTACATTCCAGATAAGAGACACATACCATCACCTTATAATCATCACATATGCGTACAGCTTCATCACAGGTACGACTGTGGCTGCCCAGTCGGAGAACTGAATGGCACGTATAATGCCCAAACGTTCCAACTTTTCCAATTTGGCGTCCACCTTACGCATCAAGATGCTTGGGATAGGTCGAGCGCGAAAATAGTCAACTGCGCCAACAGGTCAACACTAATCCGGGCCACTGCCCCCTTTATTTTGCCCAGGCCCTCCTGGAAAACATTGGGGAACTTTGCTAGGATCCCTTCCGGTCTGTGTGGCAACATGTGACAGACCTGCCAATCCAGATGGAGATGCAGCAGCCAGTCGCAACCAAGTAAACCCAGCCCGCTTCCACGCACCATTTGTAGCTGATTGCCACCCATACGTAAGCGGGACCACTGAGGCACCTGTAATCGCCAATGGCTCCCCTGTGTATGTGGCAAGTCGGGCGTCGGTGTCTCAGAGAGCCAACGTCCGGAGGCCTGACTAGGTTTTTTTTTTGTTTTTTTAAAATAATTTTTATTGAAATTTTTACAAAATATAAACATCTTAACTCTATTAACAAACAACCGCAGTAACACCCCAAGAACAATACCACCCCAACTTCAAGAGCAACTTCAAACAAATGGAAAAAGGAAAAGAAAAACAAAAAAGCACCCAAACAACAAAAGGGAAAGAGATAGCACCCGCCACATCCCACAGACCCATGTACACAGTTATTCCTCCCCCTATTCCAGACCCCCCCCCCTTCCCTTCCCCCCCCCCCCCCCCCCCCCCCCCCGGGTTGTTGCTGCTGTCGGCCTACTTCCCTACCGTTCCACCAGGAAGTCCAGGAAAGGCTGCCACCGCCTGAAAAACCCTTGTACTGATCCCCTCAGGGCAAATTTCACCCTCTCCAATTTAATGAACCCCGCCATATCATTGATCCAGGACTCCACGCTTGGGAACCTCGCATCCTTCCACTGGAGCAAGATCCTCCGCCGGGCTACTAGGGACGCAAAGGCCAGAACACCGGCCTCTATCACCTCCTGCACTCCCGGCTCCACTGCAACCCCAAAAATTGCGAGTCCCCAGCCTGGCTCGACCCTGGATCCCACCACCCTCGACACCGTCCTTGCTACCCCCTTCCAAAACTCCCCCAACACTGGGCACGCCCAAAACATACGGGCGTGGTTCGCTGGGCTCCCCGAGCACCTAGCACACCTGTCCTCGCCCCCGAAAAACCTGCTCATCCTCGACCCAGTCATGTGGGCCCTATGCAGCACCTTGAACTGTATGAGGCTAAGCCTCGCACAGGAAGACAAGGAATTCACTCTCTCCAGGGCATCCACAACGTCCCCTCCTCAATCTCCTCATCCAGCTCCTCTTCCCATTTACCCTTCAGTTCCTCCACCGAGGCCTCGTCTACCTCCTGCATTACCCGGTATATGTCCGAAATCCTCCCTCTTCCAACCCACACCCCCGAGAGCACCCTGTCCCGTACCCCACGTGGGGGCAACAAGGGGAACCCCTCCATCTGCCCTCTGGCAAACGCCCTAACCTGCATGTACCAAAACATGTTCCCCGGGGGGAGCCCAAACTTCCCCTCTAACTCCCCCAAGCTCGCAAACCTCCCCTCCACAAACAGGTCCGTCAACCTCCTAACCCCTGCCCTGTGCCAGCCCAGAAATCCGCCATCAATGCTCCCTGGAACAAACCGATGGTTCCCCCGTATCGGGGCCTCCATCGAGCCCCTCATTTCTCCCCTGTGCCGTCTCCATTGCCCCAAATTTTGAGGGTAGCCGCCACCACCGGGCTCGTGGTATACCTCGTTGGAGGGAGCGGCAAAGGCGCTGTCACTAGCGCCTCCAAGCTCGTGCCCACGCAAGACGCCACCTCCATCCTCTTCCATGCTGTCCCCTCCTCGTCCATTACCCACTTACGCACCATCACTGCGTTGGCAGCCCAATAGTACCCACAGAGGTTGGGCAATGCCAGCCCCCCCCCCCTATCCCTGCCTCGTTCCAGGAACACTTTTCTAACCCTTGGAGTCCCATGCGCCCACACAAATCCCATGATACTCCTGTTGACCCTCCTAAAAAAGGCCTTCGGGATAAGGATGGGAAGGCACTGGAACAGGAACAAAAATCTCGGGAGCACCGTCATCTTAACGGACTGCACCCTCCCCGCCAGTGACAGCAGTAACATATCCCACCTCTTTAACTCCTCCTCCATCTGCTCCACCAACCTTGTGAGGTTGAGCTTGTGCAGGGCCCCCCAACTCCCCGCCACCTGGACCCCTAGGTTCCTGAAGCTCTTCCCTGCCTGCTTCAATGGGAGCCTACCAATCACCTCCTCTTGATCCCCCGGATGCACCACAAACACCTCACTCTTGCCCAGGTTCAACTTGTACCCCGAGAAACCCCCAAGTTCACTAAGAATCCTCATCACCTCCGGCATCCCCCCCACCGGGTCCGCCACATACAGCAACAGGTCGTCCGCGTACAACGACACTCGATGCTCCTCCCCACCCCGCACCAGGCCCCTCCAGTTCCCTGACTCCCTCAGTGTGACTAGGTTTTGTTGAATGTGTGGTGGCTGACCATGGAGACTGACGCTCTGGTATCGTTCCATTTGGATAGAGTGCCTTTTACGCTGCAGTTTAACTTGGATCAGAGCCAGCCATAGTGCGGCTACGCAGTGTAGCTGCTTGTAGGATGTGTCTATGTCATCAACATAGTAAACCCAGTCATGGGGGGGTGGGGTGGGAGGGCGGGGGGGCTGCGACTAGCAGGATGGCAGTGGGGTGGGCACTAATGGGGATGTCTGTCATCCTGGTCACGGCGGCCTGCTGTTGCTGCTGGCCCGCACCCGACATCCGGGTTCACTTAGTCAGGTGTGGCTGAGCGGTGGGTCTCTGGGCCTCTGCAGCAGCTGACTGCAGCCCTGCGGTAATGGCCCTAGAGTCGGGGGCCTGTCTCTTCCAGTCGCCAAAAGGCAAAACGGCGTTCGGTTGAGGGCTTAGGGAGAGGACCACCTTGCCTTCAAATTCCTAGAGGCCCTGCTCAGCGCTGTAATTTGTGGGAGGTGGCTATCTCGACCGCCCATTGCAAATCTAGGTCAATCTCCACGAGGGGTTTTCACTGCGTTGCCGTGTAGCAGACTCTACAGAACAAAGTCTCCCAGGGCTTCATTCAAGCTCGCTCTAAACTTGCAATTTTGAAAATTTTGTCCACAGAAAATACTACATGCGTACAACGTACTGACTCAAATCATCAATACCTGCATTCAATTGACCAATGTGAGGCTTCTCTGCCAGTAGGTGAGAGGCCTCCTGAGGCCTATGCAGAGAGGTCCAGGTTCACAGCACTCAGCGCCAATGGCAGCTCCACTGAACCCTCGTCGCCAGTATAGAATCCGCACAGAGTGAGCAGACATGGAACGGTCAGGAGGATGCAATAAATGCTGGTTTATTCCCAATACAAAAATACTCTCCACTGCCCCCAGGGTCTCCCTCCACAATCTGCACCCAGGTCGGGATTTTTATACTATGAGGGCTCCCCTCGGTAATGGGGAAGACCCACCCGGTTACCAGGGAAGTTCGTTTTCCATGGCAGTTGCAGGGAACCAGCTGGTCCTGACCCTGTGACCTTGTCGGGGTTTAACACGATCAGAAGGAAATCTGGCAAAACTCAGAAATATGATAGCAGCAAAATCTCAAATGAAATCAGTATGCTTGTGCTCCAGGGGCCTTTTATACCACCCTTGGATGAAAAGTTGATTAAAACGTGACGCCCGTCTTTCCTATTTGTCCATCTGACAAGGGCAAAATTGCGCAGGCGTTGTTAAAACGTAAGTCAATAAACGTTTTAATGGTCTTAATTGTCTCTTTAATTATCTGATATATTTAATTTAATTATTAATCAGCTCCAACTCCCACATGCTCTCGCTGACCTCAGTACAGTGCACATGCTCGATGATGTCGGGAGGCATAGCCAAGGCCACCTTGTGCAATTTTACATGCATTCGGATCAGATGCATGCTCGACCAAGTGCCGCTAAATTCTGGCCCTTCGAGAACCAAAGCAAGGAATTATTACTGAGCCCGTCATTAAACATTGGTTCCGCCTCACCCAAAGTATTGTGCTCTGTTCTGGACACCGCACTTTAGAAGGTGCAGAGAAGGTTCATGAGAATGGATCCAGGAATGAAGCACTTCAGTTATGAAGGTAGTTTGGGGAACCTTGGGTTGCTCTCCTGAGAGAAGAGAAGGTTTAGAGGTGATTTGATAGAGGTGCACATTGTCATGAGGGATCTAGATGGTGAAAATTCCTCTTGCAAAGACCCAACAGGTTGAATGGCCTGCTTATGTGCAGTAGCCTAAGATTCTATGATCGACTCTTAACCTCGCTGAAAATTCTAAACCTGGTGGAATGTGGGGGAAATGGGATTTTAACAATGGATTAAGTTTGCAATTACTGCTAAACAGCCTCAACAGTCCTGAAAGAGTAACTTCATATTGTCAAATGTCTTTATTATCTTTGCTAGAACTTCCACTTATTTTCACAGCTCATAATATTTTAGGGCCATCATACACAGTTAGGCTCATTGCTGTTCACAAAGCTTTCAGACTCGTGTAGCCAACTCCAGAAAAGGAAACCATCTCACCTTTATTTTATGGAGGTGGATTCCATGAAGCAGGTAAGTAAAAAGGTCTGAGCCACTTTGGGAAGCCAAGGAGAACTAAGTGGGTAAGACAAGAATAAGTGTGGGGGAGGGGGATAGGATGGTGATGGTTGTATTGTCAGTGGAAGGGAGGGTGTTTTGTAAGGGCAACAAAGAGTCCATACCGAGATGGTTGAAAAAACAAACTTACTTTTTATAAAATAAATTTGGAGTACTCAATTATTTGTTTTCCAATTAAGGGGCAATTTAGTGTGGCCAATCCACCTACCCTGCCCATCTTTGGGTTGGGGGGGGTGAAACCCACGCAGACATGGGGAGAATGTGCAAACTCCACACAGACAGTGACCCAGGGCCGGGATCGAACCTGGGTCCTCAGCGCCATGAGGCAGCAGAGCTAACCACTGCGCCACCTTGCCGCCCTACAAACAAACTTACTTTATTTTCCAATTTATATACAGCTCCAGAAGTTCCCTACTGGGTGTTCTCCCGAGCAGGTGCCTACTGCCCGGCTTTATATCTGATACAACTATACACTGTTTAGAGATCTCCCACTCCCTTAACAGGGGAGCTCTTCTGCAAGGGCCATGGGGAAGTTAATTGTTCCCACCCTGTAGGCCACTTGCGGGTTATAGCAGGGGGTCAATGTGGGATGGTTGGGTAATTGGTGGAGGATGTTCAAGTTGTCAGTGGGGGAATGATCAGTGGGGGGGGGGGGGGGGGGGGGGGGGGGGTCGGTTTATTGTGCGGGTTCTGGTGACCATGGAGGTGGGGGTGGTTTGAGTAGTCAATACAAAGCGAGCTGGGTTGTTGTTGGGGAGGTGAAAGTGGGGAGAGGTCAGATAGTCGGTGGAGGGGATTGGGGGTTTGTTGGGAGGGTCGGTAGGATAGTTGGGTACCTGAGAGGGTGGTCAGGAGATGGTGGGGGGGGGGGGGGTTAGTTGGTGTGGTGGGTGGTGTTGATGGACCGGGGGTGAAGTCAGACAGGCAGGGATGCAGTCAGGGTGTGTGGGGGGAGACGGTTGGTTGGTGGGGGTAGCCAGCCTCTGGAGGTGAGAGGGAGATTGAGGGGGTGGCTGGGGAGCAGTTGGGTGGGGTGTGCGGGAGTCAGTTGGGAGGTTCAGTGCAGTGTCGGAATAGTATAGTTACTCAGGAGTTAGAAGTGGTTTCAATCATCAGTAACTGTTCTGCGAAGACAGTCAGAAACATCTGACATCTGCGATTGAAAACCATGGTCCTGGTGTAGGGTAGTTGCCCAACAGATGTTTGAACTTCATGAACAATTGCAGTGCAACCCTTGTATGGCGATATCTAGAGGGGTGACCCCAGAGCACCTTTGAGGTACCTCTCAGGTACAGAGCCTCAGAAATCAGAAGTTAAGGGTCATAGTTTATACCTTAAAGCCATGTGTATATTTCAGTCACTTATTTCGCTATCTATAACATTTAAAATTGAAGCAAAGAAATTCAGAGGTTTCACTTGCTGGTTTTCTGTCTGTGAGAGTACTTCAATGTGACTGGCTACTTACCCTGCTGACTTCTCTGCTGGTGGATGCCTGGAGATCTCCTTGACTTAGTGCCGGATTCAAACTGACTTTGCACAATGGTTTTGCTGTAGTTCCCTTGCCGCTTTGCAAGCTATTGAGCTAGTGGTTTCATGGGAAAAGGGCAGTCGTACAAATTTTATTTTGCTTTTCAGGACAAATGGATTCAGTTAAATGAAAAATGCTGAATACTCTGCTTCGTAACAATGCAAAGTTGTTGGGAAGGGTTCTCCAGTCCGCCAGTCGCGTTTTCTGGCAGGGCACGCCCCCGCTAGCAGCGGGATTCTCAGTTCCCACAGCCGGCCAATGGGGTTTCCCATTGTGGCTACCCCACGCCGTCAGGAAACCTTCGGGCTTGGGTGCGCTGTCGGCAGACCGGAGGATTACGGCAACGGAGAATTCCGCTGCTTATCTTCAATGTCCAACTGGATTATTCCAATCTGTCTACATCAATGGGAACAAAGTAGAAAGGGTCGTGAACTTCACGTGTTTAGGTGTCCAGATCACCAACAACTTATCCTGGTCCCCACATGCCGACACGATAGTTACAAAAGCCCACCAACTACTCTACTTTCTAATAATAATAATCGCTTATTGTCACAAGTAGGCTTCAATTAAGTTACTGTGAAAAACCCCCTTCTCAGAAGACAAAGGAAATTTGGCATGTCAGCTATGACTCTCACCAACTTTTACAGATGCACCATAGAAAGCATTCTTTCTGGTTGTATCACAGCTTGGTATGGAGCCTGCTCTACCCAAGACCGCAGGAAACTACAAAAGGTTGTGAATGTAGCCCAGTCCATCACGCAAACCAGCCTCCCATCCATTGGCTCTGTCTACAATTCCTGCTGTCTTGGAAATTGCAGTCAGCATAATTAAGGACCCCACGCACCCCGGACATACGCTCTTCCACCTTCTTCCGTCAGGAAAAAGATACAAACGTTTGAGGTCAGGTACCAATCAATACAAGAGCAGCTTCTTCCCTGCTGCCATCAGACCTCTGAATGGACTTACCTCATATCAAGTTGCTCTTTTCTCTACACCCTAGCTTTAACTGTAACATTACATTCGATATTCTCTCCTTCCTTCCCTATGTACGGTATGTGTTGTCTGTATATCATGCAAGAAACAATATTATTCACTGATATACTATACTAATACATGTGACAATAATAAATCAAATCAAATCAATCCTCTTAGGCTTTGAATTATTCATTTTGATTTTGTCTTTGGATACTTCCCCAAAGGGTTGGCAGATACATAATGGACAGAATAGCCTCCCCCGTTTTAAATAAGGCATCGTCGGAGTATGAGTTAATCAGTACTTCCATTTTCCTTTGAATTTTGGTTACGGAATTTATTGAACGAGAAAGTATTAAAGTTTGCGGCGGGGGTGGGGGGGGGGGGGGGGAGAACGACTGGTGGCAGCAATTTAAGAAATATTAATGTTGTTGGAATTTCTGCCTGGACATCTGAGAATAGTGATTATGCTTTCAGACCCAACGCAGACAGATAGCTCCAGGTAATTCCCACTCTAGGTACACAATGCACAAGTGCCAAGTGGGCCGGACATGTTTATCCGTCCTGTGCCTCAGTACCCTTGCCTTCCAAACTAGCATTTTGCCATTCAGTTGTCACTTTCACTAGGCAACAGTGGAGCCGTCACAATGTGGGAGCAAATTGTAGATTGTTTCAGTTTCACACAATGGGACTGCATAACTGGAATTTCAATCATCTGCATCATTTTCTGTCCATTAATGTTAAAGACTTTTACTTGTGCAGTCTCTGAAGCATGGTGTCTATGACTCTATTACTTTTCACCAGCCTTTGAAGTGCAACTTTCTTCCTCTTGTGCGCAGCGAAGCAGAGTTCTGTCCACTTATTCCAATTTTCTCAGCATCAGTTCAACCCTGGCCTCATCCCATTTCCACATGGACACATTCCAGCGGGGAACAGTGATTGGGACTCGGAACCGTGGAAAATCCCCCCCATATCCAACCGAAGAGTACTGAGGAAATTATGCCCGTCTGTCCTGCCACCCCAGCTGAGATCAAGACTGACCCTGGGGCTTCCAAGTTCAAGACGATTACTGCTCACTGTCTAAACTAGCAGAACCGTCATGTGGAAAACTGCACAAACATGCTTCAACCAATTAAACATGTTGCCTGATACATAGTTTGTTTTATCGCAAACCTCTTCAAGGACAAACCAGGATCATATGAGCAATAAAGTCACATGGATATTTTGTTTAGTTCATGAAGACCCCAATACAGGGGAGTAATCGCTTTTGCAAAATGGATGGTAGCACTTTCATAAGAAATAGGAGCAGGAATCTGTCCGCCATTGAACCATGGCTGATATTTTTCTCATTCCCATTCTCCTACCTTCTCCCCATAACCCCTGATCCCCATATTAATCAAGAACCTATGTATCTCTGTCTCAAAGACACTCAGTGATTTGGCCTCCACCACCTCATGCGGCAAAGAGTTCCACAGATTCACCACCCTCTGGCTGAAGAAATTCCTCCTCATCTCTGTTTTAAAGGATGATCCCTTTAGTCTGAAATTGTGCCCTCTGGTTCTAGTTTTTCTTACTGGTGGAAACATCCTCTCCACGTCCACTCTATCCAGGTCTCACAGTATCCTGTAAGTTTCAATAAGAAACTTCTAAACTCCAATGAATACAGACGCAGTCCTCAACCGTTCCTAATATGACAAGCTGTTCATTCGAGGGATCATTCTTGTGAATCTCCTCTGGACCCTTTCCAAGACCAGCACACCCTTCCTTAGATACGGGGCCCAAAACTGCTCACAATACTCCAAATGGGGTCTGACCAGAGCATTATACAGCCTTAGAAGTACATCCCTGCTCTTTTACTCTAGCTCTCTCAACATGAATGCTAATATTGCATTTGCCTTCCTAACTGCCGACTGAACTTGCACATTAACCTTAAGAGAACCTTGATCAAGGACTCCCAAGTACTTTTGTGCTTCTGATTTCCTAAGCATTTCTCCATTTAGAAAATAGTCTGTGCCTCCATCCTTCCATCCAAAGTGCATCATCTCACACTTTTCCACATTGTATTCCATCTGCAACTTCTTTGCCCACTCTCCGAGCCTGTCCAAGTCCTTCTGCAGCCCCTCTGCTTCCTCAATACCACCTGTCCCTCTACATATCATTATCATCATTTTCGTTAGAATTTCTAATTTAATGATACTCTGCCCATTGAAGTCCGCAAAGGTGGGGCAGAATTTAACAGAGTCAAATTGCTAAAACACTTGTGCATTGTCAAGATTATTTATAACTGCCGCACCAATCCATTAAAAAGTTTTCACTTTACAAAGCTACCTTGGAAATAACAAATTTCCCAGTCAACAAGTTGGAGATCTTAAAAGCCGAGACTTTTCAGACATCATTCCAAAGTGCTTTATATTTGTTTGTGCAATGGTGGTGTCACTGCAAAGGTCAGATTTTGGTGCCCATCTCTAATTGCCTTTGAGAAAGCAGTGGCGGACTTGCTGATGCCCAGATTTTGAAAGTACCCCCAGAGTGCAGGGATTTCCAGTTTTTGACCCAAACGAAACAAAGGCCCAGAGAACCATTGAATTCCTACAGTGCAAAAGGAGACCATTCAGCCCATCAATTCTGCACCGACCCTCTCATAGGCCTACTCTCCCCACTTGGCCCAAGGCAAGGTAAGTCCATCCAGTTTCATTCTTATTCAACGTTTTCACAGCAGTTTGACAAAATCAAGAGGTTTTCTCAGCCACTTCAGAGTCAACTGCTTTGTTGTGGATTTGGAGTTATGAGTAGGGCAGACAGTCGGGCTGGCAAATTTCCTTTCGCAGAAACAGATGGCGTTTTAGCCACAATCCAGTAGTTTCATGGTCACATAACTGATCCTAACCTTCTATTAAAGATTTATTTAATTAATTGGACTTATATTCCCTCGCTAACATAATGAGATATATGGCCCAATTCAGCCCTGCCAGGCGCAATGGGCGAATCCCGCCAGAGCCCCAAATCTGGCTCAGCACCGGCAACCGGCCAATCGGGAGTCATCTGACTCGTTCCTTTCAGCGCGATTTGGATCACGCCCTCGCAGTCATCAGAGACCCCAGGTGAGTCCGGACAGGGCAGGTTGGTACCCTGGTGTGCCCCAGGCACCTTGGCACTGCCAGAGGGCTGGCGGCACTGCCAGAGTGCCAAGGGCACTGTTAGTGTGCCAGGGTGGCAGTGCCATGGTGCCCAGATGCCTGGTTGGCTCTGCCAGGTGTCTGTTTCCGGGGGGGGGGGTGCCTTTCTCATTAGCGAGGAGGGTGAGTGGAGGTCCCTGGGGTCACACGAAGGATGGGGGAGACTGAAGGGGGAGGGAGGGTCCAGAAAGTGGGGTGGGGGCTGAAGAGATTGGGGCTGCCGTTCAAAATGGCGCCCCAATGTGCGAGGAGCTGGTCCAGTGCAGGAAACCTACTAAAGTGTGGCCTCATGTGGTGGGGAGAAATACCCAAGGCCCAAAAAACCCACACGTTCCGGTGAATAGCGGGGTGAATCCAGGGCTGTAGCAATGGAGAAACAGCCCGCCAAATGGGCTAAAAGCGGACTTTGTTTTCTGTCCGGTGCATCGAGCCCACAATCTCATGAATAGGGTTATTAGGTCACACCTTTTTGATTATATATTCAGCAACAACAACACTCTTCTAATCTTCCCGCAGTAGCTCAAGGGTGAGTCGCAACATAACCACTAATGCAGTTAGCAAAGCAGTAAATCAGTGTTCATTGCCTTTTTCTCAATATAAAATGATTAGCTTTGAGAGTCAAAAATAGCTTGACCTTTCCAGACATTCTATAACTTCTGTAATGCTTGCGTGACCAATGCCAAACTAGCCCCACAGTATCTGAATGTGGTTCATATTTATTGCAAGTATAGATGACACAGACAAATTAAGTGCTTAAGACTGGCATTAATAAACCAACTCATTAAGCCCTGCTAGCAAACCATAGTCTCAAAATGTCTCTTGGCGTTCTTCTTATACCGGGAGGAACTCAGTGTGATGGACCTGAAAACCGGCAAGATGCAGAATTGATTAGTTCCCACTCATTAAACAGATCATTCCTGATCTCTGATTTGTTTCCCAGACGCAGTGCCTCACAGGGAACATGGATTCACTTCATTGCTGATTTGTGAATCATAGAGTCATAGATCATAGAATTTACAGTGGAGAAGGAGGCCATTCAGCCCATCGAATCTGCACCGGTGCTTGGAAAGAGCACCCCACCCAAGCCCACACCTCCACCCCATCCCCGCAACCCCACCTAACTTTTCTGAACACTAAGGGGCAATTTAGCACGGCCAACCCACCTAACCTGCACATCTTTGGATTGTGGGAGGAAACCGGAGCACCCGGGGGAAACCCACGCAGACACGGGGAGAACGTGCAGACTCCGCACATACAGTGACCCAAGCCGGGAATCGAACCTGGGACCCTGGAGCTGTGAAGCAACAGTGCTAACCACTGGGCTACTGTGCCGCCACTAATGCACACAAGTAAGGAAAAGAGCCTGAAATTTCCTCTTCCATACCTTTTGTACACAGTTCACAAACCTTGCCCATTTAACCTGAGTTTTGAGGTTGACCCAGGCTTTCACAAGATCATAAATCGATTGCTATAATGCTGCTCTCGCTCTTCGCTTTTCATAACCTTGGCCTCTCGGACATATGCAGCAGAATTTTGAATTACTTCAAATTTGTGGAGTGTGAGAAATGGGCCAGGCATTCTTGGGAATTGTCAGATCAGGAGGCATCAAAAGCATAGAGGAGAGATTCAGCTGAGACAAGAACAGGGCAGGTCAACGTTTCCGAGATAATAATATAATAATCACCTTTATTATCACAAGTGGGCTTACATTAACACTGCAATGAAGTTACTGAGAAAAGATGGTAATGGAGACGATCTTCATGATGGGGCAAATCTGTGGTAGGACAGGGCAGCACTGACAAACACAACAGTGTTGAACGTGACTCTGGTTAGGCACAGGGGGACGCACGACCGAGGCCGCAGTAAGTCCCGTTTCCTGTACTGGGGAGCCGCGCTCACCAAAACGCCTCAGTGCAGGGAAGGATCTCGAGCCCCCAACACCACCCCTGGATCACCCCCCCCCCCCCACACCCCCCCCCCCCCCCCCCACACCCCCACCCCCCGCTGTCAAAAAGCCCCAATTCACAGTCAGGTTCCTCCCAGGCATCAGGAGAAGTGTTTATTTATTTTTCCAATGTTGGCTTTAACAGTGAAAGCTGGTTGTTGGCATGACACCGATGCTGTGAAAGTCCGAAGTAACCATAGCAGTGTGGCACAGCACCAGCGTTTAGCAATTCAGATAGCTGTGCTAATCTCTGCTCCACCCCTGCACAATTGGATGGGTAGAGTCTCACTTTAATTAGGAATTCCGATAAAAAAGATCTTTTAAGTAACAAAAGCGCTGTGATTCATTTCGTCAAATGGTTACCCCATGACTTATGGCGTACTGTGGCCTGGATGTAAGTCGGGTACTGAACAGAGTGTTACTTTATTGATCATATGATCCTTGTTTGTTGATTGTTCTTGAAGAGTTTTGGGTTGAAGCAAGCAGACTGTTTATCGGTCAATATGTTGACTTTGGTTTAAATGGGTTGAATCATGTTCCGCACGATGGGTGGAATTTAATGCCCACTCCTGTGGTGCATTTGACGGTGTAGTTGCATGTAATCAGGCAGGAGGGTGGTGGCTGGGAACCCCACTGCATTCCCATGCCCCATTCATGCCACCTCATGCCCCAACTCTATGGTCCCTGAAAGCCCCCTTCCCCCTATATCCAACTATGTCCCATCCAGCCCCTCTGGTCTCTCCCCAAGCCAAACTATGTATCCCACCCACACCATTTCTCTCTGCTTGTCACCCACTACAAACCTTATGGAAGCAATTAAGCCTACAGAAATAGTAGGATGTGAAAAAGCTTTAAAAAATGATAACTTTCGGACTTACGGTGGCGGCTATGAAGGAGTAAGTCGCACATTTGGTGGCTCCCTCTCTGGTCGGACGTTTGGACCTTTCCCCCCATTTTTCTACCGGACGTGAATTGTAAAACGGATGTTAGTGGCAATTGTTTACTGAATTCCCACTTCGGTGCATGGAGAGAAGGACGAGAAGTGTTCATAAGGGCAGAAACAAAAAGATAGAGAAGGCTTGGGCTGTAGCTGCAACAGGGGACAGTATGGTGGAGGTTCGGACCTCTGGTTTGTCGACCCAGCAGTCTATGGAGCAGCTGATGCAAGTTATTCAGCAAGGCTTTGCTAAGCAGAAACGGGACTGCTTGGACCCGATAAAAGAGTCGATTGAGCGGTTGGAGTATAGATTGGACACCCAGGATTGGGCAATCCAGAAGGTGGAGAAGGCGCTGGCTGAGCAGGAGGAACATCAAACTGCGGTGGAGCTGGAGGTGGGGATGCTGAGGGACCAGCAGAAGAAGCTTCTGGAGAAGGTGGAGGACCTAGCGAATAGGTCCCGCCGGCAGAACTTGAGAATCGTCGGGCTCCCGGTGGTGTCCGAAGGAGCGGACGCTGGGGCATGCATCGCAGATATGTTAGAGAAGCTGCTGGGGGATGGGGCATTCTCCCGACCCTTGGAGGTGGACAGGGCTCACAGAGCACTCGCGAGGAAGCCGAGAATGGGAGATCCCCCCCCAAGGGTAATGGTGGTGAGATTCTACAGGTACTTGGATAAGGGGCACATTCTACAGTGGGCCAAGCAGACACGGAGCTGTAAATGGGACAATAGCATCCTGCGGGTTTACTAAGACCTGAGTGTGGAGGTGGCCAGGAGGAGAGCAGGTTTCAACCAGATCAGGTCAATCCTTTTTCAGAAAAAGGTGAAGTTTGGACTGTTATACCCAGCCCGCCTCTGGGTCACGCATCAGGATCAGCACTTCTACTTCAAGTTGCCTGGGGATGCGTTGGACTTTGCGAAAAAGAAAGGGCCGGTGATGGATTGAAAACTTCTGAACTTGGCTGCAACGTTCATGTTTTTGTTTTTTCTTTTTGTTTCTCTGTTTTTGTAAAATGTTTCTCGTTTTGCGTTTCATGGAAGATGTTTGTGATGCCATTTGCATTGATTTGGAACCAGCGGTAGAGCTGAGTGTTACGGTTCTTTTTGCGCCGTTGGGGGATGGAGGTGTGCTTGTTTAGATCTTGGTGTTTTTCTGTCGGGCAATTGTGTGGGGATTGTTTGATGTTGGAGTTTGTTTGTATGAGTGGGGGAAGAGGGTGGGGAGGGAACAATAGGTGGGAGACTATCCGGCGCCAGGGATGGGGCCACCAAGCTAGCTGGGTGGGCTATCTCACGGAAGCGCAGTGTGGGGTGTGCATATGTTCGGTTTATTAAAGGGGTTAGGTTACAGGGTGTTGTTATTAGGGGGGAGGGGGGGTGAATGTTCTGCTGACGAGGGAAGGACTTGGGCTGAGGGACAGAGAGGAGGTTGGGGGCAGGGGCTGCCTGGGGGTGGACCGGTGGAGGCGCAGAGCGCGGGCTGGAGGCGGGCCCAAAAAAAGGGATGGCTGATCGGCGAAGTGGGGGGGCCAATGAGTCCCCTAACTAGGCTGCTCACCTGGAATGTTCGAGTGTTAAATGGGCCGGTCAAAAAGGCACGTGTTTTCGCGCATCTTAGGGGATTGAAGGCAGACGTGGTAATGTTGCAGGAGATGCACCTTAGAGTTATGGACCAGGTTAGATTGAGGAAAGGCTGGGTCAGTCAGGTCTTTCACTCGGGACTAGATTCAAAGACTAGAGGGGTCGCGATCCTGATCAATAAGCGGGTGGTGTTTGAGGCGGGTAGAATAGTCTCGGACGTGGGAGGTCGGTACATTATGGTCAGTGGGAAACTGGAGGGGGTGCAGGTGGTATTAGTAAATGTGTATGCGCCAAATTGGGATGATGTGGAGTTTATAAAGAGGATGCTGGGGAAGATACCGGACCTGGACTCGCTCAGGTTGGTCATGGGAAGGGACTTCAACACAGTTATTGACCCTGACTTGGACCGGTCAAACTCGAAAACGGGCAGGGTGCCAACAATGGCAAAGGAACTAAGAGGGTTCATGGAGCTGATGAGGGGGTGGATCCATGGAGATTTGGGCAGCCGAGGGTGAAGGAGTTCTCCTTCTATTAACACGTACATAAAGTGTACTCCCGGATTGATTTCTTTATTTTGAGCAGGGCCTTGCTGGCTGGGGTGGTGGATACGGGGTACTCGCCGATTACAATCGCAGACAATGCTGCGCACTGGGTTGACCTGCAGGTTAGTAAAGACAGTAACCAGTGCCCGCACTGGAGGTTGGATGTGGGACTGCTGGCGGATGAAGGGATGTGCGAGCGGCTGAGGAAATGTATTCAGAGCTACCTGCAGGTCAACGACACAGGGGAAATTTCAGCAGCAATGGTCTGGGAAGCACTGAAGGCGGTGGTCAGCGGGGAGCTGATCTCGATCCAAGCCCATAGGGAGAAGGTGGACAGGGCAGAGACGGACCGACTGGTAAAGGAGTTACAACAGATTGATAGGGGGTATGGGGAGACCCCAGAGGCAGGGCTTTTAAGGATGCAGGCGGAGTTTAGCTTGCTGAACACAGGGAGGGCTGTGGAGCAGCTGAGAAAGGCGAGGGGGGGGGCGATCTATGAATATGGAGAGAAGGCCAGCAGAATGCTTGCACAGCAGCTTAGGAAGAGGGAGGCAGCTAGGGTGACAGGGAAAGGAAAGGACGGAGATGGGAACCTGGTTGGAGATTCAGCAGGGGTGAATAAGGCGTTTAGGGATTTCTGCAGTAGGCTGTACAGGTTGGAACCCCGGAAGGGATGAGACATTTATTGGAGGGGCTGAATTTCCCAAAGGTGGACGGGGAGCTGGTAGAAGGGCTGGGGGCCAGAATCGGGCTGGAGGAGATAGTGGAGGGTCTGAAGGCCATGCAGGTGGGTAACGCCCTGGGTCTGGACGGGTACCCAGTGGAGTTTTATAAAATGTTCTCGGGGATATTGGGGTCGGTGTTGGTGAGGCAAGGGAAAGAGGGGTGTTGCCCCCCCCCGACGATGTCACAGGCAACAATTTCGCTGATTCCTAAACGGGACAAGAACCCGGAGCTGTGTGGGTCCTACAGGCCGATATCCCTGTTGAATTTAGATGCCAAGTTGCTAGCCAAAATCTTGTCCTCCAGGATCAATGATTGTGTTCCGGACGTTATTGGGGAGGATCAGACGGGGTTTGTTGAGGGCAAGCAGTTGGTGGCCAATGTAAGAAGTCTGTTAAATGTGATCATGATGCCCCCAGAAGGTAGGGAGGCGGACGTAGTGATCACAATGGATGCAGTAAAGGCTTTTGATCGGGGAGAATGAGACGATCTGTGGGAGATATTGGGGCGGTTCAGATTCGGGCAGGGCTTTATTGACTGGGTCAGGTTACTGAATCAGGCTCCTGTGGCAAGTGTACGGACGAATAGGACAACATCGGACTATTTTAGACTGCACCGGGGGACGAGACAGGGATGTCCCTTCTCCCCATTGTTGTTTGCGCCGGCTATAGAACCATTGGCATTTGCTCTGAGAGCCTCGAGGGGCTGGAGAGGACTGGTTCGGAGGGTGGGGGGGGGGGGGGGGGGGGGGGGGGTGGAGCACAGGGTTTCGCTCTGTGATGACCTGCTTCTGTACGTTTCGGACCCAATGGAGGGGATGGAAGAAATCATGAGGACTCTCAGAGAATTTGGCCGGTTTTCGGGGTATAAGCTTAATATGGGAAAGAGTGAGATGTTTGTGGTCCAGGCGAGGGGACAGGAGAGGCGACTGGGAGAGCTGCCGTTTTGGTTAGTAAAGCGAAGCTTTCGGTATTTAGGCATCCAAGTGGTGCAGGAATGGGACCGGCAGCATAAATTGAATCTGGCCCGGCTGGTGGACCAAATGAAGGTGATTTTCGGAGATGGGACGCGCTTCCGTTGTCTCTGGCTGGGAGGGTGCAAACGGTAAAGATGACGGTCCTCCTGAGATTCCTATTTGTATTCCAGTGTCTCCCCATCTTTATTCCGCGGTCCTTTTTTAAGCGGGTCAACAGAGTGATCACGGGCATCGTCTGGGCAGGCAAGACCCTGTGGGTAAGGAAAGTAATGCTTGAGCGGAGTCGGAGAGAGGGCAGGCTGGCGCTGCCAAGTTTTAGCAACTATTACTGGGCGGCGAATATAGCCATGATCAGGAAGTGGGTGGTGGGGGAGGGGTAGGCATGGGTGCGTTTGGAGGTGGCTTCATGTAAGGGCACCAGTTTGATGGCGTTGGTAACTGCGCCTCTGCCGCTCCCGCCGGCACGGTGCTCCCCCAGCCCAGTGGTGGTGGCGGCCCTGATAGTTTGGGGCCAGTGGAGGCGGCATGTTGGAGCAGTGGGAGCATCGGTCTGGTCCCCAATCTGTGATAATCACCGGTTTGCCCCGGGAAGTATGGACAGGGGGTTCCGGCTATGGCGGAGAGCGGGGATTGAGAGGATGGGGAATGTGTTCATTGAGGGGAGCTTTCCGAGTATGAGGGCGTTGGAGCAAAGTTTGGGTTGGCGAGGGGAAACAAATTCAGCTTTCTACAGGTGCGGGACTTCCTTCGTAAACAGGTGTCAACCTTCCCGCTCCTACCGTTAAGGAGGATTCAGGATAGGGTAGTTTCCAGAGGGTGGGTAGGAGAAGGGAGCATCTCGGACATTTATAAGGAGCTCATGGGGTTGGAGGAGACGCAGACCGAGGAGCTGAAACACAAGTGGGAGGAGGAACTGGGAGGTGAGATAGAGGATGGTCTATGGGTGGACGCGTTGAGTAGAGTCAACACGTCTGCAACATGTGCCAGGCTTAGCCTGATACAATTTAAGGTCATTCACCGGGCTTACATGACAGTGGCCCAGATGAGCAGATTCTTTGGGATGGAGGACAGGTGTGCAAAATGTGCGGTGAACCATGTCCACATGTTCTGGACATGTCTGAAGCTTAGGGGATTTTGGCAGGGGTTTGCGGATGTCATGTCCACGGTGTTAAAACAAGGGTGGCGCTGAGTCCAGAGGTGGCGATTTTTGGGATGTCAGAAGACCCGGGAATCCAGGAGGACTAAGAGGCAGATGTCCTGGCCTTTGCTTCCCTGGTAGCCCAGAGACGGATACTATTAGCTTGGAGGGACTCAAGGCCCCCGAGGTCGGAGACCTGGCTATCGGACATGGCTAGCTTTCTCTGTTTGGAGAAAATCAAGTTCGCCTTGAGAGGGTCACTGTTAGGGTTCACCCGGAGGTGGCAACCGTTCGTCGACTTCTTTGCGGGAAATTAATCATCAGCAGGCAGGAGGGGGGGGGAGTAGTTTAGATTAGAGCAGGGTGCCAATAAGGGAGCGACCTGTACGAGAGGTAAATGGCTTTTGCACTCTGTTTATGGTTTCATGTATACTGTTCATTTTGTTGTTGTTACTATACCAAAAATACCTCAATAAAATGTTTATTTTTTAAAAAATGATAACTTTCTACTTTCTGAAAGAAAAGTTCATTTTTATTATAGTCGACTAAAACTGTCAATTACCCAGACCCTTTGGGCAGCATGGTGGCACAGTGGTTAGCACAGCTGCCTCACGGCGCTGAGGTCCCAGGTTCGATCCCAGCCCTGGGTCACTGTCCGTGTGGAGTTTGCACATTCTCCCCGTGTCTGCGTGGGTTTTACCCCCACAACCCAAAAATATGCAGAGTAGGTAGATTGGCCACACTAAAATTGCCCCTTAATTGAAAAAAATAATTGGGTAATCTAAATTTATAATAAAAAAATAAAAAATAAAAAATTATCCAGACCCTTTAACATATCAATAGTTGGAACTGCAAGCATTTGAAGCCATTCTTATATTGTGCAAATAAGCATTATGAAATTGACAGCATAGATCAGACAACTAGAAAATCAAGAAATGTTTTCTCTGGGGCTCAGATGTTTCAACAAGCTAATGGATTGCCGAGCTCTCAGCAAAGCCTCATTACATCTGCCTATCCCATCAATGGAGCCAGCCAGGTAGGGAGTGTAGGGTGCGTGCTCGCAACCTGAACCAGCGCACACCCTGAAAGGGCACTTCTGAATATCAGAAACCACCAGCAAACATTTGGCCCACATAGTCATTTGCGGCGCAGTGGGTTGAGTGCCATTTTATCAATTGAGCCCATCCATGCCATCTCTCAGTGCAGCAAGCCAGTCAGTGCCTTTCCCCGTTCTATCCCAATAGCCTTGAAAGTTTATTTTCCCTGTGCCCAACCAGTTTCCTTTTAAAATCACTGATTGTCTGTTCCCACAGCCTCATGGGCAGCAGGTATCAGGTTATTACCACTCGCTGCATAAAGAGGTTATTCATCACATCCCTTTGCATTCCTTGCCCAACTTCTTGCAGCTATATCCCCTGGTTCTTGCACCAATAGCTAATGGAAACAGTATGAAGCTAGTAAGATAGTATTCGGAAGGTCATTTTTCATAAGTCTCTATATGTGGAAATGATGCTTGTATAATTGTAACAAGCTAAGAAACTGTTAAGGCGTGTGTGATGCATGTCCGATCTATTTTTACAAGCCAAAACATCGCTTTGATTGTGTTCTTGAAGGGAGGGGGAGTTATTGACAGTGTTGCTGTCCTAACCTATCAATCTTTCTAAACATTAGAAGGAATTGTGTAGCTTTACTACTTCATTTCATAAAAGTGCAAATCCCAAGTTGTTACAGCTGTTAACTGAATATGTAGATTAAATAAATTTGAATTATGATCTCCTGCAGTGAAATTTATATTCATCTCAGTATGCAGTAGATTTTTGCAAGCAAATTACATTGAGCCTCAAATATAGAATCCCACTATTTGGCCCCTTGGTCTATGGTTATGCTTTCACTTCTCAGACACCCTCTCTCACTGTACTTTATTTCACCTTATCTGTATATCCTTCTATGTTTTTCTTCCTTGTGTACTTACTTTCCTTTATGTGGCTCAGTGCGTTGTTTTGACACCCCTGTGAAGCACCTTGGGGTGTTTTATTATCTTCAAGGGGTGCAGAGCTTGGGCATGTGCCAACAGCTTATCCTCTGCCTTTACAGCCTGTATTGGGGGTATTGCCCACTGTTCTGTGGAGCAGAAGGTCGGTGAGGAGGTGGTTGCTTCTGCTCATCTCCGCCTTCGTCTGAGGGCCAAGGTAAAGCTGGGTAAGTGGCATCTATGCTGAACAAGTGTTTGACAAGTCTCAATCTGATAGTTAAACTGAAAGACATATCCTCCGAATAGGTGACAACGTCCCCTGAATAGAGCAAAAGTGCTGTAGAGACAAGCCCTATGAGCACATGTAGGCCAGACCAGGTAAGGACGACAGATTTCCTTCCCTAAAGGACATCAGTGAACCGGATGGATTTTTAATGACAATCAACAATGGTTTCATGGTCAGATTAGACTTCTAATTCCAGATCTTTTACCAAATTCTAATTTCACCATCTGCCATGGCGGGATTCGAATCCGGGTTCCCAGAGCACGACTCTGGTCCTCTGGATTACTAGCCCAGCGACAATACCACTACGCCACTGCCCCCATGCAAGGTGCAAGCGCATCATCTCGCAACAGGAAATGACTTTTTGTCTTTGACTTCGTAGCGTCAAGGAAGTGCAAATTTGGCAAACCCTCCAAATGACAATGACATAAACCAGGCGCTAAGAGGTGGTGACAGTGGTGGGTTGAGTGCCAGGCTCAAGGTACCATCATGGAAGGGCAGTAAGACAATTACTGATGCTAATGAGGCACAGAGCCGAGCTGGGAAAAGTGCAGAGATAAGGAATTGTAATCGTTATCTAAGCATCACGAAGAAGCGGAGGAGAGGTACAAGACTGCCGACGATGGAGCACGAGTTAGCGTTGCCTCGGTCAGCTGGAGAATCGTCATGTGTGTTCCAGAGAGCTTACCCCTGCCTTTGCTAAATATCACATTTTGTACTTAATGTGTTTAACTGAATAAATCCTGTGAAGTTTGTGGCACACATTCAAGTCCAGTGTGGTTTGTAGCCAGCGGGGACTAGGGGTCTCCTTCAATATCAGCCCTCCCAGCTCAGTCTGACAATTATAATTGACCTGAAATGTTACAAAGCAGTAATTTCAGTTTGGAGGTCACAGCAACCCACCGCTGTGATGGCGCAGGTCACATGCCATCCCGATTACGGGCGATTTCCAGGTGGCACAAATGTTGCAAACCCAGAAACGTAGAGAATAGGAGCAGGAAAAGGCCCTTCGAGCCAGCCCCGCCATTCATTATGATAACAGCTGATCACCCAACTCAGTAACCTGTTCCCAATTTCCCCCCCATATCCTTTGATCCCCTTAACCCCAAGAGTTATCTCGAACTCCTTCTTGAAAGCATGCAATGTTTTGGCCCCGACTGCTTTCTGTGGTAGTGATTTCCACAGACTCATCACTCCCTGGGTGAATAGATTTCTCCTTATCTCAGTCATAAATGGTCTACCCCAGGGCAGCACGGTGGCGCAGTGGGTTAGCCCTGCTGCCTCATGGCGCCGAGGTCCCAGGTTCGATCCCGGCTCTGGGTGGAGTTTGCACATTCTCCCCGTGTTTGCGTGGGTTTCGCCCCCACAACCCAAAGATGTGCAGGGTAGGTGGATTGGCCCCCTTAATTAGAAAAAAATGAATTGGGTACTCTAAATTTATTTTAAAAATAAATGGTCTACTCCGTATCCTGAGACTCTGACCCCTGGTTCTGGACACTCCCACCATCAGGAACATCCTTCCTGCATCTACCCTGTCTCGTCCAGTTCGAATTTTATACCGTTCAATGAGATCCCCGCCACTATTCTTTTGAACTCCAGTGAATCTGGTCCTCACCGACATAATCTCCCCTCTTATGTCATTCCCGCCATCCCAGGAATCAGACTGGCAAACCTTCCCTGCACTCCCTCTACAGCAAGAACACCCTTCCTTAGATAAGGAGACCAAATCTGCACACAATATTCCAGGTGTGGCCTCACCAAGGCCCTATGCAATTGCAGAAAAACATCCCTGTCGCTCGATTCAAATCCTCGCGCTATGAAGGTCAACATACCATTTGCCTTCTTTACATCTGCATGCTTACTCTAAGTGACTGGTGTACAAGGACACCCCGGTCTTGTTGCTCATTCCCCTCTCCTAATTTATGGCCATTCAGAAAATAATCTGCCTTCCTGTTTTTGCTGCCAAAGTGGATAACCTCACATTTATCCACATTAAACTGCATTTCCCCACACACTCAGCTTCGGCGGACCCCTACCCCCGCTCACTATCTGCGGTCTAGCGACGCTAAGAATCTCCCCCCCCCCCCACTCCACTCTTTGCCAATCTCACTCCGGACTGTAAACCCGTAGCCACTCGCAGCGGGCGATACAGCCTGCAGGACAGGATGTTTATCAGAACCGAGGTCCGGAGGCTCCTACGTGAGGGGATCATAGAGGCCAGTAACAGCCCCTGAAGAACTCAGGTGGTGGTCATCAAGACCGGGGAAAATTCCAAATGGGAGTGGACTATAGTCAGACCATTAATCGGTTCATGCTCCTCAATGCGTACCCCCTCCCCAGGATTGCAGACATGGTGAATCAGATCGCCCATTATCGTATTTCCTCCACGGTGGATCTGAAGTCTGCATACCACCAGCTCCCAATCCGCCCGGAGGACCGCCACTACACGGCGTTCGAGGCCGATGGCCGCCTCTTCCATTACCTCCGGGTTCCCTTTGGTGTCACGAACGGGGTCTCGGTGTTCCAACGAGCAATGGACCGAATGGTGGACCAGTACGGGCTGCGGGCCACGTTTCCGTACTTGGATAACGTCACCATCTGCGGCTATGACCACCAGGACCACGATGCCAACCTCCATCAATTTCTCCAGACTGCCCAGAAACTCAACCTCACGTATAACAGGAGAAATGCGTTTTACGCACGACCGGACTAGCCATCCTCGGCTATGTCGTGGAAAACAGAGTCCTGGGCCCAGAACCGGACCGTATACGCCCCCTCTTAGAACACCCTCTCCCTCATTGTCCCAGGGCCCTCAAAAGGTGCCTGGGATTCTTCTCGTATTATGCCCAGTGGGTCCCTCAATATGCGGACAAAGTCCGCCCACTATTTAAGGCCACACTCTTCCCTCTATCAGATGAGGCTCACCAGGCCTTCACTCGGATCAAGGAGGACATCGCCAAAGCGGCCATGCGGGCGGTGGATGAATCCGTCCCTTTTCAGGTTGAGAGCGATGCCTCAGAGGTAGCTCTCGCAGCCACACTGAATCAGGCAGGGAGACCAGTCGCATTTTTCTCCCGAACCCTCTCCGCTTCGGAACTTCGACACTCCTCGGTCGAAAAGGAAGCACAAGCCATTGTGGAGGCTATACGACACAGGAGGCACTACCTCGCAGGTAGAAGGTTCACCCTCATCACCGACCAAAGATCGGTTGCCTTCATGTTTGACAACTCGCAAAGGGGCAAAATTAAAAATGATAAAATCCTGAGGTGGAGGATCGAACTCTCCAGCTACATACGATATCATGTACCGACCAGGGAAGCTCAACGAGGCCCCAGATGCCCTGTCCCGCGGTACGTGCGCCAGCGTGCAAAACGACCGCCTGAAAGCCATCCACAATGACCTCTCCCACCCGGGGGTCACCCGGCTCGCCCACTACGTCAAAGCCCAAAATCTGCCTTTCTCCACTGAGGAGGTAAAAGCCATCACCAGGGATTGCCCGATCTGTGCGGAGTGCAAACCACACTTCTATAGACCAGACAGGGCCCACCTGGTCAAGGCTTCTCGGCCCTTTGAACGCCTCGCTATCGATTTCAAAGGGCCACTGCCCTCGACTAATCGGAATGTGTACTTCCTGAATGTCATCGACGAGTTCATCCCGCTTCCCCTTTGCTATCCTGTGCCCCGATATGACCTCCCACACAGTCATTAGGGCCCTGCATAGCATCTTCACCCTGTTTGGTTTCCCCAGCTACGTACATAGCGACAGGGGTTCATCCTTCATGAACGGCGAGCTGTGTCAGTACCTGTTTGACAAGGGCATCGCCTCTAGCAGATCTACCAGCTATAACCCCAGGGGGAACGGGCAGGTGGAGAGGGCGAATGCGACGGTCTGGAAGACCGTCCTACTGACCCTACGGTCCAGGAAGCTCCCGACCTCCCATTGGCAGGAGGTCCTCCCCAACGCGCTCCACGCTATTAGGTCCCCCCTATGTACGGCCACCAACCAGACCCCTCACGAGCGGCTCTTTGTTTTTTCCAGGGGCACTACCACGGGGGCTTCGCTCCCAGCATGGTTGAAGACACCGGGCCCAGTACTCCTCCGGAAGCACGTCAGGGCACACAAAACTGATCCACTCATAGAAAGAGTGCTCCTACTCCACTCAAACCCCCAATACGCCTTCATAGAGTACCCTGACGGCCATCAGGACACTGTATCCCTCCGGGACCTAGCGCCGGCAGGATCGAATCCCACCACTACCACCACCGAGGTACCCCTCACACTACACCCCACCCAGCTCGTCGCACCCCACGCCCCCGCACCTGCCGGTTCGCTACCCATGTTCTGCGCACCCGCGCCCACAAGCTTCCAGCGCTCCCCGTCACCAGTCGAACCAGACGGGTACGAAGCTCGGACAGAATCACCCACAGAGTCCACCATCGTACCCCAACCAACCGTTATCATCCAGCCGCCAGAAGAGGCTCCAACTCCGGTGCTCCGCCAATCACAACGGAAAACTCGGCCACCGGACAGACTCAATTTGTAGACCCATCACCCCCGCCGGACTAGATTTTTTTCACAGGGGGTGAATGTGGTGAATTATAAACCTCAGTAATTCACACTGTATTGTACCACATGTATTGAGCCTGTACTCTGTACCGGATTGTGTGTAATCGCGCAGCCCTGCCCATAGGGGGAGATGAGGAGTTTGTACTGGGCTCCACCCTTGGCTCCGCCCATGGCTCCGCCCATGGCTCCTCTCCCAACCGGAAGTATAAAGAACAGTGCTGTGAGCCTGCTGCCAGTTCATCTCGAGTTCATCGTGTCACAGGCAGGCTCTGTTGTAAGACGATTAAAACCACTGTTCACTTCTAACCACGTGTCGCGTGAATTGATGGTCTCATCAACGCTTTCATCAGGTCCCTGAACTTAGGGAGGTGATTGACTCCGTGGAAATGAGACAGAGAAGCGGGAAGCTGGAGAATTTCACCAGAATCACCAGTGTAGTGAGTGGATGCTGTGGTGCGAGTGCGGAGAGGAATGTACAAAGAAAGCTGCGGGAAAGGAGGGGACAAGAGAGATTCAGAAGATAAAAGAGCAGATGTTGCAAAGGAAGAGCACAGAGGGTCAAGACCACGAACTGGCGACCCAGTTGCGATGAGGGCAATAATTTTACAACAAGCTACGCGCTGCACATCAGAAAGATGTCACGTTGCCTACTTAGTTCTGGAAAATAACCATCCTGATTCACTGCATTTTATGATAAGTGTTAGGGGAAAGTCGAATAGCAGATTACATTTACAACAAATGGTATCATCTTTATGACCAAATTAGAAGGTATGTCCAGGTCACGTTGGAACTTTACACCCTGTGACAATGAGATGATTGCACCTCTGTGGTGTTGCAGGAGGTTGAAGCACTTCACATAATGAGCTATTTGCAATGCGCAGCGACCATTAAACGGGCAACCTTTGTACACTTAAGACATACTTGTTCTGTTGGATAAAATACAAGTAGGTTTGTAACCAGGAGTATCTGCCAGTGTTTCGCTGGTGGTTTCTATCTGCAGCGGTTCAGCAATTTCAGAAACAATTTCTTCGGGGATTTTGCAATGCAGGGTGTATTAATCCACCTGGGCATTAATTTTAAAATAGACTTATACTACACACATGTCTGTACGGTTACAAATAGTGCTCGTAATGTCAATCCACTGTATAACATTAGCATGTAACCATTTTTAAACTTATGGCTCAGAACAGGAATTAAATCAATTCCTGAAGGATGGTTCTGATTAACTTTGGTTTAACCATCAAATCAGCCACAAAGGATCAGCATCAAATTTCCCTTTCATCTCATTATTGTTCTCTGGCATGTGTACCTATTTTGTGCACGCACGAGCATTGACTATATCTGATTAAAGGATCACAACATGCTGCAAGGATTTCACTTAACAGATAAAAGGAACATTTGAATTCACAGAGTGCCTTTCATGACCCCAGAACATCCAGTTGTGCTTCACAACCAATTAAGCACTTTCTGAAGCGCAGTAGCTCTTATCTGGTGGGAAACACGTCAGTGAATTTATGCACAGCAAGCTCCCACACACAGGAAACCAGAGCAATGATCAGATCATCTGTGTAGGTATAGGTATTGCTGAAGGATACTGCCCTGGACAAAATGTGGGGTTGGGTGGTGGTGGGTGGGGAGGGGGGATGGGGGGGGGGGGGGGGGGGGGGGGGTTGCACAGAAGCCATTATTCTTCAAAATGACACCATGTGTTTTTTACAGCCATCTAACATGAAAGACTCGGTTTAATGCCTTGTACAAAAGTTGGCATGTCTGACAGTGTAACATTTTCTCAGTACTGGACAGGAGTGTCAGCCGAGATGCTATGCTCAGATCGCTGTAGTCAGATTTGAAGCTGAGGGATGCAATCTCATCCTACAGCGACCCGGCTGGAAAGGAATTCTCACTTTCCCCGATATCACCCTATGCGTGTCTGAAAAGCTATCAGTTGTTTTGGGTTTCTCGACTGGTTTGCAAGAGATCAGTGAGCACGGGAGAAAAGTAGAGATGCTCAAGTGAGTGCAAGTTGTAATATTTCAAAAATGAGCCAGCATTGTCTCAGATGCATGTGAAGACAGTTCAATCTGTCGTACTTGAATCAGCAGTTTGTCCGCAATTCTTCCAAAAACAGGGGCTAAGCTTTGGTCAAAGTTCTGTTTCGCAATGTTTGCTTGCAAAGTGAAATGGGATCTTTGTGTGCTTCTGTGGTGATTGTCCCTTTCGGGGCAACACAGCAGAGTAAGGGTCACCTAGTCTGGGGGACCAATCGGGACTCAGAGTGGGGAACCACCACAGGAGGAGGGGTTCCCTTCAGCAGAGGCACTCCAGAACTAGGTGGAAATATGCTGCTGCTCTTGTGGAGCCTTGTAAATAAATCCTTTGTTGTTCAATAATGGGGAGCAATTTCCGCGCTTGTGTCCGACGTCAGCGAGAACGCAAGCACAAAACCTCGGGAGGATTAGAAAACAAGATTCGCGCCGGCAAGATCTAATTTTCAAACTTTCCACGCCCTCACTAGTGACATAACAAGATTCACGCCCACAAATGGGGGAAACCTAATTTTAATCGACTTACATACATTTTAATGTCATTATTGAGACACCCCATTACATGATCCCGCATCACTGAATATTCAAATCTCACCGAGGTTTACAACAGAGTTAGAAAAATGAGAATCAGTCAAGGGGATCCTTGAGGGGTGAAAAGGTAAGTGTAGGGGGGAGAGGGACATTCCCAGGCAGTGTCCTGGTGCTGCCCCCAGTCACAGGTTGTCACTGCCAGGTTGGCATTGCCAACATGTGCCGGGGCGGAGCCGCTGGGGAACCTCAGTAAGGGTGGGATTTGCTTTGTTTGTTGGTGGGGGGAGCCCCCAATGCTGATAATGCTGAGGGGGTGAAGGAGCCCCCAATTCTGATGCCTGTGGTGGGGGGAGCCCCCGGATGCACATGGTGGCGGTGGGTGGGTCCCCTGATGCTTTTGGGAGAGGGGTACCCTGTGTCCGTGGGGGGGGGGGGGGTGGGGGTGGCTGTGGTGATATGCATCACTGTAAATACAAAAGGGGTTAATGTAAATACACGGAGACTAGATAGACACTAGAGGGAGCACCAGAGACATGACACACAGACATTCAACCAATAGGCCAGTAAGATAGGACACGACCAATGGGCATTCAAGACACACACAGAGGTGACACTACTGGAGGGCATTACACCAACCCAGATAAAAGGACACAGCCCACATGATCTTCCTCTTTCCAGTGGAGACACTCAGTGAGTACAGACACAGGGTTGATTTCAAACACATCACACCCACCACGTGGATTGTAGCAGACTGGTTAGATAGTCTCAGTAACTATAGCAGGATTAACAGGAGAGTCGAATCCAAGTAGGAGAATCGTTAACAGTTTAATAAATGTGTTAAAGCTATCTCCAAGTCTGAACCTTCCTTTGTCAGAGTGCAGATCAAGGAAGCAGCTTATGCTACGTCAAGAGCATAACAAAACATGGTACCAGTGAGTGAACTATTTAAATCGATATAGTTACAACTCAGCAAACAGTGACAACCAGCGACCGCACCCAGGCAATATGATGTTCGAGATTCCGGTCCCATAGCAGCCCAGGTACCAAGGCAATCTCAGTGAAAACTGGTGTGCATTCAGGCAGAGATTCGAGATCTATCTGGTAGCATCCGACCTAGATGGTGTGGAGGATGCAGAGAAAGTAAAGCTTCTACTTACCATCGCGGGTCCAAGAGCAGCTGAAATCTTCCAGACCTTCAAATACTCAAAGGGGCAAAACAAGAGCGACTTCCAGGCAGTCCTGGACAATTCCAAGAATTGTGCAAGGAAGCTACAAGAAAAAAGGTAAAAGAGGCGCCAACGCTCACCACGAGGTAGGCTTGCAGCAACAATGGCAGTTTTGATTTGCAGCTATATTGGAAAAGGTGCTGCACATGCGCAGTTTTGCGAAGATCGCACAGAACGGGAAGGTCCGTTTGCGCATACGCGAGTAGCCGCGCATGCGTAGCTGCGAACAAGGCCCCAAGTAAAGGAACAGCGATCTGCGCATGCGCAATCGCTTCCTACGCTCTACATCACACGCTTCATGACATCAGAGACCCTGGACCATGCCTACTTAAAGGGGAAATGTCCAAAACACGGAGAAAAAAATTTAAAGGCTCAAAACAAGATTCTTTCACCTGAAATGACAGCACAATGCCTGAAAGTAACCTCCGCAGAACCCTGCAACATGTAGTAAGCACCGCCCTAGAAGATGATATGGTCTTGGAAGACAATGACTCAGACGAAGATTTCATCTTGGGAGGTGGCTACCCCAGTACCAAATCCGAACCGCAACTGGAAGTGTTGTACATTGAAGACCCCGACAACGGGTTCTTCGGATTGGGGAATCCTCAGCCCAGCATATATGACATCCCGACTCGTGAGTGCAGGATTATGCTGCGGCCTGATGCCAGGAGACAGAGAGTGGTCCACGCACCACGAAGGGTCCCAGCCTCCACACAGAAAGCGATGAAAGACTCCACAGCGAGACCAATGCACGATTCCGAACTAGGGAACGCTGCAAGACACCACAGAGGGAGTGACACAACCCCCCACAGCGAGCTCGTGGACAGACTCCACGATGGAAGGAACGCAAGACTCCAAAGCACAGTCCTTGCATGAACAAGACCATGAGGGTTGAGCAACCTCCTATGAGCAACCAGCAGCAGACGATGCAGGTCTGCCACGCTCAAGTGCACAGCAAGAAGACTATGACAGTCTACCACTCTCCAGTGCACAACAAAGCGACTATGACAGTCCACACAAATTGTTTGTGCCACCAGAAGAAGACTCTGAATGTCTACCCAGCACAAGTGAACGGCAACAAGACACTGAGGCTCCACCCACTGTCTGTGCGACAAGTGACGATGGCATCGCACTTCCCATACAAGATGTGCAACATGACAGACCTCAGCTAGTGTGTACAGAGGCACTCGACAATCACAGTGAAACTAACTGGTGACTCCGGTGACACCACATTAATTCAATCCTCATCCGCTCGAGCCTCTCCACAAGCAAATGAATTCCTGAACGTTTTGACTCCGGACGTGGAGCATCAAGAAGCCAAAACTGACTCAGGTGAGACAGACGACACTCCAGACGGGGAGCATCGACAAGCCAAAGCTGATTCAAGTAAGTCGGACATGACTCCAGACGGGGAGCGCCACAAACTCAGTGACGGCACGCTCAAGGAAACAGCAGATGCCACAAAGGACGCTGACACAAGTAACTGTGTGAAGGACTCGTATTATCCACAGAGTATCCATTGAGCGTAACAAACTTAACGACAAAATCTACACAAACAACAAAGCCAACGACACGAAGAGTACCAAAGGCAACAACATCGACAGCAAGCACGACAAAAACAACAATGGAACAACGACTCGGACGACATGGTACAACTCTGCCCATGAGGGACACTGTTACTGCTCAGCTCAGTGCAATGACATACCATGGCAGGACAATGCATCTTACCAATTCATGTTTGCTACACTACCAACAAACAACCCAGCTTTCAGGACAGATCCCATCCAGAATTGCTACCATAAGCATTGAAAAAAAAAGAAACAGACTCCAAATCAGTCAATGAAGTGATTTGAACATTTGAACACCTCCTGATGACCAAACACCAGGACACTGACGGCGTTTACAGTGGAATGACAACATCACCATTGACACTTCCATGCCAGACCATACAAATTCATGAACTATTGGATTCATAACTTTTA
The DNA here is from genome assembly GCF_902713615.1 of Scyliorhinus canicula. Classification (NCBI taxonomy): domain Eukaryota; kingdom Metazoa; phylum Chordata; class Chondrichthyes; order Carcharhiniformes; family Scyliorhinidae; genus Scyliorhinus; species Scyliorhinus canicula. The sequence goes on from NC_052162.1 coordinate 16,034,045, forward strand.
TTTTGTATTGTCTTAACCTCAAAGTCATCGCAATTATTATTTGGTCTTATATACTATTGTATAGTCATCACAGTCATCATAATTTGTACATAGCATCACTTATCTACCTAGTTTGTTCAATTTTCTTTAACACTGTACAGAAAATATGTAACACGAAGAAAGGGGGATGTGGTGATATGCATCACTGTAAATACACAAGGGGTTAATGTAAATACACATAGACTAGATAGACACTAGAGGGAGCACCAGAGACATGACACACAGACATTCAACCAATAGTCAGTAAGATAGGACACGACCAACGGCCATTCAAGACACACACAGAGGTGACACTACCACAGGAGAGCATTACACCAACCCATATAAAAGGACACAGCACACATGATCTTCCTCTTTCCAGTGGAGACACTTAGCGAGTACAGACAGGGTTGATTTCAAACACATCACACCCACCACGTGGATTGTAGCAGACTGGTTAGGTAGGCTGAGTAGCTATAACAGGATTAACAGGAGAGTCAAATCCAAGTAGGAGAATTGTTAACAGTTTAATAAATGTGTTAAAGCTATCTCCAAGTCTGAACCTTGTCAGAGTGCACATCAAGGAAGCAGCTTATGCTACGTCAAGAGCATAACAAGTGCCAAGAGGGGTTTATTGTCTGTGCTGATTGGAGATCATGCTTGCAACTTTCTCAGATTTGTTAACCCTCTTGCTCCACCCACAGGCTTAAGCAATCAAGCAAGTGTACAATGATCGGTGACCAGACTGGCATAATCAAACACAGATTCAGAAAACTATTGAAAATTACGGGTGTGATTTGCCAGACCCGCCCGCTCGGAGACCAGAAATTCTTGTCTCATGTCAACGGACCTTTTAATGGTCCATTAAATTGTCTTCCCCACCCACAACGATTCCCGTAGCGAACAGAAGAGGTAAATTAACACCTACTTCTTTTTCCCCCTTTTAACTAAAGACCATGGACAGGGTTCTCCATCCCGTCAGCCACGTTTTCCAACACGGCAAGGCGCACCCCGCCGGCAACGTGATCCTCTTTTCCGGCCCCGGCCAATGGGGTTTTCCATTGTGGCCATCCCACACTGTCCGGAAACACACAGGTGTGGGTGCGCTGCTGGTGAAATGGAGGATCCCGCAGACAGAGAAATACGCAGCTTCTTTTCAATTAAATAATTCCAATCAATAAACATATATATGTTATTTAGTGTTCAACGTGTCCATTTTCTCGAAGTACAGAAATAATCTCTGTAATATGAAGGTCTCTTTAATCTGCAATTAGGCTGACAAACCTGGATCCCTGGTGCTTTGAGGCAGCTAGCTAGATGCTCACAATTTCTGTCCTCAAAATATTCCAACCTGCTCACGATTAAGTGTCTCATGTTCCACTTGTCCACTGTCGTCCAACAGGTAAGCAGTGACACCAAGTAATCGCTTGATCTGTTTGGGACGTTGCTTCACAGTTCTAGAGACCCGGGTTCGATTCCCACCTTGGGTCAGTGTCTATTCGGAGTCTGCATGTTCTCCCCGTGTCTGCGTGAGTTTCCTCCGGATGCTCCGGTTTCCTCCCACAGGTTTCGAAAGGCGTGCTGTTAGGTAATTTGGACATTCTGAATTCTCCCTCTGTGTACCCGAACAGGAGCCAGAATGTGGCGACTAGGGGATTTTCACAGTAGCTTCATTGCATTGTTAATGTAAGCCTACTTGTGACTATAAAGATTATAAAAAATAAAAAAATTTAAAATGAGTAGAAGTAAAATAAAAGTTTTATTTACAAGCAGGATATTTACAGTCCCCGGTAGTCCCCTACCAGATACTTCACTGGTCGGCGCCTTACTGATTATACTCATAGAATCATAGAATCCTCACAGTGCAGAGGACGCCATTCAGCCCATTGAGTTTGCACTGACCCTCTAAAAAGTACTTCACCAAGCTCACTCCGGTGCACTATCCCATGAACCTCTTAATCTAACCCACCCATCTAACCTGTACATAGATATAGATGTAAATATAGATATAGAAATAGGATTTACAGTGCTTGAAGGAGGCCATTCGGCCCATCAAGTCTGCATCAGCCCTTGGAAAGGGCACCCTAATTAAGCCCACACCACAATCCTATCCCCATAACCCAGTAACCCCACCTAACCATTTTTGGACACGAAGGGCAATTTATCATGGCCAGTCCACCAAACCTGCACACCTTTGGACTGTGGGAGGAAACCGGAGCACCCGGAGGAAACCCACGCGGACACGGGGAGAAAGTGCAAATCCCACACAATCAGTCACCCGAGGCCGGAATTGAACCCGGGTCCCTGGCGTTGGGAGCCAGCAGTGCTAACCACTGTGCCACTCTGCCGCCCCAGGTACTCTAGGTAATTGAGATACCCCACCCCTCGGGCGGGAAGCTCGTACTCTGCAAGGATCACCGGGTAAGACAAGCATTCCCACCCCATAGTCCCCATGAGGGATATTACAATGAGGTACTGAAATCACCAATATACTTCAACCAAGTGATGCACAAAATTGAAGGGCAAGTATAGGCATTGGGTTCATTATGATCAATTCCAACAATTCAGAGCCAGCTGGTTACCAGGATTTCAGGCCATCAGGTTTACCTGTCTGCTGAGAGAGAGACGCCAGATGGTCAGTGTGAAGCACAATACTATTCCAGCTAATGTAACATGGCACGCTTAATATGGAAACACAATTTTCCACCAACACGCGTATCTAGTACTCCAGGCACATGTAGAAACGCCTTACAATGGCTTTTCCCATTGAGAGAACCCTAGCATAAGAATTTGTAATGCATTGTAAGTGGAATGCTGCAGTTCACTCAGCAGTTTTAATCTATACATGCCTGCAGTTATTGCTTGGAAACCTAAAAGCTTTCAATATCCATTTAGCATTCAAAATAAATAAATTGGATCTCGAGGAGCAATGAAGCTGATGGGCTAAATATTATCGGCCACCAAACAGTGGGAAAAAGCTTGAGAATTAAATGTTGCAGACAAATGACAGAAGAAGGCTAACACTGTAATGAAAATGCATGATTTCAATTGACCTAATATAGACTCATAATAAAAGTGGAAAGCGTAGAAAGGAGGGGAATCATTTAAATGTGGACAAAAGGGCTTTCTTAGTTGTATCTAAGATACAACTAAGTGGGCAGCACCGTAGCACAAGTGGATAGCACTGTGGCTTCACAGCGCCAGGGTCCCAGGTTCGATTCCCCGCTGGGTCACTGGCTGTGCGGAATCCGCACGTTCTCCCCATGTCTGGGTGGGTTTCCTCCGGGTGCTCTGGTTACCTCCCACAGTCCAAAGATGTGCAGGTTAGATGGAGTGGTCATGATAAGTCTTAAACAAAACCTTCAAACAAAAGCACATCAGATTAAAGTCACTACTGAGAGCAGTTATTAATTTTAAATCACCAAAAGATCTATTTACAGTCTTTAGGTTGCAGAGAGAGAGACTCATACAACTTCTGGTTGTGACTGCAGCTATCAGCTCTGAAAACTTAACTAAAACACACCCTGCAGCAAACAGCCTAAAATGCAAGTTAAAAGCCGACAGACAGCCCAGCTCCACCCACTCTCTGACATCACTGCAGTAATAAACAGCCATTTCTTAAAGGTACTCTCACTACAGATATTTATATACAACCCCATTTATAAACACACATTTCTTAAATGTACTCTCACATGACAACACATTTGGAGAACCATTATTATATCGTCAGGATAGAACAGTTATGGAAATGGTCGCAAAAAAATGTACAAACACTTAACTCAAAGCAGGCTAATTTCAGTGAGTTAATCAGGGATCTGGCACAGATAGGCAAAACTGCAATTGAACAAGAGAATCAAAAGGAAGATTGTTTGGGTAGAGGATAGATGAGTGTCACCCAAAGCCAGAATTCTCTGAATAACCAAAAATGAAATGGGAAAGGGTGCTTGTATTGACAAATGTAAGGTTCCTAATACGGTGTAGAACAAGATAAATATGCAAACCACACATGGCATCTATTAAAAAAACGGATTAAGAAGAGCAATAAGAGAGAGAGAATATAAAAGTAGGTTGGGAACTAACATGGAAGGCAACACAATAATCTTTTACAAACATATAAATAGCAAACAAGCAGTAAAAGGAAGGGTGGGTAGATTAGATACAGGGATTATGCCAGATGGCTGAAGTATCACAAATGTTACAAACCTGTTCATAAAAGGGGAGGGGGATAAATTCAAAAACTACAAGGTAATCAATTTATCATCAGTGATGGAGACAACTTTGAAGGTAATAATCCAAGAAAAATTAATTGAACTTAGAAAATTATGGGTTCATAAATGGAGGAGTTTATTACACACTTATTCTGTTTGACTAAGTAGATTGATTTCTATGATGAAATAATGGAGAGGATTGATGACGGTAGCGTGGTGGATGCAGTGTATATGGACTTTCAAAAGGTGTTTTGCAAGATACTTCATAATGGACTTGGAAACAAGATTCAGGTGGCATTAAAAACACAGTGACAGCACAGGTGCCAAACTGAATGAAGGACAAAAAGCAGAAGGGTTGGACACAGTTGTTTTCCAGGTGGACTAGAGGGGTCAATTTTAGGACCAGTGTGCAGGCAAGAGTGACACGATACATTTTGGTAGGAAATGAGAGAAGACGCAACATAAACAAAGTAGAACACTTGTAAAAAATTAGGAGAAACAGTGAAAGCTGGGGTGTATGTGCACAAATCTATGGAGGTGGTAGGACAATTAGAGAAAGCTCTTAAAAAGAAAAACTGTGGGACTGTTTGCTTTATTAATAGGGGCACAAAAGTGAGCAAGTTATTCGAAACCTGCATGAAACATTGATTAGGTCTCGGCTGGATTATTGTGTTCATTTCTGGGCATACCTTTTACAAAAGATGCTCTTGGAGAGGGTGCAGAAAAGGTTTACTAGAATAGTAAAGGAACAAAACAGTTATATGGAAAGACAGGGGAAAACGTGAGGCTGTGTCCATCGACCAGGGGAGGTCAAGGGAAATGTTCAAAATCCTGAATGATTTTGAGATTGGAAATAAGGAGAAGCAGTTTCCACTGGCAAGGGGGTCAATACCCAGAGGACACATATTTAAAGTGACTGACAAAAGACCAGGAATTGACAGGGAGAAAACATTTTAAACAGAGAGAATTGGTATGGTTTTTAAAATTAATTTATGAGATGTGGGCTTGGTTGGCCAGGCTAGAATGTATTCCCCATCTCTATTTGCCCTTGAGAAGGTGGTGGTGAGCTGACATCTTGAACCGCTGCAGTCCCTATGGTGTAGGTGAACCCACAGTGCTGTTAGGGTGGGAGTTCTAGGGTTTTGGCCCAGCGACAGTGAAGGAACGGCAATATTTTTCCGACACAGGATGGCGAGTTGCTTGGAAGGAAACTTCCAGTTGGGGACGTTCCGATGTATCTGCTGCCCCTGGTCTTCTCTAGATGGTCGCATTCACGGGTTGGCAAGGTTATGCTTCAAAAGCCTTGGCGAGTTTCCAAAAAGGGTGATGAGAGCAGATTCTGTAGTAAAATTCAAAAGCCAATTGCATAAATACTTGAAATTGCAGGGCTGTGGGGAAAAGGCAGGAAAGTGGGATACATTGAATAGCTATTCTAAAAGCTGACAAAGTGGGACAATCTTACTTTTGTGCTGTTTCATTCGGTGATTTCAATTACATTTATTTCACTAAACAACCTACTGATGGTGGGATATGAGGTGGGCAATCCAACCAGCACTGTCACACAGGAAACTGGACCTACTCATTGCTGCAGGGCTTCAGTGTGGGATGAGTAATGTAGAATCTTTCCCACTGAAACAAACATTCCTCCAACCTGCCTTTCAACTGAAAAACAGTTTCATGTAACTAACTGGTCAAAGGAGAAATAGAAAAATTAGCAGGAAAGCATAAGCATAACTGTATAAATTTGTCAAAATGTCATCAGCTGAGGTCAAAATAACATATCCAGCTAAATAACTTTAATAATGCAGCGATTCCATGAGAAACTGGCTTTGGGAGCCTCAATACCAAATGTGCAAAGCTCTCAGCTAACTGAAATCTCAGAAAATTGCACCAGTTACATTTGGCTTGACATTTTCTCATAAATTGTATTGTGTAAACTAGAAAGAAAATGCTGCCTTTACTCAGCACGTTACCGCATCTCTGTAAAACAAGGTGTATTTTTGGGACTGCAGATCCTGATGTTTTGTAGCAAGATGCCGCAAACAACTTAAGTATTGGCAACACCACCCAAGGACAACATTGGCATGAACCCCCCCCGCATGACCCCCACAGCATGAATCCCAACCCCCCAGCCCACCCCAATTGGCAGATGTGGCGAGCCATTTAGATGTGCATGCCATTCGGTGGGCAGGAGGGGACGGTTAAATCCTGGCCTTCACCTTTCTTTAGACAAACTGGTTGCAGGATTAATGCTGACCGGGGCCGGAATTCTCCAGCCATTCGTTGGCGGCGGGACTCTTTGATCCTCCTGGCAGCGTACACCTGCCCACGGGCTCCCAGCAGCGTGGGGTGACTGGGGGAATGGGCATGGGAGCAGAAAGTCTCGTCGGCAGACAATGACGCGCCACCTCCTGCCACCAAGAAACACGTGGCTGGGAGGCCGGGGATTCCTGCCCCCAGGATACATGGAGAATTCCCTTCACATTGTCCCTAAATAGTGTCAGGAGATTTTTATTTCCAACTGGTCAGGCAGACAGGACCTCTGATTAAAATCTCAACCAAAGATATTTGTGTGTTCACCATACTCATTGATCTTGCCCATTTGATGCTGAATGTTCTGTATGTGGCAAAGGACTCAGGTTCATTGCTTTACGTTCACACCCCAATGAATTTCGGGCTCTGCAAGATGCTCAATTCTTCTCCCATCGTCTTCGTCTCCATGCTCACTTCTTTCAGCACAAGTCCTTCCCACTTTCAATGGACCCTTTCACCTAGCTCTAGTCTTCTCCCTCTACCTGGACCCCCTCCCAATGGCCTCCTACCTGCTCTTGACCTTTTCATTAAGAACCGCCGACACAACCTTAACCATCTCAGTTTCCTCTACTCCTCTTACTCACTCCAACCTATCTCCTCCTGAAGTTGCTGCAATCCGGCCTCTTACGTCCAACCCTGACTTTGTTATCGAAACTGCCGACAAGGGCGCTGCTGTTGTTGTCTGGCACACGAACATCTACCTCGCAGAGTCTGAGCACAAACTCTCAAACACTTCCTCCTACCTCCCTCCTTGGACCATGACCACACCACCGAACATCAAGCTATTGTTTCCAGGGCTGTCATTGACCTCATCGCCTCTGGCGATCTTCCCTCCACCGCCTCCGACCTCATAAACACCCAACCCCACACAGCCCGCTTCTACCTCCTTCCAAAATCCACAAAACAGGATTACCCAGGTAGCCCCGTTGTATCAGCCCGTTCCTGCCCCAATTAACTAATTTCTCACTCCCCTTGTCCAATCCCTTCCCACCTACATTTGTGATTCCTCCGATGCCCTGTATCCCATCAACAATTTCCAGTTTCCCGTCCCTAACCACCTCCTCTTCACTATGGACACCCAGGCCAGAACTCTCCGTTTGGGAGATGATTTGACCCATTGGCATCTTCCCACTGGTTCTGGTGCAGCCACGAATCTCAGCGGGAGACTCTGCTGCCGATCCTGTTTTCTGGCCAACGTTCGATTCTACACCTCAATCCTCCACCGGGGGTGTCTGAGGGGTCTTTGCTTTTCCTCGAGCAGGAGCCTGAATAATCCCCATCCATCACATCTCTTCTCCGCCGAGCTGTCTTGTTCTCTCACTCAGCAATTTCTCCTTTAACATCTCACTTCCTGCAAAAAATAAAATGATGTGGTTATGGGTACCCACAGGGGCCCCAGTTGTGCCCCAGTTATGCCTGTCTTCATGCATGGTATGTGGAACATTGCTTACTCCATTTCTCCTCAGGCCCTCTCCCACAACGCTTTCTGTGTTACAACGATGACTGTATCAGTGCCACTTCATGTTCTCGGCTGGACCTGGAAAGGCGGATAAATTTGGTTTCCAAATTACACCTCTCTCTCACCTTCACATACATACATGGTCCATCACCAACACTTCTCTTCCCTTCCTTAACCTGTCTATCTCCATTTCTGAAGATAGACCACTCCCTGTAAGGTTTCCATCCAGCCTCCCCGAACAGGTGCCGGAATGTGGTGACTAGGGGCTTTTCACAGTAACTTCATTTGAAGCCTCCTTGTGACAATAAGCGATTTTCGTTTCATTTTTTTTTTCATCAGTTTCTCCAACTCTGTTGCATCTGTTCTGATGTCACCTTCGAGAACAGCACTTTAGATATGGCTATCTTATAGACCGCCCCCTACCCCCCCCCCTCCCCCCCCCCGGCCCTCCCACCCTTCACCTTGGTTGACAGGACAGTCATCCGTGTCCAACAGATCTCCTGCGCCTCTGCCCTACACCCCTTCCGATCCCTCCCAGAACTATGGCAGGGTCCCTCTCAACCTCACTTTTCACCAGCCTGCACATTCACAGAATCTTCCTCCGCCATTTCTCCCAACTCCAGCACAACGCCACCACCAAACACCACTTCCCCTCACCCTCCCCTTCGTCAGCATTCCGTAAGGATCCCTCCCTCCGCTGGTCCACTCCTCCATCGCCCTCAACCCTTCATTGCCTTCCCACGGCGCCTTCCCGTGCAATCGCAGAAGGTGCACCACCTGCCCCTTTTACCTCCCCCCTCCTCATTGGCCAAAGGCCCCAAACATTCCTTTCAGGCAAAGCAGTATTTCATTTGCAACACCTTCAATTTGGTCGCCTGTATTCACTGCTCCCAGTGTGGTCTCATCTACATTGGGGAGACTAAATGCAGACTGGGTGACTGCTCTGTGGAACATCTTTGCTCCGTTTGTAGGCATGACCCCAACCTTACTGTCACTTTCCATTTTAACTCAGCATCATGATCTCATGGCCACATGTCCATTCTCGGCCTGCTGCAATTCTCTGGTGAAGCCCAGTACAAATTGGGCACCTCACCTTCAGATTGAGGACATTACAGTGTTCTTGACTCAACACTCAGTTCAACAACGTTAGACTGTGACCTTTCCCCTCCATCTTGACTCCCCCCTTCTATTTTCTGTATTCGGCTCCCCTGGCTTATCCCAACACAACCTACCCATCCCCTTCATGGCCACTGTCCCTGTCATCATATACATCCAGGTATATGATGGAGTGCAGACAGGCAGTGATTGACACACAGGATGACCAGTGAGCACACAGAACACAGCAGCCAATCACCAGACAGGACACGACCACTATAAAGCCAGAGGGCACCAGGTTTCCCGCTCTCTCGGGACCCAGCCTCTGAGGCAATCAGAGCACGTGAGCAACAGCTAGTACAAACACCATGTGGTAGTCAGTTAGTCTGGTCAGGCTAGCCTCAGGTCTCCAGTCAAGTCAGCATAGTGTCAACCCACAATTAAGCATGTAATATAGTTAGATGTTAAATAAAAACGTGTTGCATCTCATCAAGTGTTGGAAGCCTGTCTCTCGATACTGCATCAAACGCAGTCCACATAGACCCAGCTTACCCAACACATCAGTCCCTTGTTCAGTTTTGCTCCCATTGAGCACAGACTTTGTTCTCTTCTTAACACATTCTGCTATCCTACCTTAACACCCTACCTTCCCTAATGGCATCATTATCAGCCCTTTTGTCTCATGTCCATGGCATCTTTGTCAATCTCTCCTTAGCTCCAACCAATCACTGACTTTCCATCTGCCCTGTCCCCCTCTCTAACGATACAATTCATCACATTGTTATCCCCCTCTGTAGAAGGGCCATATGGACTCAAAATATTAACTCTGTTTCTCTCTCCGCAGATGCTGCCAGACTTGCTGAGTTTATCCTCCAGTTTCTGTTTTTAATTCAGATTTCCAACATTCACAGTATTTTGCTTTTATTGGCTCTTAGATGATGGTTAATTGGCTAATTGAAAAATCAACATGGCAGCAGGCGCCAAATTGCGTTGACAATACAGATAAAACAAGTAATCGTAATTCATAACAAAGTTATAGACACTCGTTAAAATAAAAATAAAGTGCAAAATAAAAAAAAGAATTGCACAGTTATGAGAATTACACCTTACAACCCATTAAAATAAATTGCACAATGCAAGTCTCCTGAATATACAGAATGGGAATGGAAGGTCTACTGCTCTCTACATTTTGTATAAAAATCCATAGATCTGATTTATCAGGTACAGTCCCGTAAACTCTCAATTATTCAGACAGGACAGCCCCTCCGAAAATACAGTTCCCTCCATACTGCACTAAACTGGCAGCCTAGGTTAGAAACTCCTGAGTTCTGAATGCTTAGAGTTCTCATCCAGAGGTGACAGTGTCTTGACGCGTTGAAGCTCAAACTGCCAAATGGTGTCTAAGTCAGTCAAGGGGAGGTGAAAACGGTAGCTCAGGAATCCTTACACAGTTTGTCAGCTTCATTCAGAAAATTGCACCATTACTTACCTGCCACGTGAATGCCATGGTCCTTCATAAAACGTTCTGCCAATCTTGGCCAACTTCCTTGAAAGGATGACAGCTTCTTTTTTCCTGAGCGACAGCGAAATTGCTTCTTCTGGACATTGTTGTCACTGGACATGAGAAGACTCAATGAACTACTCCTGACTTCAAAGTAACGGACGAAGATTGTAAGCGACTGAATGATAAGTATTAACCCGGCTCGATACCCTGGAGTATCGGAGATTGAGGGGTGATCTCAATTAGGTGTTTTAAAATGATTAAAGAAATTAACAGGGCAGGTAGAGAAAAACTATTTCCTTTGCGGAGTGAGGCTGGAACAATCAGTGGTGATGCATTCAGGGGCGTTGTCACGGCGTATGCCGCTGACACCCGCTATAAACGTGGTGCCGTGGATCATATAGGTGACCCCTCCCCTCCCCACCGTTGAGTGCCCTCTGGCCCAGCCAACCCATCAGCAGTATGGGCGCTCCAGCACAACCTGCCGCATCTTTTCGGCCTCGATCAGTGTGTGTGTGTGTGTGTGTGTGTGTGTGTGTGTCGGGGGGGGAGGGGGGGGTGTATTGTTTAAGCGCAGCTGCAGATTGACAGCCATGCGAGTGTCCATCGCGGACCCGGCGATTCCCGTACCGTTTTTCGTGGGTTTTGATGGTTTTCCACTCGGCGCCGCTGCCAGCCCGTCACCGGTAGCAGAATCGGTGCAGGTGTGGCGCTTATTCTCCGTGGATTCAGAAACGGAGAATCCAGACCATGAACTTCCTCCTCCAAAATGTTACGGAGGCAAAACAAAGATTTTTGTTCAGCAAGAGGGAGTTTTGGAAGGGGGGGGTGGCGAAGAGGAGGGGGAAGGGGTGAGGCAGGGGAGGGGATGGTGGAGAGAGGGTGGGAAAGGGTGAAGGAGGGGGGTGGGAGTGGGGGGGAGGGGGAATGGCGGGAGAGGCCACGCCCTAGGTGAAGCCAGCGAGAATGAGGGCCTCCCTGGCCCACCGGGCTTGCTGGAACCTCGCCGCTGCCACCTGTCCTCCAGCCTTTGGCTGGACCTGCGGCTCCTCCACTGGTGTCATTAGCCAGGTCCTCCCTGGGAAGCGGGCACACACATGCATGATCTTCAGGGGGTGGTCGCACACGAGGTGGACGTTCTGGGAGCGGAACCCCTTCCTGTTGATGTAGGGCACTCCCAGACGGCCCAGTGAGTGCAAGGAGACATGAGTGCCATCCACTACCCCCGGACCACCCCGGTGATGGCCGAAAATCTTGATGCCCGGGCATCTTGTTGGGCTTGGTCCATATCAAAGTTTATATATTTCGCTGCCTGGGTAATCTGGGCATGGGTGACTTCACGGATGCAGTTGTGTTCAGCAGCTTGTGAGGCTCCGCTCGAGCCCTGGAATGTTCCTGAGATGTAGACGTTCAGGAATGTAGTGACCTTGATGACCTTGAGCGGGTGACCTCCTCCTCCACGTGGTGCCAAGTCCACGAGGACAGGGCACAGGTGCCGCACAGTCTTCTTGTTCGAAAGACCAGCGATGCCTGTACACCTCGGGCCGTCACTGGCCTCTCCTTCTGGGTCCGTCCCTGGCCTGATGGGCGATCAGGTTCTCAGGGTGTGTGGCGGGGCTCCGCACATGGGCCGCTGCCTCGAGCCTCTACTGACGCGGATGCTACCGCCTTCTCTAACATCTGGCCACCTGGCCTGACTGCAGCACCGCGAGGGCAGATCCGCGGGGTCCAAAATACCATCCACTCCGTGTAATATCTGTCAGGAATTAGAGAGGGTGCGAGACTGTCAATCAGTGATAGCTCCCACCCCGAGACCCTCCATTTCCCCATTGCCCCCCTTCCCCCACCCCCCACATCCTGCCATCCGACACATCCTGCCCACCCACCCCCGCCCATACCGGGGGCCCCTGGACACCGGAGCCCAGACCCTGTACCCCACCCACCCGCATGTAACATTACCCTCCCCAGTGCACACACTCACCCTCTGTTTGCTGAAATGTGCCCAGTGCTGGGGTCCAGCTCCTGGGTGTTCAGATGTTGGCTGCTGCATCCGCAGTGTTGCTTCCTGTTGTTCTCGGGCACAGTATCCAGGCATCACGCTCTGATCGGCACGCTAGGCAATAACTCTCACATGCTACGTGGGCAGCACGGCAGCACAAGTGGATAGCACTGTTGCTTCACAGCACCAGGGTCCCAGGTCCGATTCCTCGCTGGGTCACTGTCCGTGCGGAGTCTGCTCGTTCTCCCTGTGTGTGCATGGGTTTCCTCCGGGTGCTCCAGTTTCCTCTCACAGTCCAAAGACGTGCAGGTTAGGTGGATTGACCATGATAAATTGCCCTTCGTGACCAAAATAAGGTTAGGAGGGGTTGTTGGGTTGCGGGGGTGGGGTGGAAGTGAGGGCTTGAGTGGGTAGGTGCAGACTCGATGGGCCGAATGGCCTCCTTCTGCACTGTATGTTCTATGATTTACATGGCACGCCTACCCACGGGGATCCACTTGCTATGTGCAAAGTGCTCACTTAACTATGATTGCCAAGTCCCTATTAGCAATAACCTTCAGCCACCCTACCAAAGGCTCTTGAGGTCAGTGGGGGCTATCGGTGGTCGATGGGTCAGATAGGCAGGAGTTGGGGTTGCCCCCCGAACAGGGTACATGATCCAGGGGGTGGTATGATGGACCCGTGGGCACTGAGACACCCATCCCCCCCCCTCCCCCCCAGCCCCATCCCTCCCAAAATGAAATGTGCCATGCGTCGATTTGCAATCTAACCGGCCCATTCCCATTGGCTAAATCAGGAACCTGCTGTAGTATGGTGAGAAATCAATAATCATCACGTTATCCAAGTACGGAAACATGGCCCGCAGCCCGTACTGGTCCACCATTCGGTCCATTGCTCGTTGGAACACCGAAACCCCATTCGTGACGCCAAAGGGGACCTGGAGGAAATGGAAGAGGTGGTTTTCTGCCTCGAACGCCGTGTAGTGGCAATCCTCCAGGCGGATTGGGAGCTGGTGGTATGCAGACTTCAGATCCACCGTGGAGAAGATGCGGTACTTGGCGATCTGATTTACCATGTCTGCAGTTCGGGGGAGGGGGTACGCATCGAGGTGCATGAACCGGTTAATGGTCTGGCTGTAATCAACCACCATCCGGTACTTTTCCCCGGTCTTGACGACCATCACCTGAGCTCTCCAGGGGCTATTACTGGCCTCTATGACTCCTTCACGTAAGAGCCGTTGGACTTCGGCTCCAATAAATACCCTATCCTGCAGGTTATACCTCCTGCTGCAAGTGGCCACTGGTTTGCAGTTAGCGGTGAGATTAGCGAAGAGTGGAGGGGGGTCGATTTTTAGTGTTGCTAAACTGCATATAGTGAGAGGGGGCAGGGGTCCGCCGAAGCTGAGTGTTAGGCTCCTGAGGTTACACTGGAAATCCAGTCCAAGTAGGAGAGGGGCACAGAGGTCTGGGAGTACATACAAATGGAAGTTGGAGTAGTTGGCGCCCTGTATCGTTAGTGTTGCAATCGTGCGCCCTTGTATCTGGACAGAGTGTGACCCCGAGGCGAGGGAGATGGCTTGCCGTGTTGGAAATATCGGGAGCGAGCAGCGTCTTACCAGGTCTGGGTGAACAAAGCTCTCGGCGCTCCCGGAGTCGAAGAGGCACGGTGTCTTGTATCCGTTGACTTGAACGGACATCGTGGAGCTTCTGAGGTGCTTTGGCCGCGACTGGTTCCAAAGTGACTGCACTGAGCTGCGGGTAGTCATTGGCGTGGTCAGCGGTGCTGGAGTGGCCCCGTGATGACTGTCCGCGGAGGTCGTAGTCGTCGAGTGGCATCTCGGGTGATGGCCAAGATGGCGGTTGATTGCATGTGGCGGGCGGCGAGGAAGATGGCGCCCAAGAAGGCGGCCCCCATGAATCGCACATGGCCGGCCGCGTGGGGGAGTGTTGCCAAGATGGCGTCCCCCATGAGTCGCACATGTCGTGCGGAGGCGGAGGCGGCAGACTGCTGCGGGGTCTGCGGGCCTGTGAGTCGGAGGGGCGATTGTTCTGGTTAGCATTCATTGGAGTTTTTAGTTTTAGCCAGGCATACCCTCGCAAAGTGTCCTTTCCGCCCGCAGCTGTTGCAGGTCGCGTTGCGGGCCGGACAGTGCTGCCGGGGGTGTTGGGGCTGGCCGCAAAAGTGGCACGATAGCCCTCCGTGGTGGGCGGGTAGCCGTGCGGCGCAGGCCCGGGGTAGTCTCTGGTCGGGGGTCCACGATGTGGTTGCGTGGTCGGCTGGGAACGAGTTTAAGTTTTGAAAAGCGACCTCTAACGAAGTCGCTAGCGTTACCGTATCTTCCAGGTTCTGGGCCCCTTTTTCGAGGCAACGCTGGCACACATAATTGGACCGGACCCCTACAACATACACATCTCGGACGGCGAGTTCCATGAGGCTGGGAGGCTGTCAGAGCCTGGAAGTTACATTCCCGTGCTAGAGCTTTCAGGTCGCGCAGGTAGTCTTCTAGCGACTCTGCAGGGCGCTGGCGGCGGGTTGTAAAAATATGCCATGCGTAAACTTCATTTACGGGCCGCACGTACAGGCGGTCGAGTATCGCGAGGGCCTCGGTGTACGAGTCAGTACTATCAAGTTGAGTTGAAATACAATGGCTCACCCGTGCGTGTAGAAGACTGAGTTTCTGTTCTTCAGTAACAGCGGAGGTAGTCGACGCAGCCAGGTAGGCCTCGAAGCACCGAAGCCAATGCAGAAATATTTCCTTCGCTTTAGCGGCCTGTGGATCAGGTTTGAGGGCTGATTCCATGGTAGTTTTTCTAAGTCGATTAAATTGGTGCGACCATCAATTCACTCAGAGACACGAATAGAAGTAAACTGTAGCTTTAATCGACTTACAACTCAGCCTGCCTGCGACTATCTGAACTGAAGGCAGGCTCGCAAGACTGCAGCAATTTATACTTCTGGTTGTGGGTGGAGCCATGGGCGGAGCCATGGGCGGAGCCCTGTACATGCTCCTCATCTTCCCCTGTGGGCAGAGCCGCACAACAGCTCACAGATGGAGCCCACAGGGACACAGTGATATACAGTGTGAATTTATATTATACATTCACCACAGGCTGCCACTACCTCCCAGGCGGCATTGGCTGCCCTGTGGCTGATTCTCCAATGCCCTCAGGGAAACCGGGCATCCCGTCTGATTCTGATCACGTCGAACAGTCTGGGCAGGTCGGCATCCAGGAATCGAGGGGTTGGTCTCCTCGGTGGCATGGCTGGGAGTGGTTTGGGGCTGGCTATGTAGGAACAGTTTAAGTGCTCCCCTATCTTGTTCGCGGGGGGCCAGCGAGCGCGGTCCTGGCAAATCAACCGGCGGGACCATCATTTGCAGCATGAAGCCAGCGGGGCCTCGTTAAGTGGACCAATTAATGTCTTACAGCAGTGGGAAGTTTGCGGCAGTTCCTGCTCGCTACCACACTTTGAAACATTTCCATTAAATCGTGCGCTTAGACTCTGATTTTTACAGTGGCCACAGTAAATGTTATATTGCTGAATTTTCTGAAAACAAGTTGACTTTGAAACTGGATTTTCACTTTGGTAAATTTGAGATTCAGGTGATCAATTATTCTTCCCATTACCAGACCCGTTTACCAACAAGTACTGATGATGATTTGATGCCTGAGATACTTCAAGCTGCAGTCAAACAGGCCAGGTCAAAACTGCAGTTTCACAGACATTGTCAGTTTACTGGTTCCTGGTTTTCATAACTATATTTTCCTGCAATATTAGCACTGCTGCCTCACAGCGCCAGGGACCCGGCATCGGGTGACTGTGTGTGGAGTTTGCACTTTCTCCCCGTGGGTTTCCTCCGGGTGCTCCAATTTCCTCCCACAGTCCAAAGATGTGCAGGTTGGAAGGATTGGCCACGCTAAATTGCCCTTAGTGTCCAAAATTGCCCTTAGTGTTGGGTGGGGTTACTGGGTTATGGGGATAGGGTGGAGGTGTTGACCTTGGGTAGGGTCCTCTTTCCAAGAGCCGGTGCGGACTCGATGGGCCGAATGGCCTCCTTCTGCACTGTAAATTCGATGATAATTCTGTGATGTGCAGATTGGAAGGATTGGCCATGCTAAAATTGCCCCTTAGTGTCCAAAGGTTTAGGTGGGGTTACGGGGATAGGGTCGGGGCATGGACCTCGGCAGGCTACTCCTTCCAAGGGACAGTACAGACTCGATGGGCCGAATACCACCTTCTGAACTGTAGAGATTCTATGATTCTATGATTCTATTCTTTAAATGCCATGCATGATAGTTGGATTGATTTCGTTTGTGTCCTTTGGTTGTCAGATTCATCCCACACAATCGGTTTTCCATCTCGAATTGTGACACCCCGTTCTTTCTCGTGTGACATTTAGGTTTTGCCGAGCTTCCCTGTACCTTTCTGAATGAAGAAAGGATTTGTTCAGGAACTGTCTAATTCTGGTGCATTTATTAGAAGATACGCTGGTCCATATAGTAGCATTGTGTAAAATTATCATATGATATTTCTAATCGTAAGTTACGATTAAACACCTGCAACTATCTTAAATTGATTGTTGATTAGATCATCTGCGGAATGGAGCTACTCGTTGAACTATTTTCCTTGCATGTCGTTCCCATAAACTAGAATGAAAACTCACTCACAGGGCGGAATCTCACCAAAAAATGGTAAAGTGTCTGTCCCACTGGGGAAAACAGTGCGAATCCCACTGGTGCCGGCGATGGGAATTCTCACGGAATGTTGAGCCTCTCTAGAAAAAGTATTTTTCTTCACGTGAATCCCGCCGTGCTCATGGCAGCTTCCCGCTGATATGCTCCCCCCCCCCAGAGAAAGGTAATCACTGCAATCAGTGGGGAGATTCATATAAATGCCTCCCCGCAATTTCCCAGTGCTTGTTCCAGACCCATTAGAGGGGATGACAGTCGGGAAGCCTGCTCCAAGATTCTCGGAGGGAGCCCGGACTAGAATCATGGATGAAGTCCAGCAGAGGCGCTCACTACAAGGTGGCCACCCAGGAGCGTACTGCATCTTTAGCAAGTGCCATCTCCCTGCAGTGGAGGACGGGGTAGCAGTGTCGGGGAAAAAAATGAATGGCCTTCTTCGCGAGGCCAGGCTAAGTCTGTCACCTGCAATCTCTGGCTGCTCCCCCTCACCCACCCCTCGCATCTCCACGGTGATCTCTCATCCAGTCACCTCGTGGGTTGACCACCTGTCACTAGGCCCTCTTACCCCCCTCCCGCCAAACCCCTTACAATCACCCTTGATGCCTCCAGTCTTTACTCTGCTCCTCACATCTCCGTCCCCACTCCAGTCCTATGCATGCCACTCTTCAACCATATGAACTGGCTGGACTCTCCCCTCCAGACTCCCCATCTGTCTCCCCGCAGGACAACATAGTACACAACCAGCGAGAGGGCACAGCCGCCCGGCGTCAGAAGAGAGCTCTGCACCCTCACCCCCTCATCCCCTCATGTGGAAGGAGCTGGATTGCGCCTGCGGAGTTGGTCGTGGGGCAGCAAGCAAAAACGAGAAACTTGAGGACACACAGTCATTCCTCAAGTCTCACCTGAGTAAACATCTTGCATCATTTACCCCCCCCCCCCCCCCCCCCCCCCCCCGTCTCCCTTCCCTTGCAGGGCAATCAGGCAAGCAGCCCAGACTATCCTCCAGCCCCCTGGAGACCACTGACCCGAGCAGCTCTGAGGGAGAATTCTCTGGCATCTCCATCAAAGTGGTGTCACATCTCTCACCCGCACCCTCCACCAGCACAGACACCTCAGTGGGACTATCTAGTAGGCAGACCTCCAAGTCACTCGCTGGAGACCACTTCATGGCTGATGATCCACAGCAGGTGGAGGCAGGGATGTCCCAAGGGTACGACACTTGGGAGGGATGCTGTAGACCAGGACACTGCCGAGCCCTTGGCCGGGTCCCTAGGCCTCGTCATCCCAGAGCTGATGGAACGGCAAAGGCAGAGTCGCAAGCATCAGGGAGGGGTAGCAAGATCCCTCCTCGGAACTGCAAGGCCGACTGGAGGGGTCCCATTGCCTGCCATCCAAGAGATGGCGCCGTCATTACCACACAATGAGGCCAGCGCTGTGAGGGTGGCAATGAATTAAGATAAATTATTTGATCATGACCCAACAGTCCAGTAGAACCAGTAAAGGTAGGAAATAACTTCAATTTACACAGCGCCTTTCACAACCTCAGGACATCTGGGAGAACTTTACAGCCAATGGAGTACTTTTTGAAGTATCATCCGGGTTACGATACAGGAAACACTGCACACAATTGGCACACAGCTACATCTCACAGTCCGCAACGCAATGCTGGTTGATCCGAAAGAACTGGTCTGACCCTCCATTTTGTATACAGCTCACTTCACCACACATGCTGGAGTAGAATAAATGCAAATCATAGAATCCAGGATCTAGCTGTAAGCACAGCATAAGCAAATAACAAAGACAGTTCAGACATTTTACAGCTCATCACAAGAGGAAACATAGCAAGTTATAGGTCATAAAAATTGATTATAATCATGCACACATAGCACTGACAATTCAAATTAACTCAGACAGCTCAGGGGATTAGCTATCATGTAGTTCAACTAATATTACGCTCTACAGAGATCTATACAAATTACATAGCTTTTCGCTGCATAATGTGTTTTCATTAAAGGCATACCGTTGCCCTCTTGGAGAAGTAGACGACCTTTAGTTGGAGACAGTATCTATTAGAGAGGAAACCTGTTATGCTGCCTATTGGCTGTTATGTTCTGTACTGGGTAAAAGTTTATTTTGCAACTGCACTTGAGAAGATCCCCTACAAATGTGCACTGTTTTTTTTCCATTTATATCAAAGTTATTTGCTTTCCTTTACGAATTTTAATGCTTATCTTTTCCTTTAGACTGTAAACTGCTTTCGTTCAACTTGCTTTCAAAGCACCCGAATCCGCCTGCTCGTTCCATTTGTAATACCCATTTCAGGTGATGAGCCACTGATGATAGATGTTTGTTGGATTTCTGGCAACATAATGCACTTTAATATTCTGTTTGTTATTACTCAGCAGAGATTGTATTTAAAGGCCAATCTACAACCAATTCAAACCTAACAAAATATAATAATTCCCCAGCCAAGATGATAAAGAGAAGCCAGGTAAATATCATACGTTTCCTGCTGTGGAAGAGTGATGGAAGTTGCGTTTTATGAACCCAGGCATTTGGCTTGCCCCACAGGCTGCGTATTGACTTTGTACATTCCTCTTTGCTATGCATGTTGGTTCCAGTGTTCCAGCTTTATTCAGTAACTTCAAGGGTCGAGTCAAGCATTTGGGCGGCACGGCGGCACAGTGGTTAGCACTGCTGCCTTTAGTAAGGTGCTCTTTCCAAGGGCTGGTGCACTCGATGGGTCGAATGGCCTCCTTCTGCGCTGCAAATTCTATAATTCTGTAACCCTATGATTGCGTGGTCGGGTCAGTGCTGCAAGCATGTCCTCAGCGTTGACTTTGCCAGAGAACCAAGGTTGACATGAGTCAGCTGATGTTCATCACAGCTCGAAACAACGTTGCTCAAGCTGTTGTGATCGATGATGCTTGACAGTGGGCAGCACGCTAGCACGGTGGTTATCACTGTTGCTTCACAGCTCCAGAGTCCCAGATTCGATTCCCCGCTGGGTCACTGTCTGTGTGGAGTCTACACGTTCCCCCCGTGTCTGCGTGGGTTTCCTCTGGGTGCTCTGGTTAGAACATAGAAGTGCAGAAGGCCATTCGGCCCATCGCGTCTGCACCGACCCACTTAAGCCCTCACTTCCACCCTATCCCCGCAACCCAATAATCCCACCTAACCTTTTTGGACAATAAGGGATATTTAGCATGGCCAATCCATCTAACCTGCACGTTTTTGGACTGTGGGAGGAAACCGGAGCACCCGGAGGAAACCCACGCAGACATGGGGGGGGATGCGCAGACTCCGCACAGACGGTGACCCAAGCCGGGAATCAAACCTGGGACCGTGGCAGCTTGAAGCCACGGTGCTAACCACTGTGCTACCGTGCTGCCTTGCGGTTTCCTCCCAGAAGTCCCAAAAACGGGCTGTTAGGTGAATTGGACATTCCGAATTCTCTCTCTGTGTACCCAAACAGGCGCCGGAATGTGGCGACTGGGGGATTTTCACAGTAACTTCATTGCAAAGTTAATGTAAGCCAACTTGTGACAATAAAGATTATTATTAAGGGGCATTCTGGCTAGACAATAAAATTGCCAGGTGAGGAAAGCATGAAAGCGTCAACCATTTGTACTTGAGAAACATGCGGAAAATAGAGCTGCTGGAGATCGAAAATCAGACAGAAAATGCTGGAAATGTGTCTGTGCTGAGAAACTCAATTACCATTTCAGATTGAATGAAACAAAATTGAAGCTGTAACATGTTTTTGATTTGATTTGATTTATTATTGTCACATGTAGTAGTATACAGTGAAAAGTATTATTTCTTGCATGCTGTACAAACAATGCATACCGTACATAGGGAAGGAAGGAGAGACTACAGAATATAATGTCACAGTCATAGCTAGGGTGTAGAGAAAAGATCAACTTAATGATGGCAGTAGGGAAGACGCTGTTCTTGAGTCGGTTGGTACATGACCTCAAACTTTGTTATCTTTTTCCTGACGGAAGGAGGTGGAAGAGAGTATGTCCAGGGTGCGTGGGGTCCTTAATTATGCTGGCTGCCTTTCCGAGGCAGCGGGAATTGTAGACAGAGTCGATGGATAGGAGGCTTGTTTGCGTGATGTATTGCGTTACATTCACAACCTTTTGTAGTTCACTTGTGCACATATAAAGAGATGTTTGCTAAAACTGTAGAGCAGTTGTGTTAGGAGGTGTATGCTTGTAATGTTTCACTCTGTAAATAAATGTAAGGTTCTCAAGCTCTCACCCCTGATCCCCTAACTCACTTGTCTATGCCCCTTCATATCTCACTAGCCCCCCTCCATGGTCTCCATAGATCCCAATGCCACTGCAGGCCCCCATATAACCAATGCGTCCCATTGTCACCATATAGTCCTATGCCCCTTTCAACACCCATGCCCTTTCCATTGCCCCCTGCGCCCTCCATGCCCATTTAACCAGCATTCCAATTAGAGATGTCAGTGGAAAATGCCGTAAATACCCAGCAGGCTATTCCAAGGGACTGTTCCCTCAGTTACCCCCAACATCCCATCCTTTTGCGATGGCACCATTCCATGCTGTAATCGTCCGTTTTGTTTCATAACTGTGCCAATCATACCCAAGGCACTGCTAGGGTGCCCGGGTGGCAGTGTCAAGAGACAGCGCTTCATCTTCCAAAGAGGCATTTCGCAACGTTGAGTTCAACAATTTCAGACTGCAATCTTTTCCCCCATTGTGTTTCCTTTTACATTTTGGTTTAAAAATTTATTTCCTCGCGTTTTGCTTTTGGATGACAGCTGTTCAACATTTGGCCATTTTCACCTCCTCGAGACTATTTACAGTTTCTTTATTGGTCCCCACACCGCTCCCTTTGGCCCCGCACGGCTAACTCTCTTGTGATTTAATCTCTCCTGTCTTCCACCCGGTCAGAGATCTTCCTTTTGTCCTTTTTTCCACCCTCCTTCACTTTGCCTCTTGAAACATATTACATCTCTAACTTTGCCACGTTCTAATGAAAGGTTTTTGAGCTAAAACATGAACTGGAGGTGGAGTTTTGCACTCTGTGCACAAGGTGCTGACTGAGGCGAGTAAATCGTGCAGCTCTCCAGTGGCATAGCTGGGTTTTTTCTCTCAGCTTTATGGCGTTCCGTGCCCAGAGAATCTGGAGGCCTGGTTTTAACCGTTACTATGGTGAGGCCTGATAGCAACACCGACTCCACAGAGATTGGACGTCCTTTTAAAAGGGTGCCCCCCAATCTGCACTGAAAAGAATACACCCTCCCTCCCGCAGTTGGATAAGGGGAACCCCCATCACAAGCACCGGGGGGCAACCCCCTCCCCACATTCACAAGGGAAACTCCCGATTAGAGCTCCCCACAAGCCCCCTTCCTTGCATTGCTCACCAGCAGGTTGCACTGCTGGGATGGCACTGGCTGTGTGCCACTGCCAAGGTGGCAGAGCCAGGGTGCCAGGAGGAGAGTCAGGGCACTGTCAGGGCATGTCCCTATCCACCCTGCTGCTGTATTTGCCTTCGCACCCCAGCAGCTTCCCCACGACCGGTTCACGTTTTGCAAAAGCAGTTGTCACGTCTGCAAGGACCGAATGTTTTATGTGGGGGGATCAGATCGTGGGGAAGACCTTCAGGTATATTTATATAAATATATTTATTACAATATATACTCAAATGAGGCTTGCGCCCTTTCTGGGCAGGAACTGGGTTGCGTCACCGGCGAGGGGCCGGTTAAATCTGAGAAGGGGATCTCGGCACCGAGCTTCTTGTTCCGGTGGTCTCGTGAGATTTTCCACCGACTCCCACCATTTGCACCTGCAGTGAACTCCAGCAGATAGTCCCAGCCTCTGCTACTCGCTGTACAGATGCTGCCTGACCTCCTGGGCATTTCCATCAATTTCCACTTTTATCTCTATTCATGATGTTGGCGGCGCCAGTTAAGCTACCATTTATTTCCAATCACTGTCCTTGAGAGCTGGTGACTCGTCTTCATGATTCCAACTGAGTGGTTTGCTCGACCTTCCCGGTGAAGAGTCAGCCACACTGCTGTAGGTCTGGAGTCACATGTAGGCCAGGTAACGACAGCAGATTTCCTTTCCTAAAAGATAGTAGTGAACAAAACAGCTCTTCCAACAACCCGGTAGTAGATTGGTTGCCGTTTCGGACACAACTTTCCACTCCAGAGCAGCACGGTAGTACAAGTGGATAGCACTGTGGTTTCACAGCGCCAGGATCCCAGGTTCGATTCCCCGTTGGATCATTGTCCCTGTGGAGTCTGCACGTTTTCCCCGTGTCTGCGTGTGTTTCCTCCGGGTGCTCCGGTTTCCTCCCACAGTCCAAAGATGTGCAGGTTAGGTGGATTGGTCATGATAAATTGCCCCTTAGTGACCAAAAAGGTTAAGAGGGGTTATTGGGTTACGGGGATAGGGTGAAGGCTTGAGTGTGTCGGTGCAGACTCGATGGGCCGAATGGCCTCCTTCTGCACAGAATGTTCTATGTTCCAGCTTGAGTAAGTTAACTCAATTTCAATTTCCTGGGTGCCGTGCTGGGAATTGTACTTATAGGCCGGGATTCTCCTTTCCGTGGACTAAGTCCCCATGCCGGCGGGAAAAACCGGCGTTAACGACTCCGGCGTGAATGGTCCCCCAATGTGAGGAATTCTCACCTGTCTCAGGGGCTAGGTGGACGCCGGAGGGGTTGGCGGCGCTCCAGCCGGCGGCGGAGGGACTGCGCAGGGAGTTCTCCTCTGTGCGCTGGCCATGACGGAGCCCTACAGGGGCCGGCGCGGAAGGAAGGAGAGCCCCTACGGCACAGGCCTCTCCGCCGATCCGTAGACCCCGATCGTGGGCCAGGCCACCGTGGGGACCCCCCCCACCCCGGACTTACCCGCCAGGTCCTGCCATGTGGGACCATACGTATCCCACAGCAGCGGGACTGGCCAAAAATGGACGGCCGCTCAGCCCGTCGGGGCCTGGAGAATTGCCGGGTGTGGCCGTTGCCAACGGCCCCTGACCGGCGTGGCGTGAACCCTGCCCCCGCCCGAAAAACAGTGCTGCAGAATACGGGAGCCGGCGGCGAGGCCGGATTCGCGCCCCCCCCCCCCCAGTGATTCTCCAACCCGGCGGGGGGTTGGAGAATCCCGCCCACAGTCTCTGGATCATTAGCCCAGGCCTCTGGATCGATCATCCAGCAACATAAGCACAATGTTAAAACAGTCTGAAGCAGAAGCTTATACAGGATGTACATTATGCCATAGAAAGGAATCAGAAAATAGGTTGGCAGCATCTAGTGGCAGGAATCAAGTAGTGCAGACACTAGCAAACCTCCTGGCCATGAGGTTCACTAGTGTCACACGGGAGGGTTTAAACTAGTATGGCGGGGGGTGGGCACCGGAGCAATAGGTCAGAAGGTGAAAGCATTGAGGGAGAACTAGGGAATAGGGCCAGTATGGCTCTGAGGCAGAGCAGACAGGGAGATGTTGCTGAACACAGCAAGTCTGGTGGCCTGAAGTGCATATGTTTTAATGCAAGAAGTATTACGGGTAAGGCAGATGAGCTTGGATTAGTACCTGGAACTATGATGTTGTTGCCATTATAGAGACCTGGCTGAGGGAAGGACAGGATTGGCAGCTAAATGTTCCAGGATTTAGATGTTTCAGGTGTGATAGAGGGGGATGTAAAAGGGGTGGCGGAGTTGTGCTACTAGTTAGGGAGAATATCACAGCTGTACTGCGGGAGGACACCTCAGAGGCTATATGGGTGGAGATCAGGAATAAGAAGGGTGCAGTCACAATGTTGGGGGTTTACTACAGGCCTCCCAACAGCCAGGGGAGATAGAGGAGCAGATAGGTAGACATATTTTGGAAAAGAATAAAAGCAACAGGGTTGTTGCGAAGAGAGACTTCAATTTCCCTGATATTGACTGGGACTCACTTCGTGCTAGGGGCTTAGACGGGGCAGAGTTTGTAAGGCGCATCCAGGAGGATTTCTTAAAACAATATGTAGACAGTCAACTAGGGAAGGGGCTGTACTGGATCTGGTATTGGGGAATGAGCCCAGCCAGGGGGTAGAAGTTTCAGTAGGGGAGCATTTCGGGAACAGTGACCACAATTCAGTAAGTTTTAAAGTGCTGATGGACAAGGATAAGAGTGGTCTTATGGTGAATGTGCTAAATTGGGGGAAGGCTAATTCTAACAATATTAGGCGGGAACTGAAGAACCTAGATTGGGGGCGGATGTTTGAGGGTAAGTCAACATCTGATTTGTGGGAGGCTTTCAAGTGTCAGTTGAAAGAAATTCAGGATCAGCATGTTCCTGGGCGGAAGAAGGATAAATATGGCAAATTTCAGGAACCTTGGATAACGAGAGATATTGTAGGCCTCGTCAAAAAGAAAAAGGAGGCATTTGTCAGGGCTAGAAGGCGGGAAACAGACGAAGCCTGTGTGAAATATAAGGAAAGTAGGAAGGAACTTAAGCAAGGAGTCAGGAGGGCTAGAAGGGGTCACGAAAAGTCATTGGCAAATAGGGTTAAGGAAAATCCCGAGGCCTTTTACACGTACATAAAAAGCAAGAGGGTAGCCAGGGAAAGGGTTGGCCCACTGAAGGATAGACAAAGGAATCTATGTGTGGAGTCAGAGGAAATGGGTGAGGTACTAAATGAATACTTTGCATCAGTATTCACCAAAGAGAAGGAATTGGTGGATGTTGAGTCTGGAGAAAGGTGTGTAGATAGCCTGGGTCACATTGAGATCCAAAAAGACGAGGTGTTGGGAGTCTTGAAAAATATTAAAGTGGATAAGTCCTCAGGGCCTGATGGGATCTACCCCAGAATACTGAAGGAGGCAAGAGAGGAAATTGCTGAGGCCTTGACAGAAATCTTTGGATCCTCACTGTCTTCAGGTGATGTGCTAGATGACTGGAGAATAACCAATGTTGTTCCTTTGTTTAAGAAGGGTAGCAAGGATAATCCA